>NC_091168.1:37032948-37100448 GCF_040958095.1 Procambarus clarkii | reverse complement strand
CGAGGCAGAAACAAATGGGTAAGTTTCTTTCACCCTGAATGCCCCTGTTACCTAGCAGTAAATAGGTACCTGGGTGTTAGTCAGCTGTCACGGGCTGCTTCCTGGGGGTGGAGGCCTGGTCGAGGACCGGGCCGCGGGGACACTAAAGCCCCGAAATCATCTCAAGATAACCTTTACCCACGTCCGTATTCTTTATTCACTTACTCAAACCAAGGGACCCCCAGAGCTATACTTGAGCCGATCCCACGCCACGTGGTCTTAAAACCCTTTGAGCCGACCCCACGCCACGTGGTCTTAAAACCCTTTGAGCCGACCCCACGCCACGTGGTCTTAAAACCCTTTGAGCCGACCCCACGCCACGTGGTCTTAAAACCCTTTGAGCCGACCCCACGCCACGTGGTCTTAAAAC
This sequence comes from Procambarus clarkii, assembly GCF_040958095.1. Taxonomy (NCBI): domain Eukaryota; kingdom Metazoa; phylum Arthropoda; class Malacostraca; order Decapoda; family Cambaridae; genus Procambarus; species Procambarus clarkii. The sequence continues at coordinate 37,100,039 of NC_091168.1, read as the reverse complement.
CCTTTTAGCCGACCCCACGCCACGTGGTCTTAAAACCCTTTGAGCCGACCCCACGCCACGTGGTCTTAAAACCCTTTGAGCCGACCCCACGCCACGTGGTCTTAAAACCCTTTGAGCCGACCCCACGCCACGTGGTCTTAAAACCCTTTGAGCCGACCCCACGCCACGTGGTCTTAAAACCCTTTGAGCCGACCCCACGCCACGTGGTCTTAAAACCCTTTGAGCCGACCCCACGCCACGTGGTCTTAAAACCCTTTGAGCCGACCCCACGCCACGTGGTCTTAAAACCCTTTTAGCCGACCCCACGCCACGTGGTCTTAAAACCCTTTGAGATTCTACAACCCTTATGACGTGAAAACAGACCCAAGTCTGTAATCACCCCCAAGAGGTGATTACACTCACACATCCTCTGACCAAACTTTCTTGCTGGGGACGATCTTCCTCTTCTTCCTTGCTTGGTACCTGAGTTAGCGAGGCGGGGAGCTGCTGTTCTTGTTAGTGTCTTTGTCAGTGATGTGTTTGTTGTATTCATGTTTAGGTGATGGTATCTGAGTGGTCTTTAGTTGTCGTTGTTGCTACGCTTCTCTCTCTGTCTCTGTCTCACTGTTTGTCTGTCTGTATCTCTGTATCTCTCTGATTGAAATTTTAATATAATTTGATAATCAATGATATTCGTGTAAGTGCATCAGTTTGATTCTTCACCAACCATCGTTGCCTAATGTTATGTTAATGATCTTCCCTTCACTATCACACACACACAAACACACGCGCACACACGCACGCAAACACACACACACACACACAAACACACACACACACACACACACACACACGCGCACACACGCACGCAAACACACACACACACACAAACATGCACACACGCGCACACACGCTCGCAAACACACACACACTCAGCTCTGTAAAATAAGGATTTTTTGGTCCTTCTCCCTACATATATTCAACCATCTCGCTAGCCCTGGCCACTTCCCTCACACACAGACAGACAGAGAAACATCTAGGGAAATAGTAGAGGGATAAGTAGGGACAGGATATGCAGAAACAGACGGAAACGGAGAAACAGAATGAGACAGAGAGCGAGACGGAACGAGAGCGAGAGAGACAGTGTTCTTCAGCATATATATTCCCTAAAGAACTAAACAGTAAATTGGAAATCTGTTGTGTGTGAGTTAACGATTGGAGAGAGAGAGAGAGAGAGAGACAGAGAGAGAGAGAGAGAGAGAGAAGGAAGAAGAGAGAATATTAAGAAGAGTGCAGAAAGATACGAGAGCAAAGATGATGAAAGAGAACCGAGAAAATTAAATAAAAGGAGGCAATTAAGGGACAGAGGGGAGACAGCAACCAAAGAAAAGAGAGAGGGAACAGAACCAAGAAAAAAAAGAAGAGAACAGAGTAATACATGGGAGAAGGAAAGGCAAGTGAAGATAGAGAGAGATACGTGAAGAGATAGATGCAGAAGTTTGAAAGGGAGAATGTATAAATTTAATTTAAATAGAAGGGAAGATAGAGAAGAGAGGAAGAGAGAGAGAGAGAGAGAGAGAGAGAGAGAGAGAGAGAGAGAGAGAGAGAGAGAGAGAGAGAGAGAGAGAGAGAGAGAGAGAGAGAGAGAGAGAGAGAAATCATCGCCAATGTATATGAAATATCGGAATTAAGAGGAGTCCAGCTTGTTGGATGAAGAAAGAAACATCGAAACCTCTTACCCATCTGCACCAACCCATTAATACTCCCCACACAGAACCCATTAACACCCCCCACACAGAACCCATTAACACCCCCCCACACAGAACCCATTAACACCCCCCCACACAGAACCCATTAACACCCCCCCACACAGAACCCATTAATACTCCCCCCACACAGAACCCATTAACACCCCCCCACACAGAACCCATTAACACCCCCCCCACACAGAACCCATTAACACCCCCCCCACACAGAACCCATTAACACCCCCCCCCACACAGAACCCATTAACACCCCCCCACACAGAACCCATTAACACCCCCCCACACAGAGACAATATTGCCAACCCACAGAATAACTAGAACAGGCTTTAGGTTCCCATAATCACTACAACTAGCCACCTCCTTCAACCTGCTAACTGCTCTCGCCTTGTTGACACCAGTTGTATTTAGTTAGGCTGAGGATGTGGGTTTTTATTTTTAAAATAAGAACAATGAAAATTAAAAAAAAAAAGGTCAAATGAGAGTACAAAGCCAGATGGGAATGACAGCAACTCAACGGGAAGTCAAGAATATGATAAACATGAAGTTCTTTCAAGACTATAGAGAAAATGTGGCGGGAAAAATATAGAATATAGTTGGCGGGAAAAAATATAGAATGGTGGTAGTTGATTTTTTAATATTTACGTCGTGGATAAAAAAAAATAGATGACAAGCTGAACAAGGCCCAAAATGTCGTTTTACGAAGCCTTAAATGTCACAATAACGGGACTGAAAATTAGACAGCCACAAATCAATCAGTGAAACAATTGACGGTGGTTTCAGTCCATTTCCCCGGTCCATTATCAAGTCCTGTAATGGTTCAGGATACATAAAACCGGTTCAGGGTTCGAGACCCATATACAGGCCAGGTGAATGGAAGGTCCAGGACACACAATTTTATGAAAGGCCAGAAACATGGTAGCTCTGAGGAGTAGCTGTAATGGAGAGTAGATTGACAAATTTCAATGAAGTTAGAGAACGATAAAAGTAACTTTACCGTGGAGGGCCAGCAGCGACTCTGAGCTTAGAGTGAAACCAGTAACTAAGGGAATCGAGATTTGATGGAGCTCAGAGTCTCTGATACCACCAATTAACCATAGAAGAATTAAAGATAGGAAAATGTTAATTTAACAAACAGAAAATTAGCCTTCCAAATTCAACGGCTCTTTGAAGCCATTGTTTTTTTCTTTGCCCAAGATGGAGACAACAGGAAAGCTCAGGTCTGAATGAGATTTAAAAATCGTCAAATTAGTTTGCTTAACACGGAAATTAATTAAGAGATGAGTGAGTAGAGAAGGAAATAATCAAGGAACAGAAAAATGAAAGAAAATAAGAAGGATATATCAAAGGAGTCAAGGCATAGAAGAAAGAAATATTAACAAAAGGGGGAGAGAAGCCCCCAACGTGAACTTAAAGCATTTCTCAATTTTTTTTTGTATTGAGGTACAGCAAAGGTGATGATACCGAAGTACCCAGGTAATTAGGCGAGCAAATTTGCTGTCAAAATTAATATATATTTACGAACACTTAAGCTCACACGCGCGCACACACACACACGCACCCAGGTACACACATGCGCTCACACATACACTCAAGTACACTCACGCACACGCACCCAAGTACACACACGCACACAAACCCACTTTCACAGCTGTAAACGTTGATATGACAGAGCCAGACTCAAACACACCAGTCGATGAATAACTGAGAGCCGGGGCACAAGAGCTGTAGCTCAGCCCCCGAAAGGAGAATTTGGTGAATACAACTTGTTGAGTGCACGCACGCACGCACACACACACACACACACACACACACACACACACACACACACACACACACACACACACACACACACACACACACACACACATTAAGGGGGCCTCGTAGCCTGGTGGATAGCGCGCAGGACTCGTAATTCTGTGGCGCGGGTTCGATTCCCGCACGAGGCAGAAACAAATGGGCAAAGTTTCTTTCACCCTAAGTGCCCCTGTTACCTAGCAGTAAATAGGTACCTGGGAGTTAGTCAGCTGTCACGGGCTGCTTCCTGGGGGGTGTGTGTGTGTGGTGTGGAAAAAAAAAAGTAGTTAGTAAACAGTTGATTGACAGTTGAGAGGCGGGCCGAAAGAGCAAAGCTCAAACCCCGCAAAAACACAACTAGTAAACACACACACACGTGTGTGTGTCCCATGGATTCAGGTATGGCAGGTCCTGCCTCACAGGGTTACTTGAATTCTACGACCAGGCAACAAAAATAAGGCAAGAAAGAGAAGGGTGGGCAGACTGCATATTTTTTGATTGTCAGAAAGCCTTTGATACAGTGCCACACAAGAGGCTAGTGAAAAAGTTGGAGATGCAGGCTGGAGTGAAAGGGAAGGTACTCCGTTGGATACAGGAGTACCTAAGCAACAGGAGACAACGAGTCAGTGTGAGGGGCGAGGTCTCAGATTGGCGAGACGTTACGAGTGGAGTCCCGCAGGGGTCAGTCCTTGGACCTATACTGTTTCTGATATTTGTAAATGATCTCCCAGAGGAATAGAATCGTTTCTCTCAATGTTTGCCGATGATGCAAAAATTATGAGGAGGATTGAAACTGAGGACGATAGTAGGAGGCTACAAGATGACCTAGACAGACTGAGTGAATGGTCCAACAAATGGCTGTTGAAGTTTAACCCGAGTAAATGCAAAGTAATGAAACTAGGCAGTGGAAACAGGAGGCCAGACACAGGATACAGAATAGGAGATGAAGTACTTAATGAAACGGACAGAGAGAAAGATCTGGGAGTTGATATCACACCAAACCTGTCTCCTGAAGCCCACATAAAAAGAATAACGTCTGCGGCATATGCGAGGCTGGCTAATATCAGAACAGCGTTCAGGAACCTGTGTAAGGAATCATTCAGAATCTTGTACACCACATATGTAAGACCAATCCTGGAGTATGCGGCCCCAGCATGGAGCCCGTACCTTGTCAAGCACAAGACGAAGCTGGAAAAAGTCCAAAGGTATGCCACTAGACTAGTCCCAGAACTAAGAGGCATGAGTTACGAGGAAAGGCTGCGGGAAATGCACCTTACGACACTGGAAGACAGAAGAGTAAGGGGAGACATGATCACAACCTACAAAATCCTCAGGGGAATCGACCGGTAAACAAGGATAAACTATTCAACGCTGGTGGAACGCGAATAAAGGGACACAGGTGGAAACTGAGTACCCACATGAGCCACAGAGACGTTAGAAAGAACTTTTTCATTGTCAGAGTAATTAACGGATGGAATGCATTAGGCAGTGATGTGGTGGAGGCTGACTCCATACACAGTTTCAAATGTAGATATGATAGAGCCCAGTAGGCTCAGGAACCTGTACACCAGTTGATTGACAGTTGAGAGGCGGGACCAAAGAGCCAAAGCTCAACCCCTGCAAGCATAAATAGGTTGAGTACACACACACACACACACACACACACACACACACACACACACACACACACACACACACACACCCACACACACACACACACACACACACACACACACACACACACACACACACACACACACACACACACACATGACAGAAAAGCCTGTGAGAAGCTTAACAAGCTTAACAGAAAATGTTAAGTATACAAAACTTAGTTAAAGCCACACAAGGCGTGGACAAAGAAAGAAGACAAACGAAGAGATTGAGTGAAACTGTGGCCAAGGAAGAGGAGGCAAAGAAACGTATTAGGGCCAGATATCACCGTGAATACTAAAGGAAGAGGCCAGATTACTCTGATGACCTCTGACCAGATCATGCACTGTAGCTACAGGAACAAGAGTAGTATAGAAAATATCGAGAAATGCCAATATAAAATTGATGATAGAAATAGAAATCAGAAAGATATGTTCAATTACACACTGCATCAGTCTCAAAGACGACTGTTGACTCCTGTTAGCAGGCTGAGAACTTTCCCTTCCCATAGCTCATGATAAGCCTTACCCTACTAGTTTCCCTGGAATACGACCCACCAATCGTTTAACATTCAAGGGCCCAATCACTGCTGGGCGAACAGAGGCGTACAGTTAAGGACTGGCGCCTAGTCAATCCTCTCTGATCTGGATGCCAACCTGGAAGAAATCCCTAACGAATCACCAGACGAGTGAGTACTTGGTGATTCCATATAAGTACTGGAGGAGAAAACAAACTAGGATTAAGACGCCGAGAATTGACTGGAAAGATCATATAATTCCTGCACCCAAGCGGAGCCTTACCAGAGACATCCTGACCAGCAATAACAGACATATACAATATTAGGAGATTATACATAGCCGAAGAACTACAGATGAAACATTCTCTTCGTTCAATCAAAACCCAGCATAGGTACATCCTACCATCCTGACGACCCAAACAGCACTGTCAGTCAACACCACACTAACAGCCTCCACCATCCCACGAGATAACAAGGCAAGACTTTCTGGTCTCCACCGACCGAAAGCACCCCTCATCCTACACCAAACATGTATACTGTTACCGTGGCTAAGTAATATTATATTATATATATATATATATATATATATATATATATATATATATATATATATATATATATATATATATATATATATATATATATACATATATATATATATATATATATATATATATATATATATATATATATATATATATATATATATATATATATGTCGTACCTAGTAGCCAGAACTCACTTCTCAGCCTACTATTCAAGGCCCGATTTGCCTAATAAGCCAAGTTTTCCTGAATTAATATATTTACTATAATTTTTTTCTTATGAAATGATAAAGCAACCCTTTTCTCTATGTATGAGGTCAATTTTATTTTATTGGAGTTAAAATTAACGTAGATATATGACCGAACCTAACCAACCCTACCTAACCTAACCTAACCTATATTTATAGGTAAGGTTAGGTTAGGTAGCCAAAAAAAGCTAGGTTAGGTTAGGTTAGGTATGTTAGGTAGACGAAAAAATATTAATTCATGAAAACTTGGCTTATTAGGCAAATCGGGCCTTGAATAGTAGGCTGAGAAGTGCGTTCTGGCTATTAGGTACGACATATATATATATATATATATATATATATATATATATATATATATATATATATATATATATATATATATATATATATATATATATATATATATATGTCGTACCTAGTAGCCAGAACTCACTTCTCAGCCTACTATGCAAGGCCCGATTTGCCTAATAAGCCAAGTTTTCATGAATTAATGTTTTTTCGTCTACCTAACCTACCTAACCTAACCTAACCTAGCTTTTTTTGGCTACCTAACCTAACCTTACCTATATATATAGGTTAGGTTAGGTTAGGTAGGGTTGGTTAGGTTCGGTCATATATCTACGTTAATTTTAACTCCAATAAAAAAAATTGACCTCATACATAGTGAAAAGGGTAGCTTTATCATTTCATAAGAAAAAAATTATAGTAAATATATTAATTCAGGAAAACTTGGCTTATTAGGCAAATCGGGCCTTGAATAGTAGGCTGAGAAGTGAGTTCTGGCTACTAGGTACGACATATATATATATATATATATATATATATATATATATATATATATATATATATATATATATATATATATATATATATATATATATATATATATATATATTTATATATATGTCGTACCTAGTAGCCAGAACGCACTTCTCAGCCTACTATGCAAGGGCCGATTTGCCTAATAAGCCAAGTTTTCATGAATTAATTGTTTTTCGACTACCTAACCTACCTAACCTAACCTAACCTAACTTTTTTGGCTACCTAACCTAACCTAACCTATAAAGATAGGTTAGGTTAGGTTAGGTAGGGTTGGTTAGGTTCGGTCATATATCTACGTTAATTTTAACTCCAATAAAAAAAAATTGACCTCATACATAATGAAATGGGTAGCTTTATCATTTCATAAGAAAAAAATTAGAGAAATTATATTAATTCAGGAAAACTTGGCTTATTAGGCAAATCGGGCCTTGCATAGTAGGCCTAGAAGTGCGTTCTGGCTACTAGGTACGACATATATATATATATATATATATATATATATATATATATATATATATATATATATATATATATATATATATATATATATATATATGTCGTACCTAATAGCCAGAACGCACTTCTCAGCCTACTATTCAAGGCCCGATTTGCCTAATAGGCCAAGTTTTCATGAATTAATGTTTTTTCGTCTACCTAACCTACCTAACCTAACCTAACCTAGCTTTTTTTGGCTACCTAACCTAACCTTACCTATAAATATAGGTTAGGTTAGGTTAGGTAGGGTTGGTTAGGTTCGGTCATATATCTACGTTAATTTTAACTCCAATAAAAAAAAATTGACCTCATACATAGAGAAAAGGGCAGCTTTATCATTTCATAAGAAAAAAATTATAGTAAATATATTAATTCAGGAAAACTTGGCTTATTAGGCAAATCGGGCCTTGAATAGTAGGCTGAGAAGTGCGTTCTGGCTATTAGGTACGACATATATATATATATATATATATATATATATATATATATATATATATATATATGTCGTACCTAGTAGCCAGAACGCACTTCTCAGCCTACTATGCAAGGCCCGATTTGCCTAATAAGCCAAGTTTTCATGAATTAATTGTTTTTCGACTACCTAACCTACCTAACCTAACCTAACCTAACTTTTTCGGCTACCTAACCAAATCTAACCTATAAAGATAGGTTAGGTTAGGTTAGGTAGGGTTGGTTAGGTTCGGTCATATATCTACGTTAATTTTAACTCCAATAAAAAAAATTGACCTCATACATAATGAAATGGGTAGCTTTATCATTTCATAAGAAAAAAATTAGAAAAAATATATTAATTCAGGAAAACTTGGCTTATTAGGCAAATCGGGCCTTGAATAGTAGGCCAAAAAGTGAGTTCTGGCTACTAGGTACGACATATATATATATATATATATATATATATATATATATATATATATATATATGTCGTACCTAGTAGCCAGAACTCACTTCTCAGCCTACTATTCAAGGCCCGATTTGCCTAATAAGCCAAGTTTTCCTGAATTAATATATTTACTATAATTTTTTTCTTATGAAATGATAAAGCAACCCTTTTCTCTATGTATGAGGTCAATTTTTTTTTATTGGAGTTAAAATTAACGTAGATATATGACCGAACCTAACCAACCCTACCTAACCTAACCTAACCTATATTTATAGGTAAGGTTAGGTTAGGTAGCCAAAAAAAGCTAGGTTAGGTTAGGTTAGGTAGGTTAGGTAGACGAAAAAACATTAATTCATGAAAACTTGGCTTATTAGGCAAATCGGGCCTTGAATAGTAGGCTGAGAAGTGCGTTCTGGCTATTAGGTACGACATATATATATATATATATATATATATATATATATATATATATATATATATATATATATATATATATATATATATATATATATATGTCGTACCTAATAGCCAGAACGCACTTCTCAGCCTACTATTCAAGGCCCGATTTGCCTAATAAGCCAAGTTTTCATGAATTAATGTTTTTTCGTCTTCCTAACCTACCTAACCTAACCTAACCTAGCTTTTTTTGGCTACCTAACCTAACCTTACCTATAAATATAGGTTAGGTTAGGTTAGGTAGGGTTGGTTAGGTTCGGTCATATATCTACGTTAATTTTAACTCCAATAAAAAAAAATTGACCTCATACATAGAGAAAAGGGTTGCTTTATCATTTCATAAGAAAAAAATTATAGTAAATATATTAATTCAGGAAAACTTGGCTTATTAGGCAAATCGGGCCTTGAATAGTAGGCTGAGAAGTGAGTTCTGGCTACTAGGTACGACATATATATATATATATATATATATATATATATATATATATATATATATATATATATATATATATATATATATATATATATATATATATATATATATATACATATATATATATATATAGTCCCCAGGACTATATTGCATATAGTCCTGGAGACCATACGAATACGAATTTTCTCAATATTTCTTATGTTTCTTTTTACTGTCGATGGTAATTGAACAATCATTGAACAATCTCCAAAATTCATTTATATTTCTAGTCTGACGCGACGCCTGAACGCGTTTCGTAATTACCTATTACATTTTCAAAGACTTTAGTTTACACACACACAACTATAACCTGTAAACACGCCATTTGCTTCCATATTTATACTCGCATTTGGGTGAGGTGATATGGTACAACAGTTTTGGATGAGGTGAACAAACTTTTGACAAACAAAAGACAGAACAAGGAACAATGGGGTATTAATTGGATATATGAGAACATAAGAATGGAAGTAACAGCAAAGGGCCTATTGGCCTATACTTCCTCTTGATGCTTCTATATTGGTACGAAGTCTTGAAGTGGGTAGAATATAGTTGTGCATTAATTGGCTGTTGATTGCTGGTGTTGACTTTTTGATGTGTAGTGCCTCGCAGATGTCAAGCCGCCTGCTATCGCTGTATCTATCGATGATTTCTGTGTTGTTTGTTAATACTTCTCTGGTGATGGTCTGGTTGTGGGAAGAGATTATATGTTCCTTAATGGAGCCCTGTTGCTTATGCATTGCTAATCGCCTGGAAAGAGATGGTGTTGTCTTGCCTATATACTGAGTTCTTTGGGGCTTACTGTCCCCAAGTGGGCATTTGAAGGCATAGACGACATTAGTCTCCTTTAAGATGTATTGCTTTGTGTCTGGAGAGTTTTTCATTAGTGTTTCATTAAATTTCATAAATTTCAAAATTGATTTTTCAATTACCATCGACAGTAAAAAGAAACCCAAGAAGAAAAAAAAAAAAAAAAAAAAAAAAAATATATATATATATATATATATATATATATATATATATATATATATATATATATATATATATATATATATATATATATATATATATATATATATGTCGTACCTAGTAGCCAGAACGCACTTCTCGGCCTACTTTGCAAGGCCCGATTTGCCTAATAAGCCAAGTTTTCATGAATTAATTGTTTTTCGACTACCTAACCTACTTAACGTAACGTAACGTAACTTTTTCGGCTACCTAACCTAACCTAACCTATAAAGATAGGTTAGGTATTAACCTTAGGTATATACGGGTTGGTTAGTTTCGGTCATATATCTACGTTAATTTTAACTCCAATAAAAAAAAATTGACCTCATAATGAAATGGGTAGCTTTATCATTTCATAAGAAAAAAATTGAGAAAATATATTAATTCAGGAAAACTTGGCTTATTAGGCAAATCGGGCCTTGCATAGCAGGCCGAGTACGACGTTCTGGCTACTAGGTACAACATATATATATATATATATATATATATATATATATATATATATATATATATATATATATATATATATATATATATATATATATATATATATATATGTCGTACCTAGTAGCCAGAACGCACTTCTCAGCCTACTATGCAAGGCCTGATTTGCCTAATAAGCCAAGTTTTCTTGAATTAATATATTTTCTCTAATTTTTTTCTTATGAAATGATAAAGCTACCCATTTCATTATGTATGAGGTCAATTTTTTTTTATTGGAGTTAAAATTAACGTAGATATTTGACCAAACCTAACAAACCCTACCTTACCTAACCTAACCTATCCTTATAGGTTAGGTTCGGTTTGGTAGCAGAAAAAATTAGGTTAGGTTAGGTTAGGTAGGTTAGGTAGTCGAAAAACATTAATTCATGAAAACTTGGCTTATTAGGCAAATCAGGCCTTGCATAGTAGGCTGAGAAGTGCGTTCTGGCTACTAGGTACGACATATATATATATATATATATATATATATATATATATATATATATATATATATATATATATATATATATATATATAGTCTCTAATGTAGTCTGGTTTAGGTATGTCGATGATATTCTGTGCTTATGGCCGAGTGACCAAGACCAAATTGTTTTTCTTAATGAACTTAATTCTTTGGTACCTTCAATAAAATTCACATGTGAAAATGAGGAGAATGGTTCTCTTCCGTTTTTGGACATTATGATTCATAGAGTCAATAGAAGGTTCAAATTTAATGTGTATAGAAAACCTACCGTGGGGTCGTTTGTTCATTATTATTCGAATCATCATAGTAAAGTTAAACAGGCAGTATTTTCAGGAATGTTTCTTCGAGCTTTGAGGGTATGCAGCCCTGAGGTTTTTTGATGAAGAGATAGCTTAAATATATGAAATTGGGAGTTTACAGTACTCTAAGATGTTTTTGGATTGTTCGTTTGGGAAAGCTAAACGTACGTTTTATAATAATGTCTCCAAAGCGAAACCAGAAATTAGAAACTCATTGGTGGTACCTTATGCGATGGGATTGGAGAAACTTTCCCCAGTTTTTAAGAACATTAATATCAATTTGGTGTTCACTAGTAATACGATCAAGTCTAATTTAATAAAAAAACTTCCCTGCTACAGCAGGTTGTGTGTATTCGATTCCCTGCAATGATTGTGAGTCTGTGTACCTTGGACGAACAGGAAAATCCTTACAATTACGTATGTTCCAACATGCTTATAGTATTAGAACTGCCCAAACGTCTAATGGTTTGTATCTACATACAAGTTTGTGTGATCACACTATTAAATGGGATGGAGCGAAAAGCATTGCCAATTGCAATGGCTTTGTGGAACGGAATTTAATTGAGTCTGCCCTAATTAGTCAATGTCCATATCTTCTTAATGTTAGTACTGGTATGTACAAACTTGACCCTGTTTTAAGCTACAATATTGCACAACAGTTTAATGATAGTTACATTGTCTCATAACAATATTATTTTAATATTTTATGTAGGTTCAATGAGGTTGTTTCTTTAATCTTTTATTCTTACCGCTTAAATCCTTCTGACCACTCTATGCTAATCTATACCTTTTTCTGGTTAATTCTTTCCCCCAAGGAGATGGTGGTCAGGTCTAGTGTCTGCCTCCACTCTCTCTTTGTGATTTCTTTCAGTCAGGTGTTGACAAAGGCCCAGATCGGCCGAAACGTTCACCTCTCTTTCCCATTTCTCTGTGAATTTTCCGCATACATATGATCAGTGTTTAGTGATCATCAATTGCATATATATATATATATATATATACATATATATATATATATATATATATATATATATATATATATATATATATATATATATATATATATATATATATATATATATACATATATATGTATCAACAATATCTTTCAGGACCCTTTCCTCCGGTTTATGAGCTGTTGAAAAGAAGTTATTATATATATATATATATATATATATATATATATATATATATATATATATATATATATATATATATATATATATATATATATATATATATATATATATATATATATATATGCACAACTTGCCTAAACACCGCAAGAGAGATTATACAACCTTAGAACACTTTCCCACCAGGAGATTCGAATCCTAGCCAGCACAGAAGCCTTACAGCAACTGGCATAACTTGTACGCCTTTAACCCACTACACCACAGCTCAGACCCTTAAAAGAGATGGTAATTTCGGAGTATTTCACCTCCAAAGATCACCACCTCCCAAGGGCAACTAGAGCATAGTGAGGGACTACTCACGTTCTTTCATCAAATTCCTGTTAATATGGGAGAACTCTGTGTCTATGCTTAATGCACAACTTGCCTAAACACGCAAGAGAGATTATACAACCTTAGAACACTGTCCCACCAGGAGATTCGAACCCTAGCCAGCACAGAAGCTTTTCACAGTGGGTTAAAGGCTTACCAGTTATGCCAGTTGCTGTAAGGCTTCTGTGCTGGGTAGGGTTCGAATCTCCTGGTGGGAAAGTGTTCTAAGGTTATATATATATATATATATATATATATATATATAAATATAAATATATATATATATATATATATATATATATATATATATATATATATATGCGAACAAGCCTGAATGGTCCCCAGGACTATATGCGAATGAAAACTCACACCCCAGAAGTGACTCGAACCCATACTCCCAGAAGCAACGCAACTGGTAACTACAGGGCGCCTTAATCCGCTTGACCATCACGGCCGTCAAAAGGAAGTGATAGCCGAGGCTATTTGAGCCACTTCCCCGACGGCAACTCGGATGGTAATCTTGGGCATAGCATTTCACCAAATCACCTCATTCTTTGGGGCACACGTGAGGAACACAAATGCGAACAAGCCTGAATGGTCCCCAGGACTATATGCGAATGAAAACTCACACCCCAGAAGTGACTCGAACCCATACTCCCAGAAGCAACGCAACTGGTAACTACAGGGCGCCTTAATCCGCTTGACCATCACGGCCGTCAAAAGGAAGTGATAGCCGAGGCTATTTGAGCCACTTCCCCGACGGCAACTCGGATGGTAATCTTGGGCATAGCATTTCACCAAATCACCTCATTCTTTGGGGCACACGTGAGGAACACAAATGCGAACAAGCCTGAATGGTCCCCAGGACTATATGCGAATGAAAACTCACACCCCAGAAGTGACTCGAACCCATACTCCCAGAAGCAACGCAACTGGTAACTACAGGGCGCCTTAATCCGCTTGACCATCACGGCCGTCAAAAGGAAGTGATAGCCGAGGCTATTTGAGCCACTTCCCCGACGGCAACTCGGATGGTAATCTTGGGCATAGCATTTCACCAAATCACCTCATTCTTTGGGGCACACGTGAGGAACACAAATGCGAACAAGCCTGAATGGTCCCCAGGACTATATGCGAATGAAAACTCACACCCCAGAAGTGACTCGAACCCATACTCCCAGAAGCAACGCAACTGGTAACTACAGGGCGCCTTAATCCGCTTGACCATCACGGCCGTCAAAAGGAAGTGATAGCCGAGGCTATTTGAGCCACTTCCCCGACGGCAACTCGGATGGTAATCTTGGGCATAGCATTTCACCAAATCACCTCATTCTTTGGGGCACACGTGAGGAACACAAATGCGAACAAGCCTGAATGGTCCCCAGGACTATATGCGAATGAAAACTCACACCCCAGAAGTGACTCGAACCCATACTCCCAGAAGCAACGCAACTGGTAACTACAGGGCGCCTTAATCCGCTTGACCATCACGGCCGTCAAAAGGAAGTGATAGCCGAGGCTATTTGAGCCACTTCCCCGACGGCAACTCGGATGGTAATCTTGGGCATAGCATTTCACCAAATCACCTCATTCTTTGGGGCACACGTGAGGAACACAAATGCGAACAAGCCTGAATGGTCCCCAGGACTATATGCGAATGAAAACTCACACCCCAGAAGTGACTCGAACCCATACTCCCAGAAGCAACGCAACTGGTAACTACAGGGCGCCTTAATCCGCTTGACCATCACGGCCGTCAAAAGGAAGTGATAGCCGAGGCTATTTGAGCCACTTCCCCGACGGCAACTCGGATGGTAATCTTGGGCATAGCATTTCACCAAATCACCTCATTCTTTGGGGCACACGTGAGGAACACAAATGCGAACAAGCCTGAATGGTCCCCAGGACTATATGCGAATGAAAACTCACACCCCAGAAGTGACTCGAACCCATACTCCCAGAAGCAACGCAACTGGTAACTACAGGGCGCCTTAATCCGCTTGACCATCACGGCCGTCAAAAGGAAGTGATAGCCGAGGCTATTTGAGCCACTTCCCCGACGGCAACTCGGATGGTAATCTTGGGCATAGCATTTCACCAAATCACCTCATTCTTTGGGGCACACGTGAGGAACACAAATGCGAACAAGCCTGAATGGTCCCCAGGACTATATGCGAATGAAAACTCACACCCCAGAAGTGACTCGAACCCATACTCCCAGAAGCAACGCAACTGGTAACTACAGGGCGCCTTAATCCGCTTGACCATCACGGCCGTCAAAAGGAAGTGATAGCCGAGGCTATTTGAGCCACTTCCCCGACGGCAACTCGGATGGTAATCTTGGGCATAGCATTTCACCAAATCACCTCATTCTTTGGGGCACACGTGAGGAACACAAATGCGAACAAGCCTGAATGGTCCCCAGGACTATATGCGAATGAAAACTCACACCCCAGAAGTGACTCGAACCCATACTCCCAGAAGCAACGCAACTGGTAACTACAGGGCGCCTTAATCCGCTTGACCATCACGGCCGTCAAAAGGAAGTGATAGCCGAGGCTATTTGAGCCACTTCCCCGACGGCAACTCGGATGGTAATCTTGGGCATAGCATTTCACCAAATCACCTCATTCTTTGGGGCACACGTGAGGAACACAAATGCGAACAAGCCTGAATGGTCCCCAGGACTATATGCGAATGAAAACTCACACCCCAGAAGTGACTCGAACCCATACTCCCAGAAGCAACGCAACTGGTAACTACAAGGCGCCTTAATCCGCTTGACCATCACGGCCGTCAAAAGGAAGTGATAGCCGAGGCTATTTGAGCCACTTCCCCGACGGCAACTCGGATGGTAATCTTGGGCATAGCATTTCACCAAATCACCTCATTCTTTGGGGCACACGTGAGGAACACAAATGCGAACAAGCCTGAATGGTCCCCAGGACCATTCGCATATAGTCCTGGGGACCATTCAGGCTTGTTCGCATTTGTGTTCCTCACGTGTGCCCCAAAGAATGAGGTGATTTGGTGAAATGCTATGCCCAAGATTACCATCCGAGTTGCCGTCGGGGAAGTGGCTCAAATAGCCTCGGCTATCACTTCCTTTTGACGGCCGTGATGGTCAAGCGGATTAAGGCGTCCTGTAGTTACCAGTTGCGTTGCTTCTGGGAGTATGGGTTCGAGTCACTTCTGGGGTGTGAGTTTTCATTCATATATATATATATATATATATATGTAAATGTTCGTTTGTTCAAAATCGCTAATCTCCGAAAGTATTTCACCGATTGCTTTGGACTTTTCACACAACTTTCCATTCGCATCCGAGCGGGTTTTTATATACATACTATATAGATGTCACGTTTGTGTCGGGTAAAAACATGTTATTTTAAAACTGCGTTTTTCATGTGTTTTTCATGTGAGGTAAATCTTCGAAACCTCTTTACCGATTGCTTTTAAATTTCGACACAACGTTGCATTCGAACACACGCGTGTTTTAAATACCTACTATATAGATACCACACCTGTGACAGGCAAAAATATTTTTTTTTTTTTTAAACAGCGCCATCTGTTGCACGTAAGAGCAACACACACTATACTAAATATGTTACAATTCCATTTCAATGTTTCCAATTGCATTGAAAAAATAAATTTTCATAGATTTTGATTTAATTTCATTTTGATTTAATTATTTTACGCAACATTGCATTGGAATTGAGCTGTGGTTTTGACCCACAATTCCATACCATTTACTATATTGCTTAATTTGTGAGTATAGCAATTTTTTTTTATTTTTTAATTATTTTCATTTCGATTTTTAACTGTTCTTATTTTTCAGTGATGGGGAACATCAGACCAGTTGATGTTCCCAATTTTCTGATGGGAACATCAGATCATTTGGGAAGGCATCGGACGAGGGAGTGGGGGTGACGAGGGGATGGGGGAGTTGGGTATGGTGGTGACGAGGGGATGGGGGAATGGAGAATGGTTGAGGGGGGGGGGGGATCAGGGGGAGTGGGGAATGGTGGGGAAGATGAGAGGACAGGAGAGGGGGCAATGGTAGGGAGGACGAATTGTCGTTGGAGTGGGAGATGGTGGGGGAGGACGAGGGGAAGGTTGCTGTGGCCGGGTACAGTTAGTATATATATCACTATATCTATATATATATATATATATATATATATATATATATATATATATATATATATATATATATATATATTTATATATATATATCTATAAATATATATATATATATATATATATATATATATATATCTATAAATATATATATATATATATATATATATATATATATATATATATATATATATATATATATATATATATATATATATATATTGGGATTAGACCGTCGTGAGACAGGTTAGTTTTACCCTACTGTTATATAAATATATATATATATATATATATATATATATATATATATATATATATATATATATATATATATATATATATATATATATATATATATATATATATATATATATATATAACTGAAAACTCACACCCCAGAAGTGACTCGAACCCATACTCCCAGGAGCAACGCAACTGGTATGTACAAGACGCCTTAATCCACTTGACCATCACGACCGGACATAATGAGGTGATAGCCTAAGCTATTTGAACCACCCCACCGCCGGCACTCGGATAGTAATCTTGGGCATAGCATTTTACCAAATCACCTCATTCTTTGGGGCACACGTGAGGAACACAAATGCGAACAAGCCTGAATGGTCCCCAGGACAATATGCAACTGAAAACTCACACCCCAGAAGTGACTCGAACCCATACTCCCAGGAGCAACGCAACTGGTATGTACAAGACGCCTTAATCCACTTGACCATCACGACCGGACATAATGAGGTGATAGCCTAAGCTATTTGAACCACCCCACCGCCGGCACTCGGATAGTAATCTTGGGCATAGCATTTTACCAAATCACCTCATTCTTTGGGGCACACGTGAGGAACACAAATGCGAACAAGCCTGAATGGTCCCCAGGACAATATGCAACTGAAAACTCACACCCCAGAAGTGACTCGAACCCATACTCCCAGGAGCAACGCAACTGGTATGTACAAGACGCCTTAATCCACTTGACCATCACGACCGGACATAATGAGGTGATAGCCTAAGCTATTTGAACCACCCCACCGCCGGCACTCGGATAGTAATCTTGGGCATAGCATTTTACCAAATCACCTCATTCTTTGGGGCACACGTGAGGAACACAAATGCGAACAAGCCTGAATGGTCCCCAGGACAATATGCAACTGAAAACTCACACCCCAGAAGTGACTCGAACCCATACTCCCAGGAGCAACGCAACTGGTATGTACAAGACGCCTTAATCCACTTGACCATCACGACCGGACATAATGAGGTGATAGCCTAAGCTATTTGAACCACCCCACCGCCGGCACTCGGATAGTAATCTTGGGCATAGCATTTTACCAAATCACCTCATTCTTTGGGGCACACGTGAGGAACACAAATGCGAACAAGCCTGAATGGTCCCCAGGACAATATGCAACTGAAAACTCACACCCCAGAAGTGACTCGAACCCATACTCCCAGGAGCAACGCAACTGGTATGTACAAGACGCCTTAATCCACTTGACCATCACGACCGGACATAATGAGGTGATAGCCTAAGCTATTTGAACCACCCCACCGCCGGCACTCGGATAGTAATCTTGGGCATAGCATTTTACCAAATCACCTCATTCTTTGGGGCACACGTGAGGAACACAAATGCGAACAAGCCTGAATGGTCCCCAGGACAATATGCAACTGAAAACTCACACCCCAGAAGTGACTCGAACCCATACTCCCAGGAGCAACGCAACTGGTATGTACAAGACGCCTTAATCCACTTGACCATCACGACCATCACGAATGAGGTGATTTGGTAAAATGCTATGCCCAAGATTACTATCCGAGTGCCGGCGGTGGGGTGGTTCAAATAGCTTAGGCTATCACCTCATTATGTCCGGTCGTGATGGTCAAGTGGATTAAGGCGTCTTGTACATACCAGTTGCGTTGCTCCTGGGAGTATGGGTTCGAGTCACTTCTGGGGTGTGAGTTTTCAGTTGCATATTGTCCTGGGGACCATTCAGGCTTGTTCGCATTTGTGTTCCTCACGTGTGCCCCAAAGAATGAGGTGATTTGGTAAAATGCTATGCCCAAGATTACTATCCGAGTGCCGGCGGTGGGGTGGTTCAAATAGCTTAGGCTATCACCTCATTATGTCCGGTCGTGATGGTCAAGTGGATTAAGGCGTCTTGTACATACCAGTTGCGTTGCTCCTGGGAGTATGGGTTCGAGTCACTTCTGGGGTGTGAGTTTTCAGTTGCATATTGTCCTGGGGACCATTCAGGCTTGTTCGCATTTGTGTTCCTCACGTGTGCCCCAAAGAATGAGGTGATTTGGTAAAATGCTATGCCCAAGATTACTATCCGAGTGCCGGCGGTGGGGTGGTTCAAATAGCTTAGGCTATCACCTCATTATGTCCGGTCGTGATGGTCAAGTGGATTAAGGCGTCTTGTACATACCAGTTGCGTTGCTCCTGGGAGTATGGGTTCGAGTCACTTCTGGGGTGTGAGTTTTCAGTTGCATATTGTCCTGGGGACCATTCAGGCTTGTTCGCATTTGTGTTCCTCACGTGTGCCCCAAAGAATGAGGTGATTTGGTAAAATGCTATGCCCAAGATTACTATCCGAGTGCCGGCGGTGGGGTGGTTCAAATAGCTTAGGCTATCACCTCATTATGTCCGGTCGTGATGGTCAAGTGGATTAAGGCGTCTTGTACATACCAGTTGCGTTGCTCCTGGGAGTATGGGTTCGAGTCACTTCTGGGGTGTGAGTTTTCAGTTGCATATTGTCCTGGGGACCATTCAGGCTTGTTCGCATATATATATATATATATATTACGGGCTTACTATAATCCGTGCTAAATGGACATTTCGTTCTAAGTAGCTAAATCTAAAGCAACAAGAACAACAGGTAAGTTATATCCAGATAATATCTCAGCCTCCGAGGATGCTGAAAAGGAGGTTCAGCGAAAGATGTCCAACAGTGCCGCGCGACAGCTCTATTTTATTGTGAAGTGAACTTTTTGGGAGGTAGTAAAAATTAACGCTCCAAAGTGAAGAACACACAGAGTGGGAGAAAATTAGTGCAAGACTAATTTATTTAATGTTCATTACATATATAATCCTAATTACACACACACACACACACACACACCTTGTCCTCTCCTGCCCCTCTTCCCCTCTCGTTTCTTCTCACCTCAGTGTGAGGGGTCGGATCGCCCTCACCCATCCATCTCACACACACACACACACACACACACACACACACACACACACACACACACACACACACACACACACACACACACACACACACACACATACACACACACGCACGCATACACACACACACACACACAGACGGGATCTCACCATGTGTACTGAAAGAGTGTGCAGAGGCACTTTGCTTGCCACTCTCCATAGAGTATAGTAGGTCACTGGAGACGGGAGACCTACCAGAAATATGGAAGGCGTCTAATGTAGTCCCAATATACAAAAAGGGTGACAGACACGAGGCACTGAACAACAGGCCAGTGTCCTTAACTTGTATACCATGCAAAGTGATGGAGAAGATCGTGCGAAAAAATCTAGTAACACATCTGGAGAAAAGGGACTTCGTGACAAATCGCCAACATGGGTTCAGGGAGGGTAAATCTTGCCTTACAGGCTTAATAGAATTCTACGATCAGGTGACAAAGATTAAGCAAGAAAAAGAAGGCTGGGTAGACTGCATTTTTTTGGACTGTCGGAAAGCCTTTGCTACAATCCCCTATAAGAGGCTGGTACATAAGCTGGAGAGACAGGCAGGAGTAACTGGTAAAGTGCTCCAGTGGATAAGGGAGTACCTAAACAATAGGAAGCAGAGAGTTACAGTGAGGGGTGAGACCTCAGATTGGCGTGAAGTCACTAGTGGAGTCCCACAGGAAACTGTACTCGGTCCTATCCTATTTCTGATATACGTGAACGATCTCCCGGAGGGTATAAACTCATTCCTCTCAATGTTTGCTGACGACGCCAAAATTATGAGAAGGATTAAGACAGAGGAGGACTGCTTGAGGCTTCAAGAAGATCTAGACAAACTAAATGAATGGTCGAACAAATGGTTGTTAGAGTTTAACCCAAGCAAATGTAATGTAATGAAGATAGGTGTAGGGAGCAGGAGGCCAGTTACAAGGTATCATTTAGGAGATGAAATTCTACACGAGTCACAGAGAGAGAAAGACCTGGGGGTTGATATCACGCCAGACCTGTCCCCTGAAACCCATATCAAGAGGATAACATCAGCAGCATTTGCCAGGTTGGCTAACATAAGAACGCCATTTAGACACTTGTGCAAGGAATTATTCAGAACTTTGTATACCACCTATGTCAGACCAATCCTGGAGTATGCAGCCCCAGCATGGAGTCCATATCTAGTCAAACATAAGACCAAACTGGAAAAAGTTCAAAGGTTTGCCACCAGACTAGTACCCGGGCTGAGGGGTATGAGCTACGAGGAGAGACTACGGGAATTAAACCTCACGTCGCTAGAAGATAGAAGAGTTAGGGGGATATGATCACCACGTACAAGATTTTCAGAGGAATTGACAGGGTAGATAAAGACGGGCTATTTAACACAAGAGGCACACGCGCTAGGGGACACAGGTGGAAACTGAGTGCCCAAATGAGTCACAGAGATATTAGAAAGAATTTTTTTAGTGTCAGAGTAGTTGACAAATGGAATGCATTAGGCAGTGATGTGGTGGAGGCTGACTCCATACACAGTTTCAAGTGTAGACATGATAGAGCCCAGTAGGCTCAGAAACCTGTACACCTGTTGATTGACAGTTGAGAGGCGGGACCAAAGAGCCAGAGCTCTTGTTCAGGCTAGAAGGGATTAACACCTTTCGCGGAAAGGGGATATAATCCTCACTCATAATCCACCCCTCTCTTACCCCTTCTCTTACCCCCTCTCTTACCTGCCATAATCTGCAGACACCACAAATCCTCTTAACCCCCATCCCACGCGCACACACACGTTCTCTCTCTCTCTCTCTCTCTCTCTCTCTCTCTCTCTCTCTCTCTCTCTCTCTCTCTCTCTTTCTCTTGTTCTCTCTCTCTTGCACTCTCTCTCTTTTGCTCTCTCTCTCTTGCTCTCCTGCTCTCTTGCTCTCTCTCTCTTTTGCTCTCTCTCTCTCTTGCTCTCTCTCTCTCTCTTGTTCTCTCTCTCTCTTGCTCTCTCTCTCTTGACAAGGGCAAAATGGCAGGTGGACGCAACAGGGACACTGGGAACAGCCAAATTGATCAAACGAGGGACATGTTAACCCAAGTTCTGGAGGAATTCAGGAAGGAGATGCAGGAAATGAGGATTACAATTAACAATCTGCAAAGTGAGCTGACATCAGCAAGAGAGGAGATCAAATCCCTCACAGAGAAGAATAAAGAGACCGAGCATCAGATTATCATCCAAAGGGAAGGTGGGAATGTTACATTGGAAGGAAATGACTCTGTACCTGAAACATTTGCAGACATACTGAAAAGAAGCAATGGCCACAGTGAGAGAGGTAGCCATGCAAGCAGCTACCTCACAGGAAGCAGCAAGGTGCACCACTCAGCTGCTGGAGAGAAAAAGATCAGTGGTAGTTGTAGGCATCAAAGAACAGGAAGGATTCAACAGGCAAGAATGAAATAGCAAAGATAGAGAGGCAGTACATGGGCTACTGAAGGGGTTTCAGATGGAAGGGGCTCAACAAAACATTGAGAAGGTTTTCAAGTTGGGCTGGTACAACAAGGACAGAAACCGACTTGTAAAGGTGGTGTTTACAAACGAAACCACGAAGGAGGATATTCTCGAAAGGAAGAGTCGTCTGCAGCATGTGGAGGGATACAAAAAAGTATTCCTGCAGAGGGACAGGACGAAGGAGGAGAGAGCCAGGGCAGCAGAAGCAAGGAGGAAGCACAGGGAGAGAGGAGCAAACCAGGAAATCACAGCCCCCAACACAACAGTCCTAGAGACAAGAGGGGAACCCACGACCAGCATCCCAGCAACACCAGAGGGGAGGGCAACACCGCCACCCCCCTCTGCATAGAAACCCTCCCTTCTCCTCACCCTACCTGCCCCCACCCAACCCTCCCTCCCCCCCCACCCCATTCTGACCCGGTCACACCTTCCCCATTGTTACGAACCCGGATCCAGCGTCCGAGCCTGGAGCAGTGACAACCACGCTATCTGTGGGTCAGCTCCCGAAACCCCCGCCAAACGGACGACGACACCTGGTGAGGACAGCGTGTACTGGCCTCGAGGACCAGTTTCCAGTCTGGTTCAGCGCTCAACACCGCCGCTCCTGACCTCTGGTGAGGTGGTGCTCCGACGACAGCGCCATCTATGGACTGGATACGTCAGGTGTTTGTGCCCAAGCCCGTAAGTGAGGTGTATTAGTGTCCCGGTTATTGATGACGTGTCTGCTTACAGAGCCGACCTGGGACCACTGTGATGGAAGTGGAGTCAGTCTACCCGAGGCAGCCAGTCTCCATACTGTGAAGTTTGCTGCAGCTGTTGTGACGTCGTCCCCCCGGAAGAACACTGTGGTGTGTTAGCCTGCCAGTGGAGTGGCAGTGAAAGGATTTACCCGGGACCGACTGTTGGAGACGATCATCCACTGGGGTATTGAGGACAGGAGGGTGATTTGTGATATCACACGAGACTCCTGTCTAGGGCGTACCCCTTATATCGTTCGTGGAGTGGCCGTACCAGCCTTGGTGGCTCAGTACCTGCCAGCAGACCAGCTGGACGTGTGGTTGACGGCCTCCACGACGGTGCCCCCAGTGGACCTGCGTTTTGGCTGACCTGTGGCCCGGGTAGGCTCGGCATTCTCAGAGGACACGTCGTGAGGCCACGAAGAAAGCACCAAGGACTCGGCACCAAGTGGTGTGGCACCAGTGTCTTCAGCAGAAGACCACGATTATGGATTAATCCCCTTGTATAGTGTTAATACCCCCCCCCTTGTGTAACCGTTTTATATATTATTTATTGGTGACGGACATTATATAATATTAAGTTCTTAGCTTTCTTTCCCTACTCCCTTTAAGTTACTTGCGTCACGGATCTCATCCCTTGATAGCCACTACTGGCTCGGGAACGGATACATATATCTTCCTCTAACAACATCAGAGTAAGGACCCCGTTGCGTCCCGAGAGGGCCGTAACACCCATTCTTGTCATGTCCCCCCTCCCACCTTTCCCCAATCCCCCTTCATCCCATACCCTCCCTATCCCTCCTCCCCCCTCACCCCGTATCTCCTTAACCCACACCCTACCTGTCCCCCCTTCCCTTAAACCCCCAACCTCCACCCCAAAATCCTCTGAGACCCTGCAAACCACCTCACAGATCTTCTCACCCACAGAACAGCTTCCCACACCAGCAGAATGCTCACCAAGAAAGGGACAAGAAAATGAACAGAAGAAAGTGAGCTTCAAGGCAATGTACACTAACATAGATAGGATTACAAATAAAACAAGTGAACTCAGAGAATGGGCACTAGAAGAAAACCCAGACATAGTAGCACTCACAGAAACAAAGCTAACGAAAACTATAACAAATGCAGTGTTTCCACAGGGCTACTATGTAGTGAGGAAAGAGAGAGAAGGGAGAGGAGGAGGTGGTGTAGCTTTGCTACTAAGAGAAGGTTGGAGTTTCGAAGAGATGGTAATTCAGAACTGTGAAGGTTTCAGTGACTACATATCAGGCACCATAGCAACTGGAGGACAGAAAATTATAGTAGTAGTCATATATAACCCTCCACCGAATGTCAGAAGACCCCAGACAGGAATATGATAGAAACAACTTGGCCACCATCAATATAATAGAGAGAGCAGCTTCTGTGGCTGAAGAGACTGCGTGATAACCCATCAACATGGGTTCAGGGAGGGTAAATCTTGCCTTACAGGCTTGATAGAATTCTACGATCAGGTGACAAAGATTAAGCAAAAAAGAGAAGGATGGACGGACTGCATTTTTTTGGACTGTCGGAAAGCCTTTGACACAGTACCCCATAAAAGGTTGATGCATAAGCTGGAGAAACAGGCAGAAGTAACTGGTAGGGCGCTCCAGTGGATAAGGGAGTACCTAAGCAATAGGAAGCAGAGAGTTATAGTGAGAGGTGAAATCTCAGAATGGCGTGAAGTCACCAGTGGAGTCCCACAGGGCTCTGTGCTTGGACCTATCCTGTTTCTGATATACGTAAATGATCTCCCAGAGGGTATAGACTCATTCCTCTCAATGTTTACTGACGACGCCAAAATTCTGAGAAGGATTAAGACAGAGGAGGACAGCTTGAGGCTTCAAGAAGACCTGGACAAGCTGCAGGAATGGTCGAACAAATGGCTGTTAAAGTTTAACCCAAGCAAATGTAATGTAATGAAGATTGGGGTAGGAAGCAGGAGACCAGATACAAGGTATCATTTGGGAGATGAGATACTTAAAGAGTCAGAGAGAAAGAAAGACCTGGGGGTTGATATCACACCAGACCTGTCCCCTGAAGCTCATATCAAGAGGATAACATCAGCAGCATATGCCAGGTTGGCTAACATAAGAACGGCCTTTAGAAACTTGTGTAAAGAATCTTTCAGAACATTATATACCACATATGTCAGACCAGTCCTGGAGTATGCGGCTCCAGCATGGAGTCCATATCTAATCAAGCATAAGACTAAACTGGAAAAGGTTCAAAGGTTTGCCACCAGACTAGTACCCGAGCTGAGAGGTATGAGCTACGAGGAGAGACTACGGGAATTATACCTCACTTCGTTGGAAGACAGAAGAGTTAGGGGGGACATGATCACCAAATTCAAGATTCTCAAGGGAATCGACAGGATTGATAAAGACAGGCTATTTAACACAAGGGGCGCACTAAGGGACACAGGTGGAAACTGAGTGCCCAAATGAGCCACAGAGATATTAGAAAGAACTTTTTAAGTGTCAGAGTAGTTGACAAATTGAATGCATTAGGCAGTAATGTGGTGGAGGCTGACTCCATCCACAGTTTCAAGTGTAGATATGATAGAGCCCGATAGGCTCAGGAATCTGTACACCTATTGATTAACGGTTGAGAGGCGGGACCAAAGAGCCAGAGCTCAACCCCCGCAAGTACAACTAGGTGAGTACACACACACACACACACACACAAACACTAGGCCAACGACAGTAGGAGACACACGCGATTAGCGAGGTCCGCGGAAATTCGTCAATTTCTCGGGACATTGAAGGATTATTGAGGCTAGATCATAGTATTTGGCCTCTCGCAGTGTGTAGCTAGCAGGGTTCTACATAGCATAGTCATATCGCTAGCGATAGTGCAAAAAAAAAACAAAGTGTAGCTAGTGGAATCACCGGTGCATACAGTGTGGAGGACCGAGTAGTGACCTGACCTGACCTGACCTGACGGCCAGGTAGGACGACCCGCCGTGGAACTGCTGACTGTGTTTGTTGAGTGGTGACTGTGACCCCAGAGATTTGTGTAGAAAAGAATCGACATCGTCAATCTACTAGCACTTAGAGAATCACCAAGTGGAAAGGCGACGACGGAGCACCATCGTCAACCATACATCATCATTACTCATCTAGTTGTGTGAGCGGAAAGGAGACTGGTATGTACCCCTCTCTGGTTAATTAATCAGGTGTACAGTGTGAGGTATATTATCAAATTCTTGTTCAGGATATCATATATATTTAAAATCTCAGTGGCTCATTTAGGTAGAGGTAACACACGCACTCGCGCACGCACGCACGCACGCTCGCGCACGCACGCTCTCCCTCTCTCTTTATCTCTCTCTCTCCCTCTCTCTTTATCTCTCTCTCTCCCTCTCTCTTTATCTCTCTCTCTCCCCCTCTCTCTTTATCTCTCTCTCTCCCCCTCTCTCTTTATCTCTCTCTCTCTCTCCCTCTCTCTTTATCTCTCTCTCTCCCCCTCTCTCTTTATCTCTCTCTCTCTCTCTCCCTCTCTCTTTATCTCTCTCTCTCCCCCTCTCTCTTTATCTCTCTCTCTCTCTCCCTCTCTCTTTATCTCTCTCTCTCCCTCTCTCTCTTTATCTCTCTCTCTCCCTCTCTCTCCCTCTCTCTCCCTCTCTCTCTTTATCTCTCTCTCTCCCTCTCTCTCTTTATCTCTCTCCCCCTCTCCCTTTATCTCTCTCTCTGTCCATCTCTCTTTATCTCTCTCTCTCTCTCTCTCTCCCTCCCTCTCTATCTCTCTCTCCCCCACCCCGCTCTGCCCTTCTGACGAATCCTATCACGGCACAACTAGGAATAGGGTCAAGCATGACAGCCAGAAGCAAAAGGGGAACAGGGAAAAGTTCAGGCGACGAAATGAAGGAAATGTTCGCCCAGTTTCTGGAGGACATCAAGAGTGAGATGCAGGAAATGAAGAATGAAATAAGCAACCTAAAAAGAGAGCTGACAGCAGCAAAGGAGGAGATTAGAGCCCTCAAAGAGAACAGTATAGATGCTGGGACTCAGATAACCACCCAGGGAGGTGGTGGTAATAGTACTTTGGAAGAGAATGCCACATTAAAAGCAACATTTGCAGAAATGCTAAAAAAAAACAACTCTGAAATAATGTCTGCAGTGATGGAGGTAGCCATGAAAGCAGCCACCTCACAGGAAGCGGCATGCTCCACTACCCAGCTGCTGGAAAGGAAAAGAGCAGTGGTAGCTGTAGGTATTAAAGAGCAGGAAGGCTCTAATAGGAAAGAGTGGAATGATAAGGACAAAGCGGCAGTGAATGAAATACTGGAGGCACTAGACATGGAAGGGGCTGAGCATAGCATTGAGAAGGTTTTCAGGTTAGGCTGGTACAAAAAAGACCGAGACCTTGTGTTAAAGAGTGTTTTTAAACGAGAACACAAAGGACACGATTCTAACAAAGAAAAGCCACCTGCAACATGTGGGAGAATTAAAAAAAGTATTCCTCCAGAGGGACATGACGAGGGAGGAGAGGGCCATGGCGGCAGAAGCAAGGAAGAAGCGCAGGGCGAGAGCGGAAAACCAGGAAACCACAGCTCCCAACACATCACCCCCAGAGGCGAGGGGGCAACCCACAACCAGCTACCCAGTAACACGAGCGGGGAGGGTAACCCCACCACTCTCTTCTGCATAGAAAACCCCCCTTTCCTTCCTGTCCTCCCGCCCCGTTCACCCCATACCCTTCCTGTCCTTCCCCCTTCACTTGACCCCCCACCCCTCATCCCAGTATCCTCTGCAACCCTGGCATCCACCTCACAAATCCTCACACCCATGGCACAGCTTCCTCCACCAACAGAACATTCACCAAGGAGGAGATTTGAGAAGGGAAAGAAGAAAGTGAGCCTCAAGGCAATGTACACTAACATAGATGGTATTACAAATAAGGCAAATGAACTTGGAGAATGGGTACTAGAGGAAAACCCAGACATAATAGCTCTCACAGAAACAAAGCTGACGAAAACCGTAACAAATGCAGTGTTCCCACAGGACTATTATGTTATGAGGAAAGAGAGAGAAGGAAGAGGTGGTGGTGGTGTAGCTCTGCTGGTAAGAAAAGGCTGGGATTTTGAGGAGTTGGTTGTTCAGGGATGTGAAGGTTTCAGTGACTACATAATAGGAACAATAACAACTGGAGGGCAAAAAATTATAGTCGTAGTCATATATAATCCACCACCAAATGACAGAAGACCCAGACAGGAATATGATAGAAACAATATGGTCACCATTAACATAATAGAGAGAGCAGCTTCTGTTGCTAGCAGGAATGGATCTGGACTACTAATCATGGGAGACTTCAACCATGGGAAGATAGATTGGGAGAACAGAGACCCGCATGGAGGACCAGAAACATGGAGAGCTAAGCTGCTGGACGTGGCATCAAGAAACTTTCTAAGCCAGCACATCAAGGATCCAACAAGAATGAGAGGAGAGGATGAACCAGCAATGCTTGATCTGATATTTACCCTAAATGAGTGGGATATAAGGGAAGTCAAGATGAAAGCACCCTTGGGAATGAGTGATCACAGTGTATTGAACTTTGAGTACCTGGTAGAGCTCGGAATTATCCCCCCCGGAAAAGAACTAGGAAACAAAAGGCTGGCATACCGAAAGGGAAATTATGAGGAGATGAGAAGCTTCCTAAGGGAAATACCTTGGGACACAGTCCTCAGAGCTAAGTCTGTACAAGATATGATGGACTATGTTACCCAAAAGTGTCAGGAGGCGGTAAACAGGTTTATCCCGGCCCAAAAGGAAAAATCCGAGAAGCAAAAGAAGAATCCATGGTATAATAGGCCATGTATGGAAGCAAAGAAACTGAACAAAAGGGCGTGGAGGAACTTCCGGAATAACAGAACACCAGAAAGCAGAGAGAGATACCAGAGAACCAGGAATGAGTATGTCAGGGTGAGAAGAGAAGCAGAGAAAAGTTATGAAAATGATATAGCAAACAAAGCCAAGACCGAACCAAAGCTACTCCACAGTCACATCAGAAGGAAAACAACAGTGAAAGAACAGGTAGTGAAACTTAGAACAGGCGAGGACAGGTATACAGAGAATGACAAAGAGGTGTGTGATGAACTCAACAAGAGGTTCCAAGAGGTCTTCACAACAGAACAAGGTGAGGTCACTGTGCTAGGAGAAAGGGACGTAAACCAGGTGGCCTTGGAAGAGTTTGAAATTACGAGAGAGGAGGTCAAGAGACACCTGCTGGATCTGGATGTTAGAAAGGTTGTTGGTCCAGACGGGATCTCGCCATGGGTACTGAAAGAGTGTGCAGAGGCACTTTGCTTGCCACTCTCCATAGTGTATAGTAGGTCACTGGAGACAGGAGACCTACCTGAAATATGGAAGACGGCGAATGTGGTCCCAATATACAAAAAGGGCGACAGACAAGAGGCACTGAACTACAGGCCAGTGTCCTTGACTTGTATACCATGCAAGGTGATGGAGAAGATCGTGAGAAAAAACCTGGTAGCACATCTGGAGAGAAGGGACTTCGTGACAAATCGCCAACATGGGTTCAGGGAGGGTAAATCTTGCCTTACTAGCTTAATAGAATTCTATGACCAGGTGACACAGATTAAGTAAGAAAGAGAGGGCTGGGCGGACTGCATTTTCTTGGATTGTCGGAAAGCCTTTGACACAGTACCGCATAAGAGGCTGGTACATAAGCTGGAGAGACAGGCAGGTGTAGCTGGTAAGGTGCTCCAGTGGATAAGGGAGTACCTAAGCAATAGGAAGCAGAGAGTTACGGTGAGGGGTGAGACCTCTGATTGGCGTGAAGTCACCAATGGAGTCCCACAGGGCTCCAGACTTGGGAGTTGATATCATGCCAGACCTGTCTCCTGCAGCACATATCAAGAGGATAACATCAGCGGCATATGCCAGGCTGGCCAATATACGAACGGCATTCAGAAATTTGTGTAAAGAATCATTCAGAACTTTGTATACCACATATGTCAAGCCAATTCTGGAGTATGCAGCCCCAGCATGGTGTCCATATCTAGTCAAGGATAAGACTAAACTGGAAAAGGTTCAAAGATTTGCCACCAGACTAGTACCTGAGCTGAGAGGTATGAGCTACGAGGAGAGACTGCGGGAATTGAACCTCACTTCGCTGGAAGACAGAAGAGTTAGCGGGGACATGATCACTACATTCAAGATTCTGAAGGGAATTGATAGGGTAGATAAAGACAGGCTATTTAACACAAGGGGCACACGCAAAAGGGGACACAGGTGGAAACTGAGTGCCTAATTGAGCCACAGAGATATTAGAAAGAACTTTTTTAGTGTCAGAGTGGTTGACAAATGGAATGCATTAGGAAGTGATGTGGTGGAGGCTGACTCCATACACAGTTTCAAGTGTAGATATGATAGAGCCCGATAGGCTCAGGAATCTGTACACCTGTTGATTGACGGTTGAGAGGCGGGACCAAAGAGCCAGAGCTCAACCCCCGCAAACACAACTAGGTGAGTACACACACACACACACACACAGGAAGCAGCCCATAGCAGCTGTCTTTACTCCCAGCTACCTATTTACTGCTAGGTAACAAGGGCATCAGGGTGATGGAAACTCCTACTATTTATTTCTCCCCCGGCTGCCAGGATCGAACCATGGTCCCTAGGTCCACGAGCCTAGAGCGCTGTCCACTCAGCCAGCGAGCCCCGGGTGCGCGTGCGTGCGTACGTACGTACGTGCGTGCGTGAGTGCGTGCGTGCGTGCGTGCATACTTGCATGTATGTGTACAACATTAAATACCACAGGTGTGTGTAGACAGGACGTCCAAAACATTAACAAGAACCAAGTTAGAAAGATTTCACAGGAGCGACTTACAGTCGTTCCAACGATGGAAAAAACTCAAGAAAATATATTTTGAAGCTTTCAAATGCATCCACTTAGAGATTTCTTGAAGGTGAACTCATTATTGTCCTTGAGGAAGCACCTTCCGCAGCCCTATGAGGAAACTGGAGCTTAATGTGCTTGTCAACATGCTGGGTCGTTAACGACATGAGCTTAACGAGGTGTCGGTGGCCACACACGACTAACGAGAGGTTAAGGAAGTTGCTTAAGAAAGTGAACAATTAAACACTTCTAAAGTGTTATTAAAGATTAGTCTTTGGAAGATAAGAGATGAGTCAGCAAGGTAAGAGATGAGTCAGCAAGGTAAGAGATGAGTCAGCAAGGTCAGAGATGAGTCAGCAAGGTAAGAGATGAGTCAGCAAGGTAAGAGATGAGTCAGCAAGGTAAGAGATGAGTCAGCAAGGTAAGAGGTGAGTCAGCAAGGTAAGAGATGAGTCAGCAAGGTAAGAGATGAGTCAGCAAGGTAAGAGGTGAGTCAGCAAGGTAAGAGAGACTCCAACAAGGTAATATAGGCGTCATCAAGGTAACATAGGCGTCATCAAGGTAACATAGGCGTCAGTGAGGTAAGAACAGGATGATTTAGCGAGAATTTAAGTTAATTTAACCCACCACACCAGCAGGTAAACTGGGTTTCTTTAAGGTTAAAACCCATAAACTTTTTAGCTGAAACAAAGCTCTGTGTTTCACCTAACCTTCAGTGTATATTTCACGAGAGTTCTGAAAGAAAGTTTTGGAGTAGAGATTGACTTATTTATCTACGCAAGGTTCGTTGCTTTTGGTGTATTGATTCTGCTACTTCAATTCCCGTTTATAATCAGATGTATAAATTTAATGTGTAATATAAATAACAGCTGTGAGGCAACTCCTATTTATACCCACCCAAACTCATTCTTATATATATATATATGTCTAACCTACGCTTGAAACAATGAAAGTATCCCCCACGTCTACCACTTTACCTGGTAATTTGTTCCATAATTCAACAGTCGTTTTTTTTAACCAGTATTTACCCAGGGTAAATACCAGTATTTACCCAGGTATTTCCTAAACCTAACCTTAACCAATTTATATCCATTGATGCGAGTCCTAATGTGAGTTAATATGTTTAAAGCCATAATAATATGACTTCCTTTAGCCAGAAATATCATTAACGACGATATCACTGTGAAAATCAACTTCAGGTGTGAGGTGACTCGAACCCCTGACCCAAGCATTGCCAGCTGCACACAGCGTGTTGGTACAGGGGTAAGTTACCCCTGGGAGTCCCTTGCGCGGGTTCGATCCCCATTCACAACTCCGGTTGGTGTTGTCAGTGACAGAGATAACAGTCCCACTTGGTTTATGTTCTTTCACTCAATCAGTCAACCATGGTGCGTTAGGAGTTACTTATGAATGAAATAATACACACATGTTTAGTACATAAATATTAACAAGGCCTCCATGAGTCTCGAAAGATGTAAAGGTTTCGTAAATGGTTAACGTATCCTGGCCCCTGACCAGTTTCATCTGACCTCGTAGCTCTTGCCCAATTTTCCCCTATTTTAACAGTTTCTCAGCAGCGCGCTTCACTGCGGCGCCTCAGCTATTATATATCACTACAGAGAACATTGTTTCCGAAATAACTTGGTGGAAGTATTTGGCAACAAGGAACTGTTGCCATTTCAAAACAGGAGCTAAATAGTTGTAATTAATAGTTAAGTTTGTCCGGGAACAGGTGGCCAGTATATATATTATATATATATATATATATATATATATATATATATATATATATATATATATATATATATATATATATATATATATATATGTCGTACCTAATAGCCAGAACGCACTTCTCAGCCTACTATTCAAGGCCCGATTTGCTTAATAAGCCAAGTTTTCATGAATTAATGTTTTTTCGTCTACCTAACCTACCTAACCTAACCTAACCTAGCTTTTTTTGGCTACCTAACCTAACCTTACCTATAAATATAGGTTAGGTTAGGTTAGGTAGGGTTGGTTAGGTTCGGTCATATATCTACGTTAATTTTAACTCCAATAAAAAAAAATTGACCTCATACATAGAGAAAAGGGTTGCTTTATCATTTCATAAGAAAAAAATTATAGTAAATATATTAATTCAGGAAAACTTGGCTTATTAGGCAAATCGGGCCTTGAATAGTAGGCTGAGAAGTGAGTTCTGGCTACTAGGTACGACATATATATATATATATATATATATATATATATATATATATATATATATATATATATATATATATATATATATATGGCGTACCTAGTAGCCAGAACGCACTTTTTGGCCTACTATGCAAGTCCCGATTTGCCTAATAAGCCAAGTTTTCCTGAATTAATATATATTTTCTCTAATTTTTTTCTTATGAAATGATAAAGCTACCAATTTCATTATGTATGAGGTCTATTTTTTTTTATTTGAGTTAAAATTAACGTAGATATATGACCGAACCTAACCAACCCTACCTAACCTAACCTAACCTATCTTTATAGGTTAGGTTAGGTCAGGTAGCTGAAAAAGTTAGATTAGGTTAGGTTAGGTAGGTTAGGTAGACGAAAAACAATTAATTCATGAAAACTTGGCTTATTAGGCAAATAGGGCCTTGCATAGTAGGCTGAGAAGTGCGTTCTGGCTACTAGGTACGACATATATATATATATATATATATATATATATATATATATATATATATATATATGTATATATATATATATATATATATATATATATATATATATATATATATATATATATATATATATATATATATATATATATATATATAAGGTTGGTTAGTTTTGGTCATATATCTACGTTAATTTTAACTCCAATAAATGATTTCTGTGTTGTTTGTTAAGACTTCTCTCAGTATATAGGCAAGACAACAACATCTCTTTCCAGGCGAATAACAATGCATAAGCAACAGGGCTCCATTAAGGAACATATAATCTCTTCCCACAACCAGACCATCACCAGAGAAGTATTAACAAACAACACAGAAATCATCGATAGGTACAGCGATAGCAGGCGGCTTGACATCTGCGAGGCACTACACATCAAAAAGTCATCACCAGCAATCAACAGCCAATTAATGCACAACTATATTCTACCCACTTCAAGACTCCGTACCAATATAGAAGCATCAAGAGGAAGTATAGGCCAATAGGCCCCCAACAGTTACTTCCATTCTTATGCTCTCATATATCCAATTAATACCCCATTGTTCCTTGTTCTGTCTTTTGTTTGTCAAAAGTTTGTTCACCTCATCCAAAACTGTTGCAACATATCACCTCACCCAAGTGCGAGTATATATAAGACGGATAAGTTGTTAGTGTTAGCATAACTAAAACTCTGTTTAGTGTTTTCAGGTTACAGTTATGTGTGCAAAGTAAAGTCTTTGAAGATGTAATAAGTTATTACGAAACGTGTTCAAGCGTCGCGTCAGACTAGAAATAAAAACGAATTTTGGAGAATTAATTTTTCAATTAACATCGACAGTAAAAAGAAACATTAGAAATATTGAGAAAATTCGTGTTAGAATTATTTATGTTACTTTTTCGGTCATATTTAACAACACACACACACACACACACACCCACACACACACACACACACACACACACACACACACACACACACACACACACACACACACACACACACACACACCCACACACACACACACACACACACACACACACACACACACACACACACACACACACACACACCACACACACACACACACACACACACACACACACACACACACACAAGTACCACAAGGATCGGTGCTGGGACCAATTCTGTTTCTTGTATATGTTAACGACATGTTTACAGGCGTAGAGTCCTACATGTCGATGTTTGCGGATGACGCAAAGTTGATGAGAAGAGTTGTGACAGATGAGGATTGCAGGATCCTCCAAGAGGACCTGAACAGGTTGCAGAGATGGTCAGAGAAATGGCTACTGGAATTCAACACGAGCAAATGTAAAGTTATGGAAATGGGACTAGGAGATAGGAGACCAAAGGGACAGTACACAATGAAGGGGAACAGCCTACCTGTGACGACGCGTGAAAGAGACCTGGGGGTGGACGTAACACCTAATTTATCTCCTGAGGCACATATAAATAGGATAACGACAGCAGCGTACTCTACACTGGCAAAAGTTAGAACATCATTCAGAATCCTAAGTAAGGAGGCATTTAGGGCGCTTTACACTGCCTACGTGAGGCCAGTCTTAGAGTATGCCGCCTCATCATGGAGTCCCCATCTGAAGAAGCATATAATGAAACTGGAAAAGGTTCAGAGGTTTGCAACGAGACTCGTCCCAGAGCTACGAGGGATGGGGTATGAGGAGCGCCTGAGGGAACTGTGCCTTACGACACTAGAAAGAAGAAGGGAGAGGGGGGACATGATAGGAACGTATAAGATACTCAGAGGGATTGACAGAGTGGACATAGACGAAATGTTCGCACGGAATAGTAACAGAACGAGGGGACATGGATGGAAGCTTGAAACTCAGATGAGTCACAGAGATGTTAGGAAGTTTTCTTTTAGCGTGAGAGTAGTGGGGAAATGGAATGCACTTCAGGAACAGGTTGTGGAAGCAAATACTATTCATAATTTTAAAACCAGGTATGATAGGGAAATGGGACAGGAGTCATTGCTGTAAACAACCGATGCTCGAAAGGCGGGATCCAAGAGTCAATGCTCGATCCTGCAGACACAACTAGGTGAGTACAACTAGGTGAGTACACACACACACACACACACACACACACACATATATATATGTATATATATTAGAGTTATATCAAGGTCGCCTTCAGGGTTGCATTAGTGACCAACCCCAGCATGTAACCCCACAAGAGTTGACGGACTAATTCTCGGGTACCTATTTACTTCTAGGTGAACAGAAGCATTAGGTGGTAGGAAACCTGCCCAAGCATATATGCCTTGGCCGGGATTAGAACCCGGGATTCCTACTTATCAAGTTATTGACATCCGCCTTGTAATTTAAGCCGATATGTTTTCACTCTAAGTCTATGACCCCTTAGAGGATTCGAACCCAGGCCACGAAGGGGTCTGCCTACCACCAGCACGAGCACCATGACCACTACACCAGCGATCATCTATAAGTGTTGGTTGGTGATCCAGCTTATTTGCTCACAAATGTACTCAGTGCGACCATTGCGTGTCAAGAGAATTGATGAAATAACTGGGCCTAGAACGTGCCACGAGTGTCGCCGGGTAGTGGTTGGTCATGAAACATGTGCAGAGAAGTTCTACAGCCACCCAACACTTAGAGGTGATCGCTGGGGCGGTGGTCAGGGTACTCGTAACATTAGTGGGGAGAGCCCTAGCGGCCTGGGTTCGAATCCTCTAAGGGGTCATAGAGTTATAGTGATATCTGAGCTTGAAATTTACAGAAAACAAGTATAGCGATCACTGTTCGAAGACCACATACACCTCTGCAATGGTGGGGTGCTTGCCCAAGAAATAGCAAGCATTTCCTCTCTGGATCGTGACACTGAGACGCTGCAGGAACATGAAACTGCCCAATCGTGGGTTTCTGGTCTGCTAAGTGAGGTCCTCGCCCACCTCCTTTAGAAACTTAAGTGCACATTTGCCCCAGGCGCCCAGAGTCTCAGAGCCTATCGGCACGAACCTGTAACAACGTTCTAGGTCCCTGTACTTGTTAGTTTTCTGGGTCTCCCTGAAGGTGGCCGCCCCGCTTCCCTCAGCTGCGCTGTAAGGTAGATAGGTATCAGCCAATGTGGATGCACACGTGTAGTCCCACACGACCTGTTTACCTTCCCTCCACGGCTGCAGGGTGACTCCATCTGGGCGTTTTTGGCTGTTGTCAGGTCTGCGCAACTGAGGTTCCCTTTGTGCTGGACACCCAGCTGAAGCCAAACTTCTCTTGATGATGTCATTGACTGCTTCATGTCTGGCAATCTTTCCCAGTGACTTACGACAGATGAGATCATGGCTGATGGATGGGTCTACCAACACATAGCCACACATAACACCTTACATAACACTCCAAGGACCCAGCAGTGCCCGGGTGGTTGTCTCTCAGTCCGAATGTGTCTCAGTGTAAACACACAATATAATAAGCATCACTTACAGATATGTATAATGTAGGGCAACATGACCAAGGGTCCGCCAGGGAGGGTCACAGTACATCAACGTGTGTGTTTGCAAGGGAATGAATAGGCTATGTAAATACCTGAGGGGTCGCCGCCCCTCCGCCCTGATCACTGGCTTCTCTCTAAATGGAACCTGAATGAAGCTCAAAATTACAACCCCGAATGCCATAAACTGAGGGTGTGTAGTGACCTGCTGCCGCGCCCCCCCCCCCTCTCTCTCTCTCTCTCTCTCTCTCTCTCTCTCTCTCCCTCTCTCTCTCTCTCTCTCTCTCTCTCTCTCTCTCTCTCTCTCTCTCTCTCTCTCTCTCTCTCTCTCTCTCTCTCTCTCTAACTACACACGGTGAAGTGAGGTTAGGTAATTACGAAGAGACAATATGACTGTACAGCTCTTAGAAGTTACATGAGAACAAGGAGCTGGGATATGAGGAAAAGGAGCTGGGATATGAGGACAAGGAGCTGGGATATGAGGACAAGGAGCTGGGATATGAGGACAAGGAGCTGGGATATGAGGAAAAGGAGCTGAGATATGAGGATAAGGAGCTGGGGAATGAGGAAAAGGAGCTAGGATATGAACACAAGGAGCTATGGAATGAGGACAAGGAGCTGGGGTATGAAGACAAGGAGCTGGGGTATGAGGTCAAGAAGCTGGGATATGAGAAGAAGGAGCTGGGATATGAGGACAAGGAGCTGGGGTATGAGGACAAGGAGTTGGGTTATGAGGAAAAGGAGCTGGGGTATGAGGACAAGGAGATGGGGTAAGAGGACAAGGAGCTGAGGCATGAGGACAAGGAGCTGGGGTATGAGGACAAGGAGTTGGGTTATGAGGACAATGAGCTGGGGTATGAGGACAAGGAGCTGGGGTATGAGGACAAGGAGCTGGGGCATGAGGACAAGGAGCTGGGGCATGAGGACAAGGAGCTGTGGTATGAGGACAAAGAGCTGGGGAATGAGGACAAGGAGCTGGGGTATGAGGACAAGGAGCTGGGGTATGAGGACAAGGAGCTGGGGCATGAGGAAGAGGAGCTGGGGCATGAGGACAAGCAGCTGGGGTATGAGGACAAGGAGTTGGGTTATGAGGACAATGAGCTGGGATATGAGGACAAGGAGCTGGGATATGAGGACAAGGAGCTGGTGTAGGAGGACAAGGAGCTGGTGTACGAGTACAAGGTGCTGGGGTATGATGACAAGGAGCTGGGGTATGAGGACAAGGAGCTGGGGTATGAGGACAAGGAGCTGGGGTATGAGGACAAGGAGCTGGGGTATGAGGACAAGGTGCTGGGGTATGATGACAAGGAGCTGGGGTATGAGGACAAGGAGCTGGGGTATGAGGACAAGGAGTTGGGGTATGAGTACAATGAGCTGGGGTATGAGGACAAGGAGCTGGGGTATGAGGACAAGGAGCTGGGGTATGAGGACAAGGAGCTGGGGTATGAGAAGAAGGAGCTGGGGTATGAGGACAAGGAGCTGGGGTATGAGTACAATGAGCTGGGGTATGAGGACAAGGAGCTGGGGTATGATAAGAAGGAGCTGGGGTATGAGGACAAGGAGCTGGGGTATGAGTACAATGAGCTGGGGTATAAGGACAAGGAGCTGGGATATGAGGACAAGGAGCTGGGGTATGAGGACAAGGAGCTGGGGTGTGAGGACAAGGAGCTGGGGTATGAGGACAAGGAGCGGGGGTATGAGGACAAGGAGCTGTGATATGAGGACAAGGAGCTGGGATATGAGGACAAGGAGCTGGGATATGAGGACAAGGAGCTGGGATATGAGGACAAGGTGCTGGGGTATGAGGACAAGGAGCTGGGGCATGAGGACAAGGAGCTGGGGAATGAGGACATGGAGCTGGGATATGAGGATAAGGAGCTGTGATATGAGGACAAGGAGCTGGGATATGAGAACAAGGAGCTGGGGAATGAGGACATGGAGCTGGGATATGAGGACAAGGAGCTGGGATATGAGAACAAGGAGCTGGGGCATGAGGACAAGGAGCTGGGATATGAGAACAAGGAGCTGGGATATGAGAACAAGGAGCTGGGATATGAGGACATGGAGCTGGGATATGAGGACAAGGAGCTGGGATATGAGAACAAGGAGCTGAGGCATGAGGACAAGGAGCTGGGGTATGAGGACAAGGAGTTGGGTTATGAGGACAATGAGCTGGGGTATGAGGACAAGGAGCTGGGGTATGAGGACAAGGAGCTGGGGCATGAGGACAAGGAGCTGGGGCATGAGGACAAGGAGCTGTGGTATGAGGACAAAGAGCTGGGGAATGAGGACAAGGAGCTGGGGTATGAGGACAAGGAGCTGGGGTATGAGGACAAGGAGCTGGGGCATGAGGAAGAGGAGCTGGGGCATGAGGACAAGCAGCTGGGGTATGAGGACAAGGAGTTGGGTTATGAGGACAATGAGCTGGGATATGAGGACAAGGAGCTGGGATATGAGGACAAGGAGCTGGTGTAGGAGGACAAGGAGCTGGTGTATGAGTACAAGGTGCTGGGGTATGATGACAAGGAGCTGGGGTATGAGGACAAGGAGCTGGGGTATGAGGACAAGGAGCTGGGGTATGAGGACAAGGAGCTGGGGTATGAGGACAAGGTGCTGGGGTATGATGACAAGGAGCTGGGGTATGAGGACAAGGAGCTGGGGTATGAGGACAAGGAGTTGGGGTATGAGTACAATGAGCTGGGGTATGAGGACAAGGAGCTGGGGTATGAGGACAAGGAGCTGGGGTATGAGGACAAGGAGCTGGGGTATGAGTACAATGAGCTGGGGTATGAGGACAAGGAGCTGGGGTATGAGGACAAGGAGCTGGGGTATGAGTACAATGAGCTGGGGTATGAGGACAAGGAGCTGGGGTATGAGAAGAAGGAGCTGGGGTATGAGGACAAGGAGCTGGGGTATGAGTACAATGAGCTGGGGTATGAGGACAAGGAGCTGGGGTATGATAAGAAGGAGCTGGGGTATGAGGACAAGGAGCTGGGGTATGAGTACAATGAGCTGGGGTATAAGGACAAGGAGCTGGGATATGAGGACAAGGAGCTGGGGTATGAGGACAAGGAGCTGGGGTGTGAGGACAAGGAGCTGGGGTATGAGGACAAGGAGCTGGGGTATGAGGACAAGGAGCTGTGATATGAGGACAAGGAGCTGGGATATGAGGACAAGGAGCTGGGATATGAGGACAAGGAGCTGGGATATGAGGACAAGGTGCTGGGGTATGAGGACAAGGAGCTGGGGCATGAGGACAAGGAGCTGGGGAATGAGGACATGGAGCTGGGATATGAGGATAAGGAGCTGTGATATGAGGACAAGGAGCTGGGATATGAGAACAAGGAGCTGGGGAATGAGGACATGGAGCTGGGATATGAGGACAAGGAGCTGGGATATGAGAACAAGGAGCTGGGGCATGAGGACAAGGAGCTGGGATATGAGAACAAGGAGCTGGGATATGAGAACAAGGAGCTGGGATATGAGGACATGGAGCTGGGATATGAGGATAAGGAGCTGTGATATGAGGACAAAGAGCTGGGATATGAGAACAAGGAGCTGGGGAATGAGGACATGGAGCTGGGATATGAGGACAAGGAGCTGGAATATGAGGACAAGGAGCTGGGGTATGAGGACAAGGAGCTGGGGTAAGAGGAGAAGGAGCTGAGGCATGAGGAAGAGGAGCTGGGGCATGAGGAAGAGGAGCTGGGGCATGAGGACAAGGAGCTGGGGTATGAGGACAAGGAGCTGGGGCATGAGGACAAGGAGCTGGGGCATGAGGACAAGGAGCTGTGGTATGAGGACAAAGAGCTGGGGTATGAGGACAAGGAGCTGGGGTAAGAGGACAAGGAGCTGAGGCATGAGGAAGAGGAGCTGGGGCATGAGGACAAGGAGCTGGGGTATGAGGACAAGGAGCTGTGGTATGAGGACAAAGAGCTGGGGCATGAGGACAAGGAGCTGTGGTATGAGGACAAAGAGCTGGGGTATGAGGACAAGGAGCTGGGGCATGAGGACAAGGAGCTGTGGTATGAGGACAAGGAGCTGGGGTATGAGGACAAGGAGCTGGGGTATGAGGACAAGGAGCTGTGGTATGAGGACAAAGAGCTGGGGTATGAGGACAAGGAGCTGTGGCATGAGGACAAGGAGCTGGGGTATGAGGACAAAGAGCTGGGGTATGAGGACCATTGGGTCTCAAACATCAGTATGCAAGGAGCGAGGCTTGACCCAACATTTTCTGGTTGGTTGTGAAATAGTATAATTTTGGTGTTATAATTAGGTTATTTCTGGATAATTATAGGTCTCTACCTTTATGAATATAGGTCTCTAACTCTAAATGTTGGTCTCTAACTCTAAATGTTGGTCTCTAACTCTTAATGTTGGTCTCTAACTCTAAATGTTGGTCTCTAACTCTAAATGTTGGTCTCTAACTCTAAATGTTGGTCTCTAACTCTTAATGTTGGTCTCTAACTCTAAATGTTGGTCTCTAACTCTAAATGTTGGTCTCTAACTCTAAATGTTGGTCTCTAACTCTAAATGTTGGTCTCTAACTCTAAATGTTGGTCTCTAACTCTAAATGTTGGTCTCTAACTCTAAATGCTGGTCTCTAACTCTAAATGTTGGTCTCTAACTCTAAATGTTGGTCTCTAACTCTAAATGTTGGACTCTAACTCTAAATGTTGGACTCTAACTCTAAATGTTGGTCTCTAACTCTAAATGTTGGACTCTAACTCTAAATGTTGGACTCTAACTCTAAATGTTGGTCTCTAACTCTAAATGTTGGTCTCTAACTCTAAATGTTGGTCTCTAACTCTAAATGTTGGTCTCTAACTCTAAATGTTGGTCTCTAACTCTAAATGTTGGACTCTAACTCTAAATGTTGGTCTCTAACTCTAAATGTTGGACTCTAACTCTAAATGTTGGACTCTAACTCTAAATGTTGGTCTCTAACTCTAAATGTTGGTCTCTAACTCTAAATGTTGGTCTCTACCTTTGTA
Organism: Procambarus clarkii; assembly: GCF_040958095.1. Lineage (NCBI taxonomy): Eukaryota > Metazoa > Arthropoda > Malacostraca > Decapoda > Cambaridae > Procambarus > Procambarus clarkii. The sequence goes on along the minus strand of NC_091168.1, from coordinate 37,056,980 downwards.
AATGTAAATTGGCTCTTGTGGCTACCTACCTTACCTACCTTGTAGAGGTTCCGTGGATCAAAGGTTTCGCGGCCCGGTCTCTGACCAGGCCTCCTGGTTGGTGGTCTGGTCAATCAGGCTGTTGGACGCGGCTGCTCGCAGTCAGGCGTATGAATCACAGCCTGGTTGATCAGGTATTCTTTGAATGTGTTCATCGAATTCTCTCGTGAACACTGTGAGGGGTCGGCCAGTTATGCCCCATATGTGTAGCGGGAGTGTGTTGAAGAGTCTAAATTTCTCAAATGACTTCACATGACTTCTTGCAGATGTGAGACACATTTCCTATGAACCGGCAAATAGTAAATCACCTTAGATCTTATTTTGACAAAAAAATATTAACTGAACAGAAACATAATGATTACAAATACATTTTACTCTGATTACGACCTAATTGAACTTCAGACAGCCATGAGCCATAGACCCTACCAAAGGATACCTGATCAACCAGGCTGTGATTTTATACATCAGGCCGCGAGCAGCTGCGTCCAACAGCCTAGTTAACCAGACCATTAACCAGAAGGCCTGGTCAGAGACCGGGCCGCTGGGGTCTCAATCCATGGAATCATCTCAAGGTAACCAGCCAGTCTCAAACCCAAGAGGAGAATTCAACACATTAAACTGTAATATGAAACTGAGTAACTGGGAAGGAATAACCCAAGACCTGGCAGAACTATCCTGGGAAGAACAGTAAGATAAGAGAATCTTAAGCCAGTGCTCTGAGAAAACAGGCTCAGTAGCAAAGAAATCCCAGTAGCAAGTCACATGGCGGTAAGAAGGAAGAGGAAATATGCAAACTGGAATGAGAACGGCGCTCCCAAATATGCAAACTGGAATGAGAACGGCGCTCCCAAATATGCAAACTGGAATGAGAACGGCGCTCCCAAATATGCAAACTGGAATGAGAACGGCGCTCCCTCGGTAGGCGAAGAAAACAAATAGCAGAACACCTCAGACGCTTCACTTTATTCCAACAACGAGGCGGAAGGCTCTGTGGGGAAATAGAAATGATGGAGCTCAAGTTGCAAGAATCATACACAATCCAGGAGAGGGAAAGGCAGCAAAAGTTCATAACTGAAATAGAGAGGAATCCAAAATACATTTTATACCATATGGAATCTAGAACACATTCTACATCCAGCACTGGGCCCCTGTACGGTGAAACGTTCACACATGACAACAAAGAAATGAGTGAAATACTGAGGCTTCAGTACGATTAAGTGTTCAGTGAACATGACCACATTGAAGATCAATGATCCAAATTATTTCTTGATGAATGTGACATCGTTAAAGAATATACACCAGCTGTCCCCTTAACCGTACTGGACGTTGAAGTAGCCCTAGACAGCCTGCACTCTGCACCAGTCCCAGACTCCTGGGATTCTATATTCATCAAGCAGCGTAAAACACCTCTATCACAGGCTCTAAACCTCTTGTGGTGACGTGGAGCCTGGGTAGTGGCGTCATCCCTGACATACCTACAACACCTGAGATAACACCAATCCCCAAAAGAGGTAGTAAAGCAGCAGATGATGGACCAATTGCTCTAACTTCACTCATCATAAAAATCTTTGAAAGGGTGCTAAGAATTAAGGTCACAAACTACTTTGAATGTCAACATGTACATAGCCCTGGAGAGTCAAATGGTGACGCAGGACACACGAACACCCTCCAAACACGAACACCCTCCAAACGCGAACACCCTCCAAACACGAACACCCTCCAAACAACGATTCTCTCATCAGTTCTCATCCCTCGTGGTGACCTGACTGTTTACCAAGAGTATGCCAGGTGGCAGCAGCAGCAGCAGCAGCAGCAGCAGCAGCAGCAGCAGGAACAGCAGCAGGAGCAGCAGCAGCAGCAGCAGCAGCAGCAGCAGCAGGAGCAGCAGCAGGAGCAGCAGCAGCAGCAGCAGCAGCAGCAGCAGGAGCAGCAGCAGCAGCAGCAGCAGCAGGAGCAGCAGCAGGAACAGCAGCAGGAGCAGCAGCAGCAGCAGCAGCAGCAGTAGCAGCAGCAGCAGGAGCAGCAGCAGGAGCAGCAGCAGCAGCAGCAGCAGCAGCAGGAGCAGCAGCAGCAGCAGCAGCAGCAGCAGCAGGAGCAGCAGCAGCAGCAGCAGCAGCAGCAGCAGCAGCAGCAGCAGCAGCAGGAGCAGCAGCAGCAGCAGCAGCAGGCGGCGGTGGAGCACCACCTCAGCGCTGCCACTTCGTAAAGAGTAGTTCACACGAGGAGTCACAATAACGTGGCTGAAGACATGCTGACCAGACCACACATCAGAAAGTGAAGAGACGACGACGTTTCGGTCCGTCTTGGACCATTCTCGAGTCGTGTAAGAGACCCGACTGAACAGCCTTACCCCGAACCCATCACTTGAGCAGGAGGTGAAACGGTTTGAGTCACAATGTCTAGCCTACACTTAAAACAATCCAATGATTCCTAAGTCTTCTTAGAGGGAAACAAGGGTTGGTTCTTTGATCTAATTTATATATATTTCTAATTTGCCTATTAGGCAAAGGGAGCCGGTCGGCCGAGCGGACAGCACGCTGGACTTGTGATCCTGTGGTCCTGGGTTCGATCCCAGGCGCCAGCGAGAAACAAAGGGCAGAGTTTCTTTCACCCTATGCCCCTGTTACCTAGCAGTAAAATAGGTACCTGGGTGTTAGTCAGCTGTCACGGGCTGCTTCCTGGGGGTGGAGGCCTGGTCGAGGACCGGGCCGCGGGGACACTAAAATGCCCCGAAATCATCTGAAGATAACCTGAAGATAGGCGCCGATGTGGTAGGCTGAGGTGGAAAGGTTAGTCAGGCTAACAGCTTGTAAGGTAATAACCAAGCTTGGACCTTATTAACATTGTTTGGATTAACTGCCTCAGGCAAATTGACACAGCCCCCCCCCCCAAAAAAAAAAAAATGCTTGTGACCCGCCTTAGTCACTTTTCTCACTTGTGTTTCTTGATGCACCACTTTGTAACATATCTTGTACACACACTCTCCACCGGTGGGGGGTGGTGGCTGAGTGGACAGCGCTCTAGATTAGTGGACCCTAGGGACCGGGGTTCGATCCCCCCGCACCGTTGGAAAAACAAATGGGAAAAGTTTTCATCACCCTGATGGTCCTATTACCTAGCAGTAAATAGGTACCTGGGAGTTAGACAGCTGTTACGGGCTGCTTCCTGTGTGTGTGTGTGTGTGTGTGTGTGTGTGTGTGTGTGTGTGTGTGTGTGTGTGTGTGTGTGTGTGTGTGTGTGTGTGTGTGTGTGTGTGTGTGTACTCATCTATTTGTGCTTGCGGGGGTTGAGCTTTGACTCTTTGGTCCCGCCTCTCAACTGTCAATCAACTGGTGTACAGGTTCCTGAGCCTACTGGGCTCTATCATATCTACATTTTAAGCTGTGTATGGAGTCAGCCTCCACCACATAACTTCCTAGTGCATTCCATCTGTTAACTACTCTGACACTGAAAAAGTTCTTTCTAACGTCTCTGTGGCTCATTTGGGTACTCAGTTCCCACCTGTGTCCCCTTGTTCGCGTACCACCAGTGTTGAATAGTTTATCCTTGTCTACCCTGTCAATTCTCCTGAGGATTTTTTAGGTAGTGATCACGTCTCACCTCACTCTTGTGTCTTCCAGTGTCGTAAGGTGCATTTCCCGCAGCCTTTCCTCGTAACTCATGCCTCTTAGTTCTGGGACTAGTCTAGTTGCATACCACTGAACTTTTTCCAGCTTCGTCTTGTGCTTGACAAGGTACGGGCTCTATGCTGGGGCCGCATACTCCAGGATTGGTCTTACATATGTGGTGTACAAGATTCTGAACGATTCCTTACACAGGTTCCTGAAGGCTGTTCTGATGTTAGCCAGCCTCGCATATGCCGCAGACGTTATTCTTTTTATGTGAGCTTCAGGAGACAGGTTTGGTGTGATATCAATTCCTCGATCTTTCTCTCTTTCCGTTTCATTAAGTACTTCATCTCCTATTCTGTATCTTTTGTCTGGCCTCCTGTTTCCACCGCCTAGTTTCATTACTTTGCATTTACTCGGGTTAAACTTTAGCAGCCATTTGTTGGACCATTCATTCAGTCTGTCTAGGTCGTCCTGTAGCCTCCTACTATCATCCTCTGTTTCAATCCTCCTCAAAATTTTTGCATCATCAGCAAACATTGAGAGAAACGATTCTATTCCTCTGGGAGATCATTTACATATATCAGAAACAGTATTGGACCAAGGACTGACCCCTGAGGGACTCCACTTGTGACGTTACGTCAATCCGAGACCTCACCCCTCACTGTGACTCGTTGTCTTCTGTTACTTAGGTACTCCTTTATCCAATGAAGTACCTTCCCTTTCACTCCAACCTGCATCTCCAGCTTTTTCACTAGCCTCTTGTGTGGTACTGTATCAAAGGCTTTTTGACAATCCAAAAATATGCAGTCTGCCCACCCCTCTCTTTCTGGCCTGGTCGTAGAATTTAATTAGCCCTGTGAGGCAGGACTTGCCATCCCTGAACCCATGTTGATGCTGTGTTACAAAGTTCTTTCGCTCCAAATGTTCCACTAGCTTTCTTCGCACAATCTTCTCCATCAGCTTGCATGGTATGCAGGTTAGGGACACTGGCCTGTAATTCAGTGCCTCCTGTCTATCCCCTTTTTTGTGTATTGTATATTAGCTGCCTTCCAAATTTCTGGCAGTTCCCTTGTTGCCAGTGATTTGTTATTCACTATGGAGAGTGGCAGGTACAGTGCTTCTGCTCCTTCCTTTAGTATCCAAGGGAAGATTCCATCTGGGCCTATAGCTTTTGTCACATCCAACTCTAGTAAACACTTCCTTACTTCCCCGCTGGTAATCTCAAACTCTACTAGTGGTTCCTGGTTAACTATTCCTTCTCTTATCTCTGGAATCTCTCCTTGCTCTAAAGTGAAGACCTCCTGGAATTTCTTATTCAGTTCTTCACACACTTCCTTGTCGTTTATAGTGAATCCTTCTGCCCCAATCCTTATATTCATTATCTGTTCCTTTACTGTTGTTTTTTTCCTGATGTGGCTATGCAGCAATTTAGGTTGAGTCTTTGCCTTGCTTGCGATGTCATTTTCGTATTGTCTATCTGCCTCTCTTCTCAACCTGACATATTCATTCCTGGCATTCTGGTATCTTTCTCTGCTCTCAAGTGTCCTATTATTCCTATAGTTTCTCCATGCCCTTTTACTTTGCTGCTTAGCTAGCCTACATCTCTGATTAAACCATGGGTTTCTCATTTTCATTTCGTTGTCTTCCTTTTGGACTGGGACAAACTTGTTTGCTGCTTCCTTGCACTTGTGCGTGATGAAGTCCATCATCATGTTGATGATGGACTTCATCACGAAGTCCATCATGAAGTCCATCATTTGAAGTCCATCCCAGGTCCTTGTCCTCATACCCCAGCTCCTTGTCTTCATTCCCCACCTCCTTGTCCCTTTCCCCTGAGCTTTGTTTCCAATGTAATATCTGTTAGGAATTTTCTTAACTCCTCATAGTTTCCCTTTCGGAATGCCAGTTTTTTGTTTTCAGTTCCCCTCCTCGAGTTCACTAACCCTTCCTCAACCAGATACTCAAACACCAGCACACTGTGGTCGCTCTTTCCTACTGGGACCTCATAGCCGATTTCCCTTATGTCGGAGTCGTTTAGAGTGAAGACTAGGTCGAGTCTCACTGGTTCATCGTTTCCTCTCATCCTAGTGGGTTCCCTGACATGCTGGCTTAGAAAGTTTTTTGTCGCCACCTCCATTAGTTTTGCTCTCCATGTATCCTCTCCTCCATGTGGTTCCTTGTTCTCCCAGTGTATCTCTCCGTGATTGAAGCCTCCTATGATGATGATGGTGATGTGTGTGTGTGGAAAAAAATAGTAGTTAGTAACAACTGATTGATTGACTGTTGAGAGGCGGGCGGAAAGAACAGAGCTCAACCCCCGCAAGCACAACTAGGTGAATACACGAGTGTATTAACCAGTACACACACACAGCGTCCACTCTGGCACACACACACACAGCGTCCACTCTGGCACACACACACACACACAGCGTCCACTCTGGCACACACACACACAGCGTCCACTCTGGCACACACACACACAGCGTCCACTCTGGCACACACACACACACAGCGTTCACTCTGGCACACACACACACAGCGTCCACTCTGGCACACACACACACAGCGTCCACTCTGGCACACACACACACACAGCGTCCACTCTGGCACACACACACACAGCGTCCACTCTGGCACACACACACACAGCGTCCACTCTGGCACACACACACACAGCGTCCACTCTGGCACACACACACACAGCGTCCACTCTGGCACACACACACACAGCGTTCACTCTGGCACACACACACACACTTTACACTCACAAACAGATGCAGTAATGCACTTTGTACTCCCCTCATTACCACGAAATAAAAACACTTACTTTTAATTTGAGTCTGTGTTTGTACACAGGTCACAGGGAGCAGGAGCTGCGGTGTTCCGTAACACGAAGGGTAACGAGTGCCCGAAACTAACGAACTGATAACAGATACGAAACGTTAACGGGAGGGATGTGAAGCACCGATCAAGGAAGAGAGGGGACACGAAGAAGGTCACTAACAGCAGAGGTCACTAACAACAAATGTCACTAACAACAAAGGTCACTAACACCAGAGGTCACTAACACCAGAGGTCACTAACAACAAATGTCACTAGCAACAAAGGTCACTAACAGCAGAGGTCACTAACAACAAAGGTCACTAACAACAGAAGTCACCAACAACAGAGGTCACTAACAACAAAAGTCACTAACAACAAAGGTCACTAACACCAGAGGTCACTAACAGCAGAGGTCACTAACAACAGAAGTCACCAACAACAAAGGTCACTAACAACAAAGGTCACTAACAACAAAGGTCACTAACACCAGAGGTCACTAACAACAAAGGTCACTAACAACAGAAGTCACCAACAACAGAGGTCACTAACAACAGAAGTCACCAACAACAGAGGTCACTAACAACAAAGGTCACTAACAACAAAGGTCACTAACACCAGAGGTCACTAACACCAGAGGTCACTAACAACAAATGTCACTAACAATAAAGGTCACTAACACCAGAGGTCACTAACAACAAATGTCACTAGCAACAAAGGTCACTAACAACAGAGGTCACTAACAACAAAGGTCACTAACAACAGAAGTCACCAACAACAGAGGTCACTAACAACAAAGGTCACTAACAACAGAGGTCACTAACAACAAAGGTCACTAACACCAGAGGTCACTAACACCAGAGGTCACTAACACCAGAGGTCACTAACAACAAATGTCACTAACAACAAAGGTCACTAACACCAGAGGTCACTAACAACAAATGTCACTAACAACAAAGGTCACTAACAGCAGAAAGTCACTAACAACAAAGGTCACTAACAGCAGAAAGTCACTAACAACAAAGGTCACTAACAACAGAGGTCACTAACAACAAAGGTCACTAACACCAGAGGTCACTAACACCAGAGGTCACTAACAACAAAGGTCACTAACAACAAAGGTCACTAACAGCAGAAAGTCACTAACAACAAAGGTCACTAACCTAAACACCTCTTAAAACAAAACAAAACAAAAAACATGATAAATATTATGACAATGTATTGGGATCGAACTTGTGTCTCTGCACCAGAAACACGCTCTACCAATGATTCAGTTCCTCGTGCACTGAGAAGTCGCAAACGGCAGAGCAGTAACAACATCAAGCTCCCGTTAAGTGGTCATTGGGAAGAGCCTGGATGCCAGGAGAGGAACTTGTTCCATTGGACTTGTCCCAATGGAAGAAGTCCCTATCCATTTTACTCCATTGGAAAGAAAGCCATCAAAGCGCTTAGGGATTTGCCACAGTCGCTGCCGGAATCAATGTGAGTAATTCAGTCCATCCTCTTAAATTACTTACTGTGACTATTCATTTGAAAGTGCCAATATGTAGTGATGAACCACCAGAAAGTACCAATATGTAGTGATGGACCACCATAAAGTACCAATATGTAGTGATGGACCACCATAAAGTACCAATATGTAGTAATGGACCACCAGAAAGTACCAATATGTAGTGGTGGACCACCATAAAGTACCAACATGTAGTGGTGGACCACCATAAAGTACCAATATGTAGTGGTGGACCACCAGCAAGTACAAATATGTAGTGATGGACCACCAGAAAGTATCAATATGTAGTGGTGGACCACCAGAAAGTACCAATATGTAGTGATGGACCACCATAAAGTACCAATATGTAGTGATGGACCACCATAAAGTACCAATATGTAGTGATGGACCACCAGAAAGTACCAATATGTAGTGATGGACCACCAGAAAGTACCAATATGTAGTGATGGACCACCATAAAGTACCAATATGTAGTGATGGACCACCAGAAAGTACCAATATGTAGTGATGGACCACCATAAAGTACCAATATGTAGTAATGGACCACCAGAAAGTACCAATATGTAGTAATGGACCACCAGAAAGTACCAATATGTAGTGATGGACCACCAGAAAGTACCAATATGCAGTGATGGACCACCAGAAAGTACCAATATGTAGTGTTGGACCACCAGAAAGTACAAATATGTAGTGATGGACCACCAGAAAGTACCAATATGTAGTGGTTGACCACCATAATGTACCAATATGTAGTGATGGACCACCAGAAAGTACCAATATGTAGTGATGGACCACCAGAAAGTACCAATATGTAGTGATGGACCACCAGAAAGTACTAATATTTAGTGATGGACCACCAGAAAGTATCAATATGTAGTGGTGGACCACCAGAAAGTACCAATATTTAGTGATGGACCACCAGAAAGTATCAATATGTAGTGGTGGACCACCAGAAAGTACCAATATTTAGTGATAGACCACCAGAAAGTACCAATATGTAGTGGCGGACCACCAGAAAGTACCAATATGTAGTGGTGGACCACCAGAAAGTACCAATAAGTACTTTCCTTACCGGAGGCTGGACTGTCTCATTACAGAATCGAGGGCTCTAAATCCTTATCGTTAGTGGCCACATTAGTGGCATTTCGCTAATATCACTAACGAGATCTCTCTAAAGAATGGCATTACGAGGCCATTATAGATGAATCGTTAGCGAGGCCCAAGAACACGAACTGTGAACAGCAGAGTTGCCACCGATCAGCTTATAGACCGAACGCTAATGACCCGAAATGGATAACAAAGGATCTGAAGAACCTTATAGGTAGAAAGAGAGCGAGGTACAAGAGAATTAAGAATGGGGAATTCAATTTAGAACAAGAATTCGTACAACTGGTTAGAAATGTTAAAAAAAGAGATAAGGAGGGCCAAAGGAAACTTTGAAGTTCGTATAGCAAAGCAAAGACAAATCCTAAAGAGTTTTTCAGTTATACCGAACAAAGGTTAGGGAAAGAATAGGTCCATTAAAACTGAGACAGGTCAAATAACAGATAATGACGAAGAGATGAGTAGTATTTTTAATATATATTTTATCACTGTATTTACTAAAGAAGAACTTAACTTTATGCCTTTAGCCGAACAAGTCTATGTGAGTGGGGACGAGGACAGGTTGACTAGTCTAACAGTTACCAGGGATAATGTAATTAAACAAATGGTGAAACCTAACCAAACAAATCCCCAGGGCCGGACGAAGTGTTTGCCAGAGTGTTTAAAGAATGCAAAGAAGAGCTTTGCGAGCCATTCAATACCATGTTGACCAGACCACACACTAGAAATTGAAGGGACGACGACGTTTCGGTCCGTCCTGGACCATTCTCAAGTCGATTGTCCACCAGAAAATCGACTTGAGAATGGTCCAGGACGGACCGAAACGTCGTCGTCCCTTCAATTTCTAGTGTGTGGTCTGGTCAACATACTTCAGCCACGTTATTGTGACTCATCGCCTGCATTCAATACCATATTTAATAAATCATTAGAGTCAGGCAAAGTCGTGGAAGGCTGATAAATGTAAAGTTCTGAGGCTAGATAATGATGATAGAGTTACAAGATACGAGCTAGATGGTGTTGAGATTGCGAAGTCGGATTACGAAAGGGATCTGGGAGTTATGATTAGTAAGAATTTAAAACAAAAGGATCAATGCATGAATGTTCGTAATAAGGCAAATAGTACACTGGGATTTATTAATCGAAGCGTTAGTAACAAGACACCTGGTGTGGTTCTTCAGCTTGCTCTGGTTAGGCCCCATTTAGATTATGCAGTTCAGTTTTGGTCGCCATATTATAGAATGGACATAAATTCACTTGAACGTGTCCAGCGTAGGATGACTAAGTTAATTCCCCAAATTAGAAACCTTTCATATGAAGAAAGATTAACAAAGCCTAAATTGCATTCACTGGAAAGGCGAAGAGTTAGGGGTGACATGATAATGATTTACAAGTGGATGAATGGACATAACAAAGGGGATATTAATAGGGTATTAGAAGTATCAACACAAGACAGAACACGAAATAATGGGTATAAATTGGATAAGCTTAGATTAAGGAAAGACCTGGGTAAATACTGGTTAGGTAACAGGGTTGTTGTTTCTTGAGCCAATTACCGCGTAATGTGGTGGAAGCGGGGTCCATCGATTGTTTCAAACGTGGATTGGACATGTATATGAGTGGGATTGGGTGGTTATAAATAGGAGCTGCCTCGAATGGGCCAATAGGCCTTCTGCAGTTACCTTTGTTCTTATGTTCTTATGTTCTTACGTTTAGTATCTCTGGCAACACTACCAGGCTGACTCGTAGATTGTCCGCTGGAGACGAAGCTCGTACCGCTACGTAGATGAAATACCTCTATTTCAGGTTTTATTGGTTCACAGGTACAGAAATACTCGCCTTCTGACTCCTGTTAGCTGGCTGAGAGCTTTCCCTTCCCATAGCTCATGGTAAGCCTTACCCTACTAGTTTTACACACAGGTGGGTACAGGAGCAGACGACTGCTGACTCCTGTTAGCTGGCTGAGAGATTTCCCTTCCCATAGCTCATGGTAAGCCTTACCCTACTAGTTTTACATACAGGTGGGTACAGGAGCAGACGACTGCTGACTCCTGTTAGCTGGCTGAGAGATTTCCCTTCCCATAGCTCATGGTAAGCCTTACCCTGCTAGTTTTACACACAGGAGGGTACAGGAGCAGACGACTGCTGACTCCTTGTTAGCTGGCTGAGAGCTTTCCCTTCCCATAGCTCATGGTAAGCCTTACCCTACTAGTTTTACACACAGGAGGCTACAGGAGCAGACGACTGCTGACTCCTGTTAGCTGGCTGAGAGCTTTCCATTCCCATAGCTCATGGTAAACCCATGCTCATCATCTCTCACAACATCATCCCAAGAAGAGAGGAGCACAAGAGCCATCGTACCTGGCCGCTGCCTGTGCAGGCCAGGAGACGGAGGAGCCACTATAAAACACCAGAGGAAGGTCTCCAGGGATCACATAGCGACATAAGCGGGAGTAGTGGAGGGAGTACACCCGCGTCTCCAGCAAATGGGAAACTGCCGGAAAATATAGAAAAGCTGCAGTGAGGCTGCCAAATGTAAGTGAGAGTAAGGACCTGTGCCGCATGTTCCGTGACTGAGACGCTTGACGGAATGGGAAGGTGTTTAGGAAGAATATTAAGTGTTCTGAGGGTGAAGTGCGGATAGCATACAGGGTGACAACCTAGCAACACACCCTGACAACCACACAAGGACCCAACATACCGTGACAACCACACAAGGACCCCAACATACCCTGACAACCACACAAGGACCCAACATACCGTGACAACCACACAAGGACCCAACATACCGTGACAACCACACAAGGACCCAACATACCGTGACAACCACACAAGGACCCCAACATGCCCTGACAACCACACAAGGACCCCAACATACCGTGACAACCATACAAGGACCCCAACATACCGTGACAACCATACAAGGACCCAACATACCGTGACAACCACACAAGGACCCCAACATGCCCTGACAACCACACAAGGACCCCAACATACCGTGACAACCATACAAGGACCCAACATGCCCTGACAACCACACAAGGACCCCAACATGCCCTGACAACCACACAAGGACCCCAACATACCGTGACAACCACACAAGGACCCCCAACATACCGTGACAACCACACAAGGACCCCAACATACCCTGACAACCACACAAGGACCCAACATACCGTGACAACCACACAAGGACCTAACATACCCTGACAACCACACAAGGACCCAACATACCCTGACAACCATACAAGGACCCAACATACCCCCTGACAACCATACAAGGACCCCAACATACCCTGACAACCACACAAGGACCCAACATACCCCCTGACAACCACACAAGGACCCCAACATACCCTGACAACCATACAAGGACCCCAACATACCCTGACAACCATACAAGGACCCAACATACCGTGACAACCACACAAGGACCCAACATACCCCCTGACAACCACACAAGGACCCAACATACCGTGACAACCACACAAGGACCCCAACATACCGTGACAACCACACAAGGACCCCAACATACCCTGACAACCATACAAGGACCCCAACATACCCTGACAACCACACAAGGACCCCAACATACCGTGACAACCACACAAGGACCCAACATACCCTGACAACCACACAAGGACCCCAACATACCCTGACAACCACACAAGGACCCAACATACCCTGACAACCACACAAGGACCCAACATACCCCCTGACAACCACAGAAGGACCCAACATACCGTGACAACCACACAAGGACCCCAACATACCCTGACAACCATACAAGGACCCAACATACCCTGACAACCATACAAGGACCCCAACATACCCTGACAACCACAGAAGGACCCAACATACCCTGACAACCATACAAGGACCCAACATACCGCTGACAACCACATAAAGACCCCAACATACCCCCTGACAACCACACAAGGACCCCAACATACCCCCTGACAACCACACAAGGACCCAAACATACCCTGACAACCACACAAGGACCCCAACATACCCTGACAACCACACAAGGACCCCAACATACCCTGACAACAACACAAGGACCCAACATACCCTGACAACCACACAAGGACCCAACATACCGTGACAACCACATAAAGACCCCAACATACCCCCTGACAACCACACAAGGACCCCAACATACCCCCTGACAACCACACAAGGACCCCCAACATACCCTGACAACCACATAAGGACCCCAACATACCCTGACAACCACACAAGGACCCCAACATACCCTGACAACCACACAAGGACCCCAACATACCCTGACAACCACACAAGGACCCCAACATACCCTGACAACCACACAAGGACCCAACATACCCTGACAACCACACAAGGACCCAACATACCGTGACAACCACATAAAGACCCCAACATACCCCCTGACAACCACACAAGGACCCCAACATACCCCCTGACAACCACACAAGGACCCCAACATACCCTGACAACCACACAAGGACCCCAACATACCCTGACAACCACACAAGGACCCCAACATACCCTGACAACCACACAAGTACCCAACATACCCTGACAACCACACAAGGACCCCAACATACCCTGACAACCACACAAGGACCCAACATACCCTGACAACCACACAAGGACCCAACATACCCTGACAACCACACAAGGACCCCAACATACCCTGACAACCACACAAGGACCCCAACATACCCTGACAACCACACAAGGACCCAACATACCCTGACAACCACACAAGGACCCAACATACCGTGACAACCACACAAGGACCCCAACATACCGTGACAACCACACAAGGACCCCAACATACCCCTGACAACCACACAAGGACCCAACATACCCTGACAACCACACAAGGACCCCCAACATACCCCTGACAACCACAGAAGGACCCAACATACCGTGACAACCACACAAGGACCCAACATACCGTGACAACCACACAAGGACCCCAACATACCGTGACAACCACACAAGGACCCAACATACCGCTGACAACCACACAAGGACCCCCAACATACCCCTGACAACCACAGAAGGACCCAACATACCGTGACAACCACACAAGGACCCAACATACCGTGACAACCACACAAGGACCCCAACATGCCCTGACAACCACACAAGGACCCCCAACATACCCTGACAACAACACAAGGACCCCCAACATACCCCTGACAACCACAGAAGGACCCAACATACCGTGACAACCACACAAGGACCCAACATACCCCTGACAACCACAGAAGGACCCAACATACCGTGACAACCACACAAGGACCCCAACATGCCCTGACAACCACACAAGGACCCCCAACATACCCTGACAACCACACAAGGACTCCCAACATACCCTGACAACCACACAAGGACCCCCAACATATCCTGACAACCACACAAGGACCCAACATACCGTGACAACCACACAAGGACCCAACATGCCCTGACAACCACACAAGGACCCCCAACATACCCATGACAACCACACAAGGACTCCAACATGCCCTGACAACCACACAAGGACTCCAACATGCCCTGACAACCACACAAGGACCCAACATACCGTGACAACCACACAAGGACCCCCAACATACCCCTGACAACCACAGAAGGACCCAACATGCCCTGACAACCACAGAAGGACCCAACATACCGTGACAACCACACAAGGACCCAACATACCGTGACAACCACACAAGGACCCAACATGCCCTGACAACCACACAAGGACCCCAACATACCCTGAGATAAAGCACCTAAATTATTGGGATCGTCTCAAAGCTCTCCAAATGTACTCACTAGAAAGGAGACGAGAGAGATACCAAATAATATACACATGGAAGATACTGGAGGGACAGGTCCCATATCTACACAGTAAAATAACAACATACTGGAGTGAACGACATGGAAGAAAATGCAGAATCGAACCAGTGAAGAGCAGAGGTGCCATAGGCACAATCAGAGGTCCGCGGTTGTTCAACGTCCTACCAGCGACGAAATATTGCTGGAACAAGGCAATAAGGCCTACCTAAGAAATATTGCTGGAACAAGGCAATAAGGCCTACCTAAGAAATATTGCTGGAACAAGCGTGGACATCTTCAAGAGGAAACTAGACTGTTTTTCTAAAAGAAGTTCCGGACCAACCGGGCTGTGGTGGGTATGTGGGCCTGCGGGCTGCTCCAAGCAACAGCCTGGTGGACCAAACTCTCACAAGTCAAGCCTGGCTTCGGGCCGGGCTTGGGGAGTAGAACAACTCCCAGAACCCCATCAAGCAGGTACACCACCACACACCACCGCACACTACCACACACCACCACACACCATAACACTCCACCACACACCACCACACACCACACCCCACCACACCCCACCACACCCCACTACACACCACCACACACCACCATACACCACCACACACACACCACCACACTCCACCACACACCACCACACACCACACCCCACCACACCCCACCACACCCCACCACACCCCACCACACACCACCACACCCCACCACACCCCACCACACCCCACCACACACCACCACACACCACCACACACCACCACACACCACCACACCCCACCATACACCACCACACACACACCACCACACTCCACCACACACCACCACACACCACCACACCAACACTACCAGAGTTATAATTAGTTCTCAGTTGACGGCGATATTTCCCGTGCATTTATTTGACCTGATTGGCCGTGTATGGCTCTCAGGGCGCGAGGGCTCTGATTGTGAGGGTGGAGTGATTGTAAGGGGGATTGGCGGAGAGCAGGAGGGATGAGAGAGAGAGAGAGAGAGAGAGAGAGAGAGAGAGAGAGAGAGAGAGAGAGAGAGAGAGAGAGAGAGAGAGAGAGAGAGAGAGAGAGAGAGAGAGAGAGAGAGAGAGAGAGAGAGAGAGAGAGAGAGAGAGAGAGAGAGAGAGAGAGAGAGAGAGAGAGAGAGAGAGAGAGAGAGAGAGAGAGAGAGAGAGAGAGAGAGAGAGAGAGAGAGACAGACAGACAGACAGACAGACAGACAGACAGACAGACAGACAGACAGACAGACAGACAGATAAATAAACACAGAAATCAGACACTACATAAACGAAGACAACACAGAATACGTGAAGATACAGAGACAAATAACGAAAGAAACACGAGACAAAACAATAAGAAACAAGACAGTAAAAACCCCGGACTAAGAAAGTAGAGAAAAATAAATACGAATAATCGCGCGAGAAAGAGAGTGGGAAAACCGTCTCTGATTCACCAGCCAAACATCTCCATCACCACCCCCACACACCATTGACCTAATGGTGGGTACTGACTCTCCTTCTGGGTATTGGTTTTCCATTACCACCACCTCTCCTACTCCCTTCCTCGCCTCTCGCTCCTCAACTGTTGTAGAACCTTAGATAAGCAAAGATTAGGACTGAATCGAGTCTTTACCGAGGGGGGTGGAGGGGGGATCTCTAATTAGAGCTGATTTTCTGTTGAAGAAAATTTTCTGTTGTTGTTAGGGGGTACTGAAGCAAGCCTATCAGTTTGGGGCCCAGACTTCATGCATTTAATGGCGGCCCCCTGCATCAAATATATATATTGGGGGGCCCTGAATCAGGCATATATTGGGGGCCCTGAATAAGGCATATATTGGGGACCCTGAATCAGGCATATATTGGGGACCCTGAATCAGGCATATATTGGGGACCTTGAATCAGGCATATATTGGGGACCCTGAATCAGGCATATATTGGGGACCCTGAATCAGGCATATATTGGGGACCCTGAATCAGGCATATATTGGGGACCCTGAATCAGGCATATATTGGGGACCTTGAATCAGGCATATATTGGGGACCCTGAATCAGGCATATATTGGGGGCCCTGAATCAGGCATATATTGGGGACCCTGAATCAGGCATATATTGGGGACCTTGAATCAGGCATATATTGGGGACCTTGAATCAGGCATATATTGGGGACCTTGAATCAGGCATATATTGGGGACCCTGAATCAGGCATATATTGGGGGCCCTGAATCAGGCATATATTGGGGACCCTGAATCAGGCATATATTGGGGACACTGAATCAGGCATATATTGGGGACCCTGAATCAGGCATATATTGGGGACCTTGAATCAGGCATATATTGGGGACCCTGAATCAGGCATATATTGGGGACCCTGAATCAGGCATATATTGGGGACCTTGAACCAGGCATATATTGGGGACCTTGAATCAGGCATATATTGGGGACCCTGAATCAGGCATATATTGGGGACCCTGAATCAGGCATATATTGGGGACCCTGAATCAGGCATATATTGGGGACCCTGAATCAGGCATATATTGTGGACCCTGAATCAGGCATATATTGGGGACCCTGAATCAGGCATATATTGGGGACCCTGAATCAGGCATATATTGGGACCCTGAATCAGGCATATATTGGGGACCCTGAATCAGGCATATATTGGGGACCCTGAATCAGGCATATATTGGGGACCCTGAATCAGGCATATATTGGGGACCCTGAATCAGGCATATATTGTGGGCCCTTAATTGCATCATGAATCACATCTCAAGGACCTGTTGCATCATCTTGAAAACATAGATAACTAAATGATTCCCCAACATGGTTTTACTAAGACATGTTTAATACTTGTTTCTCATTCGTTGACAGTGGGAAGGATTGTGACATTGAGAACCGTGACTTTAATAAACGTCTCAAACGTCATCTTTATGACGTTTGTGATCCTGTGACGTCATAAACCTTTCCACTATCAACTGCCTCAACTGAGCTCTATACGTTGGAAAGGTTTAGATTTAGGAAAGACCGGGGTAAATACTGGTTTGTTAATTCAGTTGTTTGTTTATGGAACAGATTCACGGATAATTTAATAGAAATGTAGAATCACTTGTTTGTTTCATGTGTAGGTTAGACATATAGGAATGAGTTTGAGTGGAAATTGCTCCATACGAGGCAGGTCCTATTGGTCCATACGAGGCAGCTTCTATTGGTCCATACGAGGCAGCTCCTATTGGTCCATACGAGGCAGCTGCTATTGGTCCAAACGATCCAGCTCCTATTGGCCCATACGAGGCAGCTCCTATTGGCCCATACGAGGCAGCTCCTATTGGTCCATACGAGGCAGCTCCTATTGGTCCATACGAGGCAGCTCCTATTGACCCATACGAGGCAGCTCCTATTGGTCCATACGAGGCAGCTGCTATTGGTCCATACGATCCAGCTCCTATTGGCCCATACGAGGCAGCTCCTATTGGCCCATACGAGGCAGCTCCTATTGACCCATACGAGGCAGCTCCTATTGGTCCATACGAGGCAGCTGCTATTGGCCCATACGAGGCAGCTCCTATTGGTCCATACGAGGCAGCTGCTATTGGTCCATACGATCCAGCTCCTATTGGTCCATACGAGGCAGCTCCTATTGACCCATACGAGGCAGCTCCTATTGGTCCATACGAGGCAGCTGCTATTGGTCCATACGATCTAGCTCCTATTGGTCCATACCAGGCAGCTCCTATTGGCCCATACCAGGCAGCTCCTATTTTCATTCACTCAATTTTGAAACACTCCGTTGATCCCGAGTGTATTTATGTTACCTGGTAATCTCTTCCACACATCAACAAAACCCGTATATTCCCAGTTTTCCCCTGTTTTTTCCCTCGTTTTTTTCCATTTTTCCCCCGTTTTTTTCCCTTCCTGAATGAACATTCACGAAATTTCAAAACAGTTCCGTGATCCTTTCTGTGTTAATATTTTTTAACGCGTTATTAACTTTCCTCTTGCCATTCTGTCCCTTTGTCATGCCATTCTGTCCCTTTGTCATGCCATTCTGTCTCTTTGTCATGCCACTCTGTCCCTTTGTCATGCCATTCTGTCCCTTTGTCATGCCATTCTGTCTCTTTGTCATGCCATTCTGTCCCTTTGTCATGCCATTCTGTCTCTTTGTCATGCCATTCTGTCCCTTTGTCATGCCATTCTGTCTCTTTGTCATGCTATTCTGTCTCTTTGTCATGCCATTCTGTCCCTTTGTCATGCTATTCCGTCCCTTTGTCATGCCATTCTGTGTCTTTGTCATGCCATTCTGTCTCTTTGTCATGCCATTCTGTCCCTTTGTCATGCCATTCTGTCTCTTTGTCATGCCATTCCGTCCCTTTGTCATGCCATTCTGTCTCTTTGTCATGCCATTCTGTCCCTTTGTCATGCTATTCTGTCCCTTTGTCATGCCATTCTGTCCCTTTGTCATGCCATTCTGTCTCTTTGTCATGCCATTCTGTCTCTTTGTCATGCCATTCTGTCCCTTTGTCATGCCATTCTGTCTCTTTGTCATGCCATTCTGTCCCTTTGTCATGCCATTCTGTCCCTTTGTCATGCCATTCTGTCTCTTTGTCATGCCATTCTGTCTCTTTGTCATGCCATTCTGTCCCTTTGTCATGCCATTCTATCCCTTTGTCATGCCATTCTGTCTCTTTGTCATGCCATTCTGTCCCTTTGTCATGCCATTCTGTCCCTTTGTCATGCCATTCTGTCCCTTTGTCATGCCATTCTGTCCCTTTGTCATGCCATTCTGTCTCTTTGTCATGCCATTCTGTCTCTTTGTCATGCCATTCTGTCCCTTTGTCATGTCATTCTGTCTCTTTGTCATGCCATTCTGTCCCTTTGTCATGCCATTCTGTCCCTTTGTCATGCCATTCTGTCTCTTTGTCATGCCATTCTGTCTCTTTGTCATGCCATTCTGTCCCTTTGTCATGCCATTCTGTCTCTTTGTCATGCCATTCTGTCCCTTTGTCATGCCATTCTGTCCCTTTGTCAAGCCATTCTGTCTCTTTGTCATGCCATTCTGTCCCTTTGTCATGCCATTCTGTCTCTTTGTCATGCTATTCTGTCTCTTTGTCATGCCATTCTGTCCCTTTGTCATGCTATTCCGTCCCTTTGTCATGCCATTCTGTGTCTTTGTCATGCCATTCTGTCTCTTTGTCATGCCATTCTGTCCCTTTGCCATGCCATTCTGTCTCTTTGTCATGCCATTCCGTCCCTTTGTCATGCCATTCTGTCTCTTTGTCATGCCATTCTGTCTCTTTGTCATGCCATTCTGTCTCTTTGTCATGCCATTCTGTCCCTTTGTCATGCTATTCTGTCCCTTTGTCATGCCATTCTGTCCCTTTGTCATGCCATTCTGTCTCTTTGTCATGCCATTCTGTCTCTTTGTCATGCCATTCTGTCCCTTTGTCATGCCATTCTGTCTCTTTGTCATGCCATTCTGTCCCTTTGTCATGCCATTCTGTCTCTTTGTCATGCCATTCTGTCCTTTTGTCATGCCATTCTGTCCCTTTGTCATGCCATTCTGTCTCTTTGTCATGCCATTCCGTCCCTTTGTCATGCCATTCTGTCTCTTTGTCATGCCATTCTGTCCCTTTGTCATGCTATTCTGTCCCTTTGTCATGCCATTCTGTCCCTTTGTCATGCCATTCTGTCTCTTTGTCATGCCATTCTGTCTCTTTGTCATGCCATTCTGTCCCTTTGTCATGCCATTCTGTCTCTTTGTCATGCCATTCTGTCCCTTTGTCATGCCATTCTGTCTCTTTGTCATGCCATTCTGTCCTTTTGTCATGCCATTCTGTCCCTTTGTCATGCCATTCTGTCTCTTTGTCGTGCCATTCTGTCTCTTTGTCATGCCATTCTGTCCCTTTGTCATGCCATTCCGTCCCTTTGTCATGCCATTCCGTCCCTTTGTCATGCCATTCCGTCCCTTTGTCATGCCATTCTGTCTCTTTGTCATGCCATTCTGTCTCTTTGTCATGCCATTCTGTCTCTTTGTCATGCCATTCTGTCCCTTTGTCTGTCCCTCTGCTGCCATCTCTGCTGTCTTCTCTGCTGTCTTCTCTGCTGTCTCCTCTGCTGTATCCTCTGCTGTATCCTCTGCTGTCATCTCTGCTGTCTTCTCTGCTGTCTTCTCTGCTGTCTTCTCTGCTGTCTCCTCTGCTGTATCCTCTGCTGTCATCTCTGCTGTCTTCTCTGCTGTCTTCTCTGCTGTCTTCTCTGCTGTCTTCTCTGCTGTCTTCTCTGCTGTCGAACCCTGGACCCTAGACTCCACCTGCTCAGGGACACGCGGGTTCGACCCCCATAGTCAAATCCTGAGGTCAGGTAGGATAATTATGAGAAGAAAAGAATAAGCCAGAGCGGGTATAAAGGAGTCTCAAGGGATAGGGGGATAAGACTACGGTGCCCAAGCATGTGGACCATCGGGAATCGAACGCCGGCCTGCAAGAAGCGAAGCCGTGGCTGTACACAACACTCGAAAGATTCTGCAACAAACAATTTCATTGAGCCCGGAGTGAATCTCTCGTTGGAAATCTATTTCAAGGGAATATTGGACCCTTCATCAGAAGCAAACAAGCAATTAGCGTAATTAGGAGTGGCCTCGCATAAGTTATTAGGCCTCACGCTGTTGTCTCTCTTCTTGTTACTGGTCTGATGGTGAGGGAGTGAGGGAGGACCTGATATACCCGATATACTCGGGGTCTGTTCAGGGGTATGCTTCAGTACCTTACTCGAGACGGTATATGGCACTACCTCATCATTTGTATGAATGTTTTATTGTGAGAGAGAGAGAGAGAGAGAGAGAGAGAGAGAGAGAGAGAGAGAGAGAGAGAGAGAGAGAGAGAGAGGAGAGAGAGAGAGAGAGAGAGAGAGAGAGGGGGGGGGGGGGAGAGGGGGAGAGAGAGAGAGAGAGAGAGGGGGGGGGGAGAGGGGGAGAGAGAGAGAGAGAGAGAGAGGGGGGGGGAGAGGGGGAGAGAGAGAGAGAGAGAGAGAGAGAGAGGGGGGGGAGAGGGGGAGAGAGAGAGAGAGAGAGAGAGGGGGGGGGAGAGAGTGAGAGAGAGAGAGAGAGAGAGAGAGAGAGAGAGAGAGAGAGAGAGAGAGAGAGAGAGAGAGAGAGAGAGAGGAGAGAGAGAGAGAGAGAGACAGACAGAGAGAGAGACAGACAGAGAGAGAGACAGAGAGATCAACATAAAATATATGGCCACTTACTGTGGAGAGTGAAAAGTTTAAAGTGTTTAAACTCTTAATGGAAATGTTTGTGTTTAAAAGTTCATTTGGTGAAAATGTTTCATTTTACTTAACAGTCAGATAAAAAAAGACACACGAACAGATACTGAAAATATACTGTCAAAAATATATGTAGACAGGTAAATGTATGTTCACACACTCTATTTCACCTGTTTCAACTAGCAGTCAATAGGTACTTGGGAGTGTGTGTGTGTGTGTGTGTGTGTGTGTGTGTGTGTGTGTGTGTGTGTGTGTGTGTGTGTGTGTGTGTGAGTGTGTGTGTGTGTGTGTGTGTGTGTGTGTGTGTGTGTGTGTGTGTGTGTGGGTGTGTGTGTGTGTGTCTCACACACACACACTGTTGGGGGTCTGGTAGCTGAGTGGGCAGCACGCGAAACGAATCCCGGCGCCGGCAGAGACAAATGGGCAGAGTTTCATTCATCCTGATGCACCTGTTACCTAGTAATAATTAGGTAATTGGGAGTAAGACAGCTGTTACGGGCAGCTTCCTGTGTGTGTGTGTGTGTGTGTGTGAAAAAATAGTTAGTAGTCAGTAACAATTGATTGGTTGACAGTTGAGAGGCGGGCCGAAAGAGCTCAACCCCCGCAAGGACAACTAGGTGAATACAACTAGATGAAAACACACACACACACACACACACACACACACACACACACACACACACACACACACACACACACACACACACACACACACACACACACACACACACACACACATACTCGGTTTTTGGTACAACAAAGACAGAGACCGTGTGTTAAAGATAGTGTTTGCAAACGAGAACACAAAGGAGAAGATTCTAACAAGGAAGAGCCACCTGCAAAATGTGGGAGAATTAAAAAATGTATTCCTCCAGAGGGACATGACGAGGGAGGAGAGAGCCATGGCTGCAGAAGCAAGGAAGAAGCGCAGGGCGAGAAAGGAAAACCAGGAAGTCACAGCTCCCAACACAACATCCCCAGAGGCAAGGGGGGAACCCACAACCAGCTACCCAGTAACACCAGCGGGGAGGGCAACCCCACCACCCTCCTCTGCATAGAAAACCCCCTTGCCCTAAACCCTCCCTGCCCCCACTCAAATACTCAGCCAAATCCCCCTCCCCCCACACCCAATCCCCACCCTTCTACCCCTCCCCTCCCCTCTTCCCCCTCCCCCCCCCTTTCCCTTCCTGCCCTCCCTCCCCTTTCACCCCATCCCTTTCCTGTCCCTCCCCCTTCACTTGACCCCCCACCCCTCATCCCAGTATCCTCTCAGACCCTGTTAACAGCCTCACAAATCCTCACACCCATGGAACAGCTTCCCCCACCAGCAGAAAACTCACCAAGGAGGAGATTTGAGAAGGGACCGAAGAAAGTGAGCCTTAAGGGAATGTACACTAACATAGATGGAATTACAAATAAAGCAAATGAACTTGGAGAATGGGTACTAGAGGAAAACCCAGACATAATTGCACTCACACAAACAAAGCTAACGAAAACCGTAACAAATGCAGTGTTCCCACAGGACTATTATGTTATGAGGAAAGAGAGAGAAGGAAGAGGTGGTGGTGGTGTAGCCCTGCTAGTAAGAAAAGGCTGGGATTTTGAGGAGATGGTTATTCAGGGCTGTGAAGGTTTCAGTAACTACATAACAGGTACCATAACAACTGGAGGGCAAAAAATCATAGTCGTAGTCATATATAATCCACCACCAAATGACAGAAGACCCAGACAGGAATATGATAGAAACAACGTGGCCACCATTAACATAATAGAGAGAGCAGCTTCTGTGGCTAGCAGGAATGGATCTGAACTACTAATCATGGAAGACTTCAACCATGGGAAGATAGATTAGAACAGAGACCCGCAT
>NC_091168.1:37017948-37020448 GCF_040958095.1 Procambarus clarkii | reverse complement strand
ACAGCACTAATATGATGACTTACAGCATTAATATGATGACTTACAGCACTAACATGATGACTTACAACATTAATATGATGACTTACAGCACTAATATGGTGACTTACAGCACTAACATGATGACTTACAGCACTAACATGACGACTTACAGCACTAATATGATGACTTACAGCACTAACATGATGACTTACAGCACTAACATGACGACTTACAGCACTAACATGACGACTTACAGCACTAACATGGTGACTTACAGCACTAACATGATGACTTACAGCACTAGCAGGATGACTTACAGCACTAATATGATGACTTACAGCACTGACATGATGACTTACAGCACTAACATGACGACTTACAGCACTAATATGATGACTTACAGCACTAACATGATGACTTACAGCACTAGCATGATGACTTACAGCACTAATATAATGACTTACAGCATTAATATGATGACTTACAGCACTAACATGATGACTTACAGCATTAATATGATGACTTACAGCACTAATATGGTGACTTACAGCACTAACATGATGACTTACAGCACTAACATGATGACTTACAGCACTAATATGGTGACTTACAGCACTAACATGATGACTTACAGCACTAACATGACGACTTACAGCACTAACATGATGACTTACAGCACTAATATGATGACTTACAGCACTGACATGATGACTTACAGCACTAACATGGTGACTTACAGCACTAACATGATGACTTACAGCACTAACATGACGACTTACAGCACTAACATGGTGACTTACAGCACTAACATGATGACTTACAGCACTAGCAGGATGACTTACAGCACTAATATGATGACTTACAGCACTGACATTATGACTTACAGCACTAACATGACGACTTACAGCACTAACATGATGACTTACAGCACTAACATGACGACTTACAGCACTAACATGACGACTTACAGCACTAACATGGTGACTTACAGCACTAACATGATGACTTACAGCTCTAGCAGGATGACTTACAGCACTAATATGATGACTTACAGCACTAACATGATGACTTACAGCACTAGCATGATGACTTACAGCACTAACATGATGACTTACAGCACTAACATAGTGACTTACAGCACTAACATGATGACTTACAGCACTAATATGATGACTTACAGCACTAACATGATGACTTACAGCACTAACATGATGACTTACAGCACTAACATGATGACTTACAGCACTAACATGATGACTTACAGCACTAATATGATGACTTACAACACTAACATGATGACTTACAGCACTAACATGATGACTTACAGCACTAACATGATGACTTACAGCACTAGCATGATGACTTACAGCATTAAAGTAATGACTTACAGTACTAACGTGAGTCCATCAGTGGTAAAGTTCCCCTTGTAATTTAATGCAGAAAATGTTCTTTCAATAAACAGATTCAAAAACAAATTAGTAAACAAACCTCATATGACAGCTCAAGTACACAGTCAGCACAAGCTTGACCTGTGTCTAATGTGGAACTTTGTCCACTCTGTAGTGTATATAACTCAAGCTTCACTTTAATATAAAACTTGGGCTGACACTGTTATATATACTGATGGACCCAATTGTATATCATTTAGGATCATGATGTAAAATTCATTGAGAGAGAAAGAGAGAGGCGAGAGAGAGAGAGAGAGAGAGAGAGAGAGAGAGAGAGAGAGAGAGAGAGAGAGAGAGAGAGAGAGAGAGAGAGAGAGAGAGAGAGAGAGAGAGAGAGACAGAGACAGAGACAGAGAGAGACAGACAACGTGTGATAGAGATGAGCAGACATAGGTAAAATATAGACATATAAAATTACTCACAAACCAATCAAAAGCAAACTCAATAAAATAAAATTCTGCATAACATTCTCTTTTATTGCCATTATTATTTTCTTTAATTATCCACACCTCTTCCACACCCTCTTTACTCCCTCCTGCCCCTTCTCAGACCAACGGGCAAACACATCAATGTCACTTTTGCTTTGATCTGATCGTGTTTTTCTTTTATGTCATTTTTCTCTCTACTTGTTTCTTTCCTCATCCACTCCAGCGTTCTCAGCGGCGCTCTCTTCATAAGCTTCGTATGTTGTTGCACGTCACGTTCTTCTACGGACAAGCACTTGAGTATACACTCAAGACTAAGTCCTTCAGCAGGTGCAAAGTTCACTGCATAATTATAGCTCTTCAATGGCCTCTCCTTCACCGACATTGTCCTCTGCTTCTCATTTTTTTCTTCCTCTTTTCCTGCCTCCTATTTCTCCCTCGCCACCTCATTCATCTCTCCTTCTCCATCATCTCTACTTCCTCCTCCTCCTCCCTATTCCCTCTTCCATCTCCATTTCCTTCCCTTCTCCCCCACTACTATCACCTACACATCACATCCTTCCCATCTCTTCATTGAATTCATAAAATATAATAATTTGATTCATAATTTTTAAAGAAATAAATACATGATTATTAATTACATGATTA
>NC_091168.1:36960448-37012948 GCF_040958095.1 Procambarus clarkii | reverse complement strand
ATTCTTTGGGGCACACGTGAGGAACACAAATGCGAACAAATGTCCGGTCGTGATGGTCAAGTGGATTAAGGCGTCTTGTACATACCAGTTGCGTTGCTTCTGGGAGTATGGGTTCGAGTCACTTCTGGGGTGTGAGTTTTCAGTTGCATATTGTCCTGGGGACCATTCAGGCTTGTTCGCATATATATATATATATATATATATATATATATATATATATATATATATATATATATATATATATATATGTATATTATATATATATATATATATATATATATATATATATATATATATATATATATATATATGTATATTATATATATATATATATATATATATATATATATATATATATATATATATATATATATATATATATATATATATGTATATATATATATATATATATATATATATATATATATATATATATATATATATTATATATATGTATATATAGTTTTATCCTCGTCAATCATCCTATAAAAATTATATATATGATGTTCAAATTTTTTCCCGAGAAAATTTAGTAACATTTGTATTGAAATGAAATGCAATATTGATTATTGAAATAAAAGTCAGTAAGCTATTAAATATATACTTTAAAGTACTATTAAACATTGACAACCTACATGCTTAATGTATATTAGCGATTTTTAAGGCTAATCGTTCTTTAAAACGTTCTTTAAAGCGTTTTTTGAAACGTCGTTTAAAACGTCCTTAAATAGAGCTTCTGAATCACCCTCATGGGGTCCGTTGTTCGAGTCTTCTAGAGCCCAGATGAATGAGAGAATTAACATTTCTTGCTACACCTTGATGGCTCTTGGCTCTCTTACCTTCTCTTCTTCACACTTCCATCTTTTCTTTTTCACCGGCTCTCATTCCCATCTCTCTATTTTGTCATGCCTCTATACATCCCTCTAGCCATTCCTTCGTCAATTTCATTTTTTCCCTCTCTCTCCCTCTCTCTCCCTCTCTCCCTCTCTCTCTCCCTCTCTCTCTCCCTCCTTTCTTCCCGTCTTCCGTGTCCCGCTCTATCCAATCTTAATGAACGTCGCTGAAAGCTCTAAAGACAGGTTTTTTGTTTAACCCAAGAGTTATCCCTGAGGCTGCTTGAGAGGGGCCGAGCTCCTCTCATTACTTGCTCTCTCCAAACTCAATACTTTCCCAACATTGCATAGAACCAATGTTGGGAAAGTATCGACTGTGTCTAAAAGCTAACTCGAAACTTTCCCAAATTTGCTTCAATGGTGAAAAGCGTCTTTTAAAACAACAACAGCAGGAATAATAATAATAATAATAATAATAAAAATACACATATATAAATCACATTAATGTGACATATCAAATGAACAAACCCACAAGGGTCTTGAGCAGGATTCGAACCCATGCACTGAGTGTTCCCAGACGCGTTCTAGCCAACTGTACCACATGGTCAAACCAATGGGAAATGGGTACGTGGTACAGGCAACTGTTCCTCGACAAAGGGTTGATACTGTTGACCATATCATGGTACAGTTGACTAGAGCGCGTCTGGGATCACTCAGCGCATAACTTCGAACCCACATCATGGCTCCAGTGGATTTCTTCAAATAATAATAATAATAATAATAATAATAATAATAATAATAATAATAATAATACTAATAATAATAAATAGTTAAGGAGCAAACCACATTGGAGGAGGCCAAGTCGCCAGGAGAAATTTGGCCAAAAGAATTTCACATTTCGGTCTTAAAGACCGAAATTAAGGTCTTAAAATCGGTAAAAAGAATTTTGGTCTTAAAATCTAAGTAAGAAATTAGGTCTAGCGTGTACACCAAAGTCCATGGACAAAACTCTCACAGCAACGTAGAACACTCTCACATTAATGTAGAACAATCTCACATCATCATAGAACAATCTCACATCATCATAGAACACTCTCACACCAACGTAGAACACTCTCATATTAATGTAGAACAATCTCACATCATCATAGAACAATCTCACACCAACATAGAACACTCTCACAGCAACGTAGAACACTCACATTAATGTAGAACAATCTCACATCATCATAGAACAATCTCACACCAACATAGAACACTCTCACACCAACGTAGAACACTCTCACATTAATGTAGAACAATCTCACATCATCATAGAACAATCTCACACCAACATAGAACACTCTCACACCAACGTAGAACACTCTCACATTAATGTAGAACAATCTCACATCAACATAGAACAATCTCACACCAACATAGAACACTCTCACACCAACGTAGAACACTCTCATATCAACGTAGAACAAACTCACACCAGCAACAACAACAACTCACAAACAAACTCACTCCAACGTAGAACAAACTCACACACACCAGCCTCGATTGTATACAATCCCATTAACGGTCCCACAATCTTAATTCACAACGAAATGTCTTTTTTTTTAATTCAGAAATTATTTTTTGTTTAAACATTTTTGCATGAGCCGAAAGGAGAGTTTATGGCGAGGTCCGAGTGAGAGAAATATTGTGTGAGACATCTTGTCTTTTCTCTCAAGTAGGAGGAAGGAACTCCTACTGAGACCCCTTACTGTCTTTAAGTGTTTAAGTGTGTCTCTTTCTCTCCCTGTATCTCTGTGTCTCTTTCTCCTCCTGTATCTGTATATCTTTTCCCACCTGTATCTCTCTGTATATCTTTCTCTCCCTGTATCTCTGTATATCTTTCTTTCCCTGTATCTCTGTATATCTTTCTCCCCCCTGTATCTCTGTATATCTTTCTCCCCCCCTGTATCTCTGTATATCTTTCTCCCCCCTGTATCTCTGTATATCTTTCTCCCCCTGTATCACTGTATATCTTTCTCCCCCTGTATCTCTGTATATCTTTCTTTCCCCTGTATCTCTGTATATCTTTCTCCCCCCCCTGTATCTCTGTATATCTTTCTTTCCCCTGTATCTCTGTATATCTTTCTCCCCCCTGTATCTCTGTATATCTTTCCCTCCCCCTGTATCTCTGTATATCTTTCTCTCTGCGTGTCATCTGTCTCCCGTTGTGTATTTATGTTTGTCTCTCTATTTTTGTATTTGTCATCAAATCTCTATCTTCGTGTTTGCGTCTGTCTGTCTGTCTCTCTCTCTCTCTCTCTCTCTCTCTCTCTCTCTCTCTCTCTCTCTGTCTGTCTGTCTGTCTTAATATCCGTCAGTTCTGAGTTCTAACAAACATATCTCCACGACTGCCGCTGCCAGACGGCTCTTAAGTAGTCAAGCTAATGGAAAAATTTCTTTCAGCATCAGTAAAGAACGGCAACTTTTCCCTTCGAAACAAGACATATTTCGAGTCCCGGAGTATTGATGGTTATGTCCTCCCAAGACGGTCAACAACCAGAGGCTGGAGGCCGCTTGAGGTTATCACCAGGGGGAGTGGTGACCCCCTAGAGGTATACGAGGGGGAGTGGTGACCCCCTAGAGGTATACGAGGGGGAGTGGTGACCCCCTAGAGGTATACGAGGGGGTAGTGTAGTAATGGGTGGTGAGTGTAATTGATTTCTCATCCTGTAGTTACAGGAGGAGAGATTTGTTCGTGGTGGTATCCCGTCTTCCCAGTACTCTTTGTCGTATAGTGCTTTGAAACTACTAATGGTTCTGGCCTCTACCGTGTTGATGTGGTGGTGTTGATGTGGTGGTGTTGATGTGGTGGTGTTGATGTGGTGGTGTTGATGTGGTGGTGTTGATGTGGTGGTGTTGATGGGGTGATGTTGATGTGGTGGTGTTGATGTGGTGGTGTTGATGGGGTGATGTTGATGTGGTGGTGTTGATGTGGTGATGTTGATGTGGTGGTGTTGATGTGGTGGTGTTGATGTGGTGGTGTTGATGTGGTGGTGTTGATGTGGTGGTGTTGATGTGGTGGTGTTGATGAGGTGGTGTTGATGGGGTGATGTTGATGTGGTGGTGTTGATGTGGTGGTGTTGATGAGGTGGTGTTGATGTGGTGGTGTTGATGTGGTGGCGTTGATGAGGTGGTGTTGATGAGGTGGTGTTGATGTGGTGGTGTTGATGTGGTGGCGTTGATGAGGTGGTGTTGATGAGGTGGTGTTGATGTGGTGGTGTTGATGAGGTGGTGTTGATGAGGTGGTGCTTACCTATATTAGTGATTACGGGGAAGTGAGTTCTTGCTCCTAATAACCCGCCTACTACCCTTCTTGTACCTGTTACGAATTATATTTTTTATGTATAAAGAAAAAATAAATATATCTTATTTTCATATTCCTTGTCGAGTCTGGCCTTAAAGCTGTGGATGGGAGTCGTTTTCACAACGTCTTTGCAGTTCGTTCCACTCATAGACTCCCTGTACAGTGTGGGAACACCCAGCTCATTGGTTCGAACCCTTGTAACAGCTCCAGTGGATATGTTGTTTGTTAGTGATAGGTGGGAGAGTGAGGTTTGGGGTATGTGATGGTGGTGACGTTGAGGTGATGGGGGTAGTAGTGTGGGTTGTGGTGGTAGTGGGGCTGCAGGTGGTAGTGTGTGATGTTGCTGTTGGTATTAGTGATGATAATGGTGATATTGGATGTCTGGGTAGTGATGAGTTTGATGCTGGTGGTACCAGCTGCCTTAATAACAGCAGCATTCATTGTCTAACATCTTGTAGTCTCAGCAATGACAGCCAAAAGCATATGTTTCATAACAAGATCTAAAAATCGGGTAAAGCTAAGTTTTACCCGATTATCTCTCTCTCCCATGTCCAACCACTTCGACTGGACGGTAGAGCGACGCCCTCGCTTCATGCTGGTCGGCGTTCAATCCCCGACCGTCCAAGTGGTTGGATACCATTCCTTCCCCCCCGTCCACTCCCAAATCCTTATCCTGGCCCCTTCCAAGTGCTGTATAATCGTAATGGCTTGGTGCTTTCCAGCCTAATAGTTCCCTTCTCTTCCCTTCTCTCTCTCCCACGAGTTGGGACTTCCCTACATTATCCTGCATGGACAAGTACGCTGAACTAATTCAATTAGTTATCTCCCGGATGTTCGCACCTGTGATCGGAATTGGCTGGGAGTCGAACCGTGCTACAGTTTGGGACCTGGGAGTTGTTACCGTGAGTGTCTCGGCAGTACGAGCTCCCTGAACGGAGGAGCTGGTGACACTCTTCCTCCCTCTCGTTCACACGACACGTGGGTACGAGAACATACGGGATTCGTTCGTGTTTACTATGAAACGTTACTTCATCGTCCCTCCAGGAACGTTTCGAATGATGGCTGAAGTACAACGTTTCAGGTGACAGGTTTGTTTCTGTCCATGTGGTCTGGGCGACTCGTTATAGACGGGTTCAGTTCTGTCTCAACTGGATATCTCTTTATAGTTGCCAGCTGACTAAACTACTAATAGAGTAATTTGCTAGCTGGCGAACTACTTGCCGAGCCAACAGTTAGCTGGGCGAGCAGCTAGCTCAGCAAATCATTTGCTAAGCAATTCGCAAATATAACAAACTGTTAGTTGTGAATTGATCAAACTCAGCAAACTTCTCCCACCACCACCACCATTATTACTGACACCACCACCATCACCACCATCATTACCACCACCATCACCTTCACCACCACCACCTTCACCACCATCACCACCACCACCACCACCACCACCACTACCACCTCCACAATCAAAATCCAAAGGGAGGAAGGGATTGAGGAAATTATCAAGGAAGGGAGGACACAAAGACACAAAGACACTCTGGAATCTCGGTGATTCCGCGATGCGCCTTCTCTACCACGGAGGGCACATCACCGGGAGCAATACCAGTGAAAAAAAAAATACAGGAATCTCTAGCATTGTCCCTTTTTTCCGATAACAATTACCGTTCTCGTTGAGCGGTTCTTTATACCGACAATACAATCTCTTATTGCCAAAACGAAATTATTTTGCAGATCACAGCCATTCCCGTTCACCAAACTGCAAATGCAGGATATTTTAGATCATGTTATAATTGGATACCTGGTAATTAAATTTAGGGGACGATGTATATGTGTGATTTGCTTTAGCAAAAATTATTTAATTAGTAACAGTTATCTAAATGGTTTTATATGTTTAATTAGTAATGCAATATAGAATGCTTTTTAACATTTAATGTTACCCAGTTGTGGAAATATATGTTAGAATTAGTAGAAAATGTATAATAATTTGTGAAAATATTACGTTACAAAATTGGTTGTAGTTCGTGGTAAATTGGTAATAATTTGTGAAAAGTCTCAAAAGTGTCATAATTATTGATAGATTTGTAATAATATTTGATAAATTTGTTATAATTATGTCCATGGTTAGCTATATAAATTGTTATTTATTCCTTTATTAATAATTCTTCCTTGTTTATGTGGCGCTGAATTTGTTTGTTTACTTAATAATATGAAACGTATATATATATAATTAACTCATTCCTCCACCCTCATTTAACTCATTCATAAATTGATGAAAGGGTATGCCAGAGAAGACAAAGATCAGGTTATATATATCAACACTAAACTGACCTCTCAACAATGGCTAAACGCTTGTTAATCCAGCCCACAAACCCTTCTGTTTACGCGTTAAAAAAATACATTTTATATAAGTCATATTACCGATGACGTTCGAACTATGCTTTGAGGGCTTCGCTCTGTTCCTGAGTACGAGTCGCAGCTCTCAAACAAATACAAATTATTGCGACAAATACAAATTATTGCCTCAAAATTAATACCAAATCAACCTAATCCAGGTCCAACTCTACACACACAAAAAAATTTAAAAGTACAACTATATAAATTTATATTTGAGAAAATATTTTTTTGGGGTAACAGTGAATGTATCTTTGGGATCGGCTACAGCTTGGACGAGCCTGGACATGTTCCCTGTATCGATATTACTTCTGTTTCTCCATATAAAGCTACGATACTCTCCTATTAAGGCAGTGTCTGGGGTGCTCCCGGACGCAGGTTCGAATCCTCTTCACGGCCCTTGTGGATTTGTTCACTCTCCTGACCTGTTCTACAGCATATAGCGTTTTGGTTAATGAGTGAGTAGACTCGAACTCTTGGGGATGGGGAATGGAGAACTGTCAGGAGAATGGTCTTAGACCTCGCCTCACTCTAGGAACCAAGGAACACCAAGGACATAGTAACAACGTGTAAGATTTAGAGTGAGCGGAACTCTCAGGGGAGGGGGGGGGGTGTGAAAGAAAAATCCTTTCACAGACAATCTTGTATGGTGTTATCATGTCCTCGATGTTCCTTGATTCCTAGAGTGAGGTGAAGTCTTGGTCCCTCAGACTTTACGAATCCACTGGCGTCTTTAGCTTAGGAACCATCTTTGTTACATGTATCTGGACTTGTTTAGACTGTATTAGACTTTTCTGGTGAGTGTGTGTGTGTAATTGCATAAGTGTAGTTACAGGATGAGAGCTACACTCGTGGTGTCCCGTCTTTCCAACACTCTTTGTCATATAACGCTCTGAAACTAGCAAAATCCTTTCACAGTTATCAGTTATCTAAATGTAACAGTTATGTAACAGTTTTGTGTGTGTGTACTCACCTATTTGTGTTTGAGGGGTTGAGCTTTGACTCTTTGGTCCCGCCTCTCAACTGTCAATCAACTGGTGTACAGGTTCCTGAGCCTACTGGGCTCTATCATATCTACATTTAAAACTGTGTATGGAGTCAGCCTCCACCACATCACTGCCTAATGCATTCCACCTGTTAACTACTCTGACACTGAAAAAGTTCTTTCTAACGTCCCTGTGGCTCATTTGGGTACTAAGTTTCCACCTGTGTCTCCTTGTTCGCGTCCCACCAGTGTTGAATAGTTTATCCTTGTTTACCCGGTCGATTCCCCTGAGGATTTTATAGGTTGTGATCATGTCTCCCCTTACTCTTCTGTCTTCCAGTGTCGTAAGGTGCATTTCCCGCAGCCTTTCCTCGTAACTCATGCCTCTTAGTTCTGGGACTAGTCTAGTGGCATACTTTTGGACTTTTTCCAGCTTCGTCTTGTGCTTGACAAGGTACGGGCTCCATGCTGGGGCCGCATACTCCAGGATTGGTCTTACATATGTGGTGTACAAGATTCTGAATGATTCCTTACACATGTTCCTGAACGCCGTTCTGATGTTAGCCAGCCTCGCATATGCCGCAGACGTTATTCTTTTTATATGGGCTTTAGGAGACAGGTTTGGTGTGATATCAACTCCTAGATCTTTCTCTCTGTCCGTTTCATTAAGTACTTGTGTTAAGTACTTCATTAAGTGTGTGTGTGTACTCACCTAGTTGTACTCACCTAGTTGTACTCACCTAGTTGTGTTTGCGGGGGTTGAGCTCTGGCTCTTTGGTCCCGCCTCTCAACCGTCAATCATGATTGTGTGAGTGTGTGTGTGTGTGTGTGTGTGTGTGTGTGTGTGTGTGTGTGTGTGTGTGTGTGTGTGTGTGTGTGTGTGTGTGTGTGTGTGTATTGACAGTTGAGAGGCTGGATCAAAGAGCCGGAGCTCAATCCCCGCAAACACAACTAAGTGAGTCCAACTAGGTGAGTACACACACACATATTCCCAAGATGCAGCCGGTAGCATTTGGCTAATTTACTGCTGGGTGAACAGACGCAACATGTGAAAAACCTTTGTCCGTTTGTTTCTACTTCGATCAGAGGAATCGAACTCGAGTCCTTAGGACTAGGACAAACGCTCGGGTGTGTGTGTGCTTAAAAACAACGAGAAACTAATCATAGTTTTTTTAACACACGTATGGATACATGTTTCATAGTTAAAAAAAAGTAGTATGTGTCTATGTGTATTTTTTTAACAAGTGTAAGTATATCATAAGCTTCTGTATGTCCTATGTAGCTGTGTGTATACGTTTTCGATATTCTCTCTACGATGTATATATGTATGTATAATCTCTGAAGACCATGTTACAGCGAGTATGATTTCATAATACTTAGAAAAACTGTGTTCGATTTGTAAACATTATTTACCTGTATGTAGATAATTCGGTACAATCTATCTACCCAGATTACAATCTATCTACCCAGGATTATTTTGAACAATCAACCTACCCACGTGAACCACAAATGAGAGGAATATGATAGACCCCAACATGGGTCAATAGACCTTTTGTAGTTTCCTAAATTCTAATGTTCATAGAGTTTCGACAGCTGTTCAATACCATTATGTACAGTCTTTGAAGTGTTATGAACGTTCACTAAATGAATGATTACATTTTCAGGGCGCCAAACCAGGGTAGGTTGATATGGGGGAGAAGCTGTTACCCATGCAGCAGGTCCTCCTCCCCCCTCTGGTGTAGACTAATCCTTAACGATGCGGATGCGCTGTGTCCCACTAGACATAGTTTCAGACTTCTCTGTGTATCTAGTTAGGCAGTTTCTATGTACCTGGACAATTATAACTTTGAAACAAAAGTTGGGAAAAGCTGCTGTTTAAATTTTTGTTTGGGTCTGGTTTTCAATATTTTGGGGTTTTCATCAAGTTTATTATTTGGGGGTTTGTGTGTATCGCTTAGTTCTTGCGTTGTTGTGTTCTTGTGTTCCTTCTCTGTTTCTGTTCTTTCTAGTGAGTTTCATGTTCTTTAATTTGTTCGACCCGTCTCATTGTTCTCTGTTCTCCTGTCTCTTGTTGTGTTCTTGTGGATAGTGGTGATGGTAAAGGTAGTGATGATGGTGAGGATAGTGATGATGGTGAAGGTAGTGATGATGGTAAGGATAGTGATGATGGTGAGGATAGTGGTGATGGTAAAGGTAGTGATGATGGTGAGGGTAGTGATGATGGTGAGGATAGTGATGATGGTGAGGATAGTGGTGATGGTAAAGGTAGTGATGATGGTGAGGATAGTGATGATGGTGAGGATAGTGATGATGGTGAGGATAGTGATGATGGTGAGGATAGTGATGATGGTGAGGATAGTGATGATGGTAAGGATAGTGATGATGGTGAGGATAGTGATGATGGTGAAGGTAGTGATGATGGTAAGGATAGTGATGATGGTGAAGGTAGTGATGATGGTAAGGATAGTGATGATGGTGAGGATAGTGATGATGGTGAGGATAGTGATGATGGTGAGGATAGTGATGATGGTAAGGATAGTGATGATGGTGAGGATAGTGGTGATGGTAAAGGTAGTGATGATGATGAGGATAGTGATGATGGTGAAGGTAGTGGTGATGGTAAAGGTAGTGATGATGATGAGGATAGTGATGATGGTGAGGATAGTGATGATGGTGAAGGTAGTGATGATGGTAAGGATAGTGATGATGGTGAAGGTAGTGATGATGGTAAGGATAGTGGTGATGGTAAAGGTAGTGATGATGATGAGGATAGTGATGATGGTGAAGGTAGTGGTGATGGTAAAGGTAGTGATGATGATGAGGATAGTGATGATGGTGAGGATAGTGATGATGGTGAAGGTAGTGATGATGGTAAAGGTAGTGATGATGGTGAGGGTAGTGATGATGATGAGGATAGTAATGATTGTGAGGATAGTGTTGATGGTAAGGATAGTGATGATGGTGAAGGTAGTGATGATGGTGAAGGTAGTGATGAGGATAGTGATGATGGTGAGGATAGTGTTGATGGTAAGGATAGTGATGGTGGTGAAGGTAGTGATGATGGTGAGGGTAGTGATGATAGTGAGGGTAGTGATGATGGTGAGGATAGTGATGATAGTGAAGGTAGTGATGATGGTGAAGGTAGTGATGATGGTGAAGGTAGTGATGATGGTGAAGGTAGTGATGATGGTGAGGGTAGTGATGATGATGAGGATAGTGATGATGGTGAGGATAGTGTTGATGGTGAGGATAGTGATGATGGTGAAGGTAGTGATGATGGTGAGGGTAGTGATGATAGTGAGGGTAGTGATGATGGTGAGGATAGTGATGATAGTGAAGGTAGTGATGATGGTGAGGATAGTGATGATAGTGAAGGTAGTGATGATGATGATTATAGTGATGGTGGTGAAGGTAGTGATTATGGTGAGGATAGTGATGGTGGTGAGGATAGTGATGAAGATAGTGATGAAGATAGTGATGATTGTGAGGATAGTGATAACCATGAAGATAGTGATGACTGTGAAGATAGTGATAACTGTGAAGATAGTGATGATTGTGAGGAGAGTGATGGAAAAATTAGTGATGATGGTGAGAATAAAGGTGATGGTGATGAAAGCATAATATGGATGGTGTTGATAGTGGGGATAGTGAGGATAGTGAAGATGGTCGGGGATATTAATGATGGTGAAGAGCGTGACGATGGTGATAAATTACACAAAGAAAATAGGAATTAAAGAAGGGGACTAGACTTAAGAACAGCGTGTAACTGAATAAAAGACACGAGCCTTGATGGTGATGGAGCCAGGCAATGTGTGGCCCACAAGCTGTCAAGGCCAGCTGGCTGGCATAATGACAGGTGTCAAGGCCAGCTGGCTGGCATAATGACAGGTGTCAAGGCCAGCTGGCTGGCATAATGACAGGTGTCAAGGCCAGCTGGCTGGCATAATGACAGGTGTCAAGGCCAGCTGGCTGGCATAATGACAGGTGTCAAGGCCAGCTGGCTGGCATAATGACAGGTGTCAAGGCCAGCTGGCTGGCATATATGACAGGTGTCAAGGCCAGCTGGCTGGCATAATGACAGGTGTCAAGGCCAGCTGGCTGGCATAATGACAGGTGTCAAGGCCAGCTGGCTGGCATATATGACAGGTGTCAAGGCCAGCTGGCTGGCATATATGACAGGTGTCAAGGCCAGCTGGCTGGCATATATGACAGGTGTCAAGGCCAGCTGGCTGGCATATATGAGAGGTGTCAAGGCCAGCTGGCTGGCATATATGACAGGTGTCAAGGCCAGCTGGCTGGCATATATGACAGGTGTCAAGGCCAGCTGGCTGGCATATATGACAGGTGTCAAGGCCAGCTGGCTGGGATATATGACAGGTGTCAAGGCCAGCTGGCTGGCATATATGACAGGTGTCAAGGCCAGCTGGCTGGCATATATGAGAGGTGTCAAGGCCAGCTGGCTGGCATATATGACAGGTGTCAAGGCCAGCTGGCTGGCATATATGACAGGTGTCAAGGCCAGCTGGCTGGGATATATGACAGGTGTCAAGGCCAGCTGGCTGGCATATATGACAGGTGTCAAGGCCAGCTGGCTGGCATATATGAGAGGTGTCAAGGCCAGCTGGCTGGCATATATGACAGGTGTCAAGGCCAGCTGGCTGGGATATATGAGAGGTGTCAGGGCCAGCTGGCTGGCATATATGAGAGGTGTCAAGGCCAGCTGGCTGGCATATATGACAGGTGTCAAGGCCAGCTGGCTGGGATATATGAGAGGTGTCAGGGCCAGCTGGCTGGCATATATGAGAGGTGTCAAGGCCAGCTGGCTGGCATATATGACAGGTGTCAAGGCCAGCTGGCTGGCATATATGACAGGTGTCAAGGCCAGCTGGCTGGCATATATGAGAGGTGTCAAGGCCAGCTGGCTGGCATATATGACAGGTGTCAAGGCCAGCTGGCTGGGATATATGAGAGGTGTCAAGGCCAGCTGGCTGGCATATATGAGAGGTGTCAAGGCCAGCTGGCTGGCATATATGACAGGTGTCAAGGCCAGCTGGCTGGCATATATGACAGGTGTCAAGGCCAGCTGGCTGGCATATATGACAGGTGTCAAGGCCAGCTGGCTGGCATATATGACAGGTGTCAAGGCCAGCTGGCTGGCATATATGACAGGTGTCAAGGCCAGCTGGCTGGGATATATGACAGGTGTCAAGGCCAGCTGGCTGGCATATATGACAGGTGTCAAGGCCAGCTGGCTGGCATATATGACAGGTGTCAAGGCCAGCTGGCTGGGATATATGAGAGGTGTCAGGGCCAGCTGGCTGGCATATATGAGAGGTGTCAAGGCCAGCTGGCTGGCATATATGACAGGTGTCAAGGCCAGCTGGCTGGCATATATGACAGGTGTCAAGGCCAGCTGGCTGGCATATATGACAGGTGTCAAGGCCAGCTGGCTGGCATATATGACAGGTGTCAAGGCCAGCTGGCAGGCATATATGACAGGTGTCAAGGCCAGCTGGCTGGCATATATGAGAGGTGTCAAGGCCAGCTGGCTGGGATATATGAGAGGTGTCAAGGCCAGCTGGCTGGCATATATGACAGGTGTCAAGGCCAGCTGGCTGGGATATATGAGAGGTGTCAGGGCCAGCTGGCTGGCATATATGAGAGGTGTCAAGGCCAGCTGGCTGGCATATATGACAGGTGTCAAGGCCAGCTGGCTGGCATATATGGCAGGTGTCAAGGCCAGCTGGCTGGCATATATGACAGGTGTCAAGGCCAGCTGGCTGGCATATATGACAGGTGTCAAGGCCAGCTGGCAGGCATATATGACAGGTGTCAAGGCCAGCTGGCTGGCATATATGAGAGGTGTCAAGGCCAGCTGGCTTGCAACCTCAGTACGGATCTGTCCTAGGGGGATCGAACGCCGACCCTGCTAGAACCGCTGTCGTCCCTGTGCCGACCAGTCCAAGTGGATAGGGAAAGGGGGGGGGGGGAGGGGGTGAGGATTTGAACACATTCTTTGTGTTTTGTGCCTTGAGAAGTATCACAGTGAACATGATAACCACTGAGACACAGTGAACATGATAACCACTGAGTCACAGTGAACAAGATAACCACTGAGACACAGTGAACATGATAACCACTGAGACACAGTGAACAAGATAACCACTGAGACACAGTGAACATGATAACCACTGAGACACAGTGAACAAGATAACCACTGAGACACAGTGAACATGATAACCACTGAGACACAGTGAACATGATGAACATGTTCAACATCAGGAGGTGTTAATGTTTCCAGGAGTGACCCTTTTAAAGTTATCCTGTGCACCATGTGGCAGCATTATTACGCAATAAAGAACCTTCTGTGCAACACATTATAGCATTATCATGCAATAAAGAGACTTCTGTGCACCATATTGTAGCATTATCATGCAATAAAGAACCTTCTGTGCAACACATTATAGCATTATCATGCAATAAAGAGCCTTCTGTGCACCATATTGTAGCATTATCAAGCAATAAAGAGCCTTCTGTGCACCATATTGTAGCATTATCATGCAATAAAGAGCCTTCTGTGCAACACATTGTAGCATTATCATGCAATAAAGAGCCTTCTGTGCACCATATTGTAGCATTATCATGCAATAAAGAGCCTTCTGTGCACCATATTGTAGCATTATCATGCAATAAAGAGCCTTCTGTGCACCATATTGTAGCATTATCACGCAATAAAGAGCCTTCTGTGCACCATATTGTAGCATTATCATGCAATAAAGAGCCTTCTGTGCACCATATTGTAGCATTATCATGCAATAAAGAGCCTTCTGTGCAACATATTGTAGCATTATCATGCAATAAAGAGCCTTCTGTGCACCATATTGTAGCATTATCATGCAATAAAGAGCCTTCTGTGCAACATATTGTAGCATTATCATGCAATAAAGAGCCTTCTGTGCACCATATTGAGGTATTACCAGACAATAAATAGCCTTCTGTGCACCACATTGATGTATTATCAGGCAATAAAGAGCCTTCTGTGCACCATATTGTAGCATTATCATGCAATAAAGAGCCTTCTGTGCAACATATTGTAGCATTATCATGCAATAAAGAGCCTTCTGTGCACCATATTGATGTATTACCAGGCAATAAAGAGCCTTCTGTGCAACACATTGTAGCATTATCATGCAATAAAGAGCCTTCTGTGCAACACATTGTAGCATTATCATGCAATAAAGAGCCTTCTGTGCACCATATTGATGTATTACCAGGCAATAAAGAGCCTTCTGTGCAACATTGATGTGTTACCAGGCAACAAGGAGTCTCCTGGTCCACGTATTGATGGGTTATTAGACAATAAGGAATCTGTTGTCACATATTGATGCGTCGTGCAATAATTCCCTGGGCCACATATTGTTGGACCACCATGCAGTAGGTACGTTCTTTGGCCATATATTAATACATCATTATATTAATACATCATTATATAAATGCGTCATTATATTAATACATCAATATATTAATACGTCATTATATTAATACGTCATTATATTAATACATCATTATATTAATACATCATTATATTAATACATCATTATATTAATACTTGATTATATTAAAATATCATTATATTAATACATGATTATATTAATACGTCATTATATTAATACGTCATTATATTAATACATCATTATATTAATACATCATTATATTAATACATCATTATATTAATACTTGATTATATTAAAATATCATTATATTAATACATGATTATATTAATACATCATTATATTAATACGTCATTATACAATCAGGAGTTTTCAATGTATTC
Source organism: Procambarus clarkii (assembly GCF_040958095.1). Lineage (NCBI taxonomy): Eukaryota > Metazoa > Arthropoda > Malacostraca > Decapoda > Cambaridae > Procambarus > Procambarus clarkii. Next base: position 36,997,562 of record NC_091168.1, on the reverse strand, counting down.
TTAGTGATTGATCAAACTATTGTTTGTCACAACCACCACAGTACTGAGTCGCTGGGCAGTGTACCCAAGGTCAGTGTACCCAAGGTCAGTGTACCCGAGGTCAGTGTACCCAAGGTCAGTGTACTCAAGGTCAGTGTACCCAAGGTCAGTGTACCCAAGGTCAGTGTACCCGAGGTCAGTGTATCCAAGGTCAGTGTACTCAAGGTCAGTGTACCCAAGGTCAGTGTACCCAAGGTTAACAAGGTCAGTGTACCCAAGGTCAGTGTACCCAAGGTCAGTGTACCCAAGGTCAGTGTACCCAAGGTTAACAAGGTCAGCGTACCCAAGGTTAACAAATAAGGTCAGCGTACCCAAGGTTAACAAACAAGGTCAGTGTACCCAAGGTTAACAAACAAGGTCAGTGTACCCAAGGTTAACAAACAAGGTCAGCGTACCCAAGGTTAACAAATAAGGTCAGTGTACCCAAGGTTAACAAACAAGGTCAGTGTACCCAAGGTTAACAAACAAGGTCAGTGTACCCAAGGTTAACAAACAAGGTCAGCGTACCCAAGGTTAACAAATAAGGTCAGTGTACCCAAGGTTAACAAACAAGGTCAGTGTACCCAAGGTTAACAAGGTCAGTGTACCCGAGGATAACAAACAAGGTCAGTGTACCCAAGGTTAACAAGGTCAGTGTACCCGAGGATAACAAACAAGGTCAGTGTACCCAAGGATAACAAACAAGGTCAGTGTACCCAAGGTTAACAAGGTCAGTGTACCCGAGGATAACAAACAAGGTCAGTGTACCCGAGGATAACAAACAAGGTCAGTGTACCCAAGGATAACAAACAAGGTCAGTGTACCCAAGGTTAACAAACAAGGTCAGTGTACCCAAGGTTAACAAACAAGGTCAGTGTACCCAAGGTAAACAAGGTCAGTGTACCCAAGGTTAACAAACAAGGTCAGTGTACCCAAGGTTAACAAACAAGATCAGTGTACCCAAGGTTAACAAGGTCAGTGTATCCAAGGTTAACAAACAAGGTCAGTGTACCCAAGGTTAACAAACAAGGTCAGTGTACCCAAGGTTAACAAGGTCAGTGTACCCGAGGTTAACAAACAAGATCAGTGTACCCAAGGTTAACAAATAAGGTCAGTGTACCCAAGGTTAACAAACAAGGTCAGTGTACCCAAGGTTAACAAGGTCAGTGTACCCGAGGATAACAAACAAGGTCAGTGTACCCAAGGTTAACAAGGTCAGTGTACCCGAGGATAACAAACAAGGTCAGTGTACCCAAGGATAACAAACAAGGTCAGTGTACCCAAGGTTAACAAGGTCAGTGTACCCAAGGTAAACAAGGTCAGTGTACCCAAGGTTAACAAACAAGGTCAGTGTACCCAAGGTTAACAAACAAGATCAGTGTACCCAAGGTTAACAAGGTCAGTGTATCCAAGGTTAACAAACAAGGTCAGTGTACCCAAGGTTAACAAACAAGGTCAGTGTACCCAAGGTTAACAAACAAGGTCAGTGTACCCAAGGTTAACAAACAAGGTCAGTGTACCCAAGGTTAACAAACAAGGTCAGTGTACCCAAGGTTAACAAGGTCAGTGTACCCGAGGTTAACAAACAAGATCAGTGTACCCAAGGTTAACAAACAAGGTCAGTGTACCCAAGGATAACAAACAAGGTCAGTGTACCCAAGGATAACAAACAAGGTCAGTGTACCCAAGGATAACAAGGTCAGTGTACCCAAGGTTAACAAGGTCAGTGTACCTAAGGTTAACAAACAAGGTCAGTGTACCCAAGGTTAACAAACAAGATCAGTGTACCCAAGGTTAACAAGGTCAGTGTATCCAAGGTTAACAAACAAGGTCAGTGTACCCAAGGTTAACAAGGTCAGTGTACCCAAGGTTAACAAACAAGGTCAGTGTACCCAAGGTTAACAAACAAGGTCAGTGTACCCAAGGATAACAAACAAGGTCAGTGTACCCAAGGATAACAAACAAGGTCAGTGTACCCAAGGATAACAAGGTCAGTGTACCCAAGGTTAACAAGGTCAGTGTACCCAAGGTTAACAAGGTCAGTGTACCCAAGGTTAACAAGGTCAGTGTACCCAAGGTTAACAAGGTCTGTGTATCTAAGGATAACAAACAAGGTCAGTGTACCCAAGGTTAACAAGGTCAGTGTACCCAAGGTTAACAAGGTCAGTGTACCCAAGGTTAACAAGGTCAGTGTACCCAAGGTTAACAAGGTCTGTGTATCTAAGGATAACAAACAAGGTCAGTGTACCCAAGGATATACCTTATATAGCTGTAACATATACCTGCAATACGTTACATATTTATGAGGAGTAGTGTAGTAGGAGTAATGAGTAGTCTGTAAAAGACATTCACACACACACACACACACACACACACACATATATATATATATATATATATATATATATATATATATATATATATATATATATATATAGGTCTATAATATGGGGGGCTGGTGGCGGGCACTGATGATTAAAGAGCCATAAGGGTTGACATATATAAGGGGCTCCACACACACCTGCCTGTAGCTGAATGGGAAGCCAGATATAAGGGGGCGCTTGCCACCCTTCCTGTAGACTAGTTTGAGAGGATGAGGGACCTACTAGGAGCAGGTATATGTGGCTAGCTTATATGTGGCTAGCTCATATGTGGCTAGTTGACCTGTAAGCTAGATGATTGAGTCATTAGAGTATAAGGGTACCAGCCACTTACCTGTTGAGCGAGAGGATTGCACAAGGCGTTGCAATGTTTACACGGCCAGTCAGCTGTTCCCTCAGTCAGCTGTTCCCTCAGTCAGCTGTTCCCTCAGTCAGCTGTTCCCTCAGTCAGCTGTTCTTGCTGGATCTGTCGCTGCGGCAACAGCCTCGTTCCATTTCTATGCAACAGCAAAACACGTCTTACTCTTTCCTGACGTTAGACTCAATTTTCTACAGTCTTCTGAGTGCTTAGACCCTTATACACTGCTGGTAATTAGAGTATAACATTATCTATGTTCACAACTTGTCCTCAAAATCCCTCGCTGGTGTTACCGACCACTACGTCAAAATCCCGGTGTTTTAGTGAAATTAAAAGCACCGAAATATGGACGTTCTTTCTGGCTTTCGAGCATCCACAGGGCAGAGAAGGAAGGTAGCATAGGTTCGTATGTGTGTAGTTAAGGAATATATATATTATATTATATATATATATATATATATATATATATATATATATATATATATATATATATATATATATATATATATATATATATATATATATATATAACTGAAAACTCACATCCCAGAAGTGACTCGAACCCAAACTTCTGGGGTGTGAGTTTTCAGTTGCATATTGTCCTGGGGACCATTCAGGCTTGTTCGCATTTGTGTTCCTCACGTGTGCCCCAAAGAATGAGGTGATTTGGTAAAATGCTATGCCCAAGTTTACTATCCGAGTGCCGGCGGTGGGGTGGTTCAAATAGCCTCGGCTATCACCTCATTATGTCCGGTCGTGATGGCCAAGTGGATTAAGGCGTCTTGTACATACCAGTTGCGTGGCTCCTGGGAGTATGGGTTCGAGTCACTTCTGGGGTGTGAGTTTTCAGTTGCATATTGTCCTGGGGACCATTCAGGTTTGTTCGCATATATATATATATATATATATATATATATATATATATATATATATATATATATATATATATATATATATATATATCGCTCTCCTTGCTTGCAAGTATCACCAAAGCGCTCAAATAATATCAAGATGTATTTTTTGAGATGCCATTCTACCCTCAGAAGTGTAATTTGAAGTTAATAGATCTTTGTAATCTATTTAATGGCAACACACATACACATAGGTGTATCACCTCATCAATAGGTGAGTACAAACATTTTACCCCACAAAAGTCTGTTACAAAAGTTGGAGCAACAGGCAAAAGTGAAAGGGAAGGTGCTCCAGTGGATAAGGGAGTATCTAAACAGGAAACAGCGAGTAACGGTGAGGGGGGAGACATCAGAGTGGTGAGATGTCACCAGCGGAGTCCCACAGGGCTCTGTACTTGGACCCATCCTGTTTCTAATATATGTAAACGAACTTCCAGAGGGTATAGACTCATTCCTCTCAATGTTTGCTGATGATGCAAAAATTATGAGAAGAATGAAAACAGATGAAGATAGACAGAGACTACAAGACGACCTGGACAGGCTTGAGGAGTGGTCAATAAAATGGTTACTAAAGTTAAACTCAGAAAGTGTAAAGAATTGAAATTAGGCGAAGGGAGCAGGAGGCTGAACACAAGGTACCATCTGGGAGGTGAAATCCTGCTAGAGTCAAATAGAGAGAATGATTTGGGGGTTGATATCACACCGAACCTGTTCCCAGAGGCCCACATCAAAAGGATGTCATCAGCGGCATATGCTAGACTGGCTAACATAAGAACTGCCTTTAGAAACTTGTGTAAGGAATCGTTCAGGACCCTGTATACCACTTACGTCAGACCAATCCTGGAGTATGCAGCTCCAGCCTGGAGTCCATACCTAGTTAAACACAAGACGAAGTTAGAGAAGATTAAGCGGTGTCTCACCAGACTAGTTCCGGAACTGAGAGATATGAGCTACGAGGAAAGGCTACGGGAGCTACACATCCCTGGAAAACAGAGGAATAAGGGGATACATGATCACCACCTAAGAAATTCTCAGAGGAATCGACAGGGTAGATAAAGATAAATTGTTTAACATGGGGGACACGCGAACAAGGAGACACAGGTGGAAACTTAGTACCCACATGAGCCACAGGGACGTTAGAAAGAACTTTTTCAGTGTCAGAGTAGTTAACAGGTGGAATGCATTAGGCAGTGATGTGGTGGAGGCTGACTCCATACACAGTTTCAAATGTAGATATGATAGAGCCCAGTAGGCTCAGGAACCTGTACACCAGTTGATTGTTAGTTGAGAGGCGGGACCAAAGAGCCAGAGCTCAACCCCCGCTAGCACAACTAGATGAGTACACATTAGTCTCTAATCATCAAGGTGACTCCAGATTGCATCAGGACTTGAGGTCTGGCAGGTGTAGGATACTAGGTGTAGGATACTAGGTGTAGGATACATGGTGTAGGATGCTAGGTGTAGGATACTAGGTGTAGGATACTAGGTGAAGGATACTAGGTGTAGGATACTAGGTGTAGGATTCTAGGTGTGGAATACATGGTGTAGGATGCCATTTGAAGGAATCATGATGTAGGATACGAGGTGGAGGATACTAGGTGTAGGATACTAGGTGTAGGATTCTAGGTGTGGAATACATGGTGTAGGATTCTAGGTGTGGAATACATGGTGTAGGATGCTATTTGAAGGATACATGATGTAGGATACGAGGTGTAAGATACATGGTGTAGGATACGAGGTGTAGGATACAAAAAGTGAGAAACAAGAAACATCACTTAAGTAGCACGAATATCCTGCCATTATCCTGTTCCTTAAGTAGCCACGTTTCTTGCTAGAGAATCCTGTGCTACCGGAAGCAGCGATCCCGCGATGGCTGAAGTGGTTGGGCACATCCTTCACTCCGTCCTCGTATCCTAGCCCCTATCCTTATCCTTCCCACCCTGCCAGGTTATATTAGGCTTAACGCTTTCTCTATAATTCCTTCGAAACATCGACTATCTGTCTGTTTACCTCAGAGTGGCACACAAGACACCGTTGCTTGCAAACTGCGCGACTACACCGAGCTACAGGTGTGTGGGTGAGCAGTCACGGGAAGGCGTGCGTGAGCGTGCGACACGTGGTAGCGTGAGTGGAGAAGCGCGTGGCGAGGCGTGGAGAGACGCGAGTGCGTGCAACCCCAACCGTGTCTGCGGGATCACTGACGGTGACCGGGGGAGGTCCGCGGCTACTCCCTTCCTCCTTCCTCCCTTCTCCTCCTCCTAGATGTCCCTAGGGGAGTCCTAGCCCGCCCCCTACAAGTCCCTAGGGGAGTCCTAGCACCGCCCCCTAGATGTCCCTAGGGGAGTCCTAGCCCGGCCCCCCTAGATGTCCCTAGGGGAGTCCTAGCCCGGCCCCCCTAGATGTCCCTAGGGGGTGTTCTATAGACCTTCCTGGCCCCCTTGAGCAGTGTCCCTGGCTAGTGTAGGTCTATGTGTCCGCGGTATGTGTCTCAGTGTAGGTCTATGTGTCCGCGGTATGTGTCTCAGTGTAGGTCTATGTGTCCGCGGTATGTGTCTCAGTGTAGGTCTATGTGTCCGCGGTGTGTGTCTGAGTGTAGGTCTATGTGTCCGAGGTATGTGTCTCTATAGGTCTATGTGTCCGAGGTATGTGTCTGAGTGTAGGTCTATGTGTCCGAGGTATGTGTCTGAGTGTAGGTCTATGTGTCCGAGGTATGTGTCTGAGTGTAGGTCTATGTGTCCGGAGTATGTGTCTCAGTGTAGGTCTATGTGTCCGAGGTATGTGTCTCAGTGTAGGTCTATGTGTCCGAGGTATGTGTCTCAGTGTAGGTCTATGTGTCCGAGGTATGTGTCTCAGTGTGGGTCTATGTGTCCGCGGTGTGTGTCTAAGTGTAGGTCTATGTGTGCGGAGTATGTGTCTCAGTGTGGGTCTATGTGTCCGAGGTATGTGTCTCAGTGTAGGTCTATGTGTGCGGAGTATGTGTCTCAGTGTGGGTCTATGTGTCCGAGGTGTGTGTCTCAGTGTAGGTCTATGTGTCCGAGGTATGTGTCTGAGTGTAGGTCTATGTGTCCGAGGTATGTGTCTGTAGGACTATGTGTCCGCGGTGTGTGTCTGAGTGTAGGTCTATGTGTCCGGAGTATGTCTCAGTGTAGGTCTATGTGTCCGAGGTGTGTGTCTCAGTGTAGGTCTATGTGTCCGAGGTGTGTGTCTCAGTGTAGGTCTATGTGTCCGCGGTGTGTGTCTGAGTGTAGGTCTATGTGTCCGGAGTATGTGTCTCAGTGTAGGTCTATGTGTCCGAGGTGTGTGTCTCAGTGTAGGTCTATGTGTCCGCGGTGTGTGTCTGAGTGTAGGTCTATGTGTCCGGAGTATGTGTCTCAGTGTAGGTCTATGTGTCCGAGGTGTGTGTCTCAGTGTAGGTCTATGTGTCCGAGGTGTGTGTCTCAGTGTAGGTCTATGTGTCCGAGGTGTGTGTCTCAGTGTAGGTCTATGTGTCCGAGGTGTGTGTCTCAGTGTAGGTCTATGTGTCCGCGGTGTGTGTCTGAGTGTAGGTCTATGTGTCCGGAGTATGTGTCTCAGTGTAGGTCTATGTGTCCGAGGTGTGTGTCTCAGTGTAGGTCTATGTGTCCGTGGTGTGTGTCTCAGTGTAGGTCTATGTGTCCGCGGTGTGTGTCTCAGTGTAGGTCTATGTGTCCCTGGTGTGTGTCTCAGTGTAGGTCTATGTGTCCGTGGTGTGTGTCTCAGTGTAGGTCTATGTGTCCGCGGTGTGTGTCTCAGTGTAGGTCTATGTGTCCGAGGTGTGTGTCTCAGTGTAGGTCTATGTGTCCGAGGTGTGTGTCTCAGTGTAGGTCTATGTGTCCGAGGTGTGTGTCTCAGTGTAGGTCTATGTGTCCGAGGTGTGTGTCTCAGTGTAGGTCTATGTGTCCGAGGTGTGTGTCTCAGTGTAGGTCTATGTGTCCGAGGTGTGTGTCTCAGTGTAGGTCTATGTGTCCGCGGTGTGTGTCTGAGTGTAGGTCTATGTGTCCGGAGTATGTCTCAGTGTAGGTCTATGTGTCCGTGGTGTGTGTCTGAGTGTAGGTCTATGTGTCCGAGGTATGTGTCTGTAGGACTATGTGTCCGCGGTGTGTGTCTGAGTGTAGGTCTATGTGTCCGGAGTATGTGTCTCAGTGTAGGTCTATGTGTCCGAGGTGTGTGTCTCAGTGTAGGTCTATGTGTCCGAGGTGTGTGTCTCAGTGTAGGTCTATGTGTCCGGAGTATGTCTCAGTGTAGGTCCATGTGTCCGAGGTGTGTGTCTCAGTGTAGGTCTATGTGTCCGAGGTGTGTGTCTCAGTGTAGGTCTATGTGTCCGAGGTGTGTGTCTCAGTGTAGGTCTATGTGTCCGGAGTATGTCTCAGTGTAGGTCTATGTGTCCGTGGTGTGTGTCTGAGTGTAGGTCTATGTGTCCGAGGTATGTGTCTGTAGGACTATGTGTCCGCGGTGTGTGTCTGAGTGTAGGTCTATGTGTCCGGAGTATGTGTCTCAGTGTAGGTCTATGTGTCCGAGGTGTGTGTCTCAGTGTAGGTCTATGTGTCCGAGGTGTGTGTCTCAGTGTAGGTCTATGTGTCCGAGGTGTGTGTCTCAGTGTAGGTCTATGTGTCCGAGGTGTGTGTCTCAGTGTAGGTCTATGTGTCCGAGGTGTGTGTCTCAGTGTAGGTCCATGTGTCCGAGGTGTGTGTCTCAGTGTAGGTCCATGTGTCCGAGGTGTTTTACTGCACATTGCAACAATCGAGAACCTCTGGCCTTAAGCTATGAACTCCCAGGAAGAGACGGGCTCGCCATAGCCCGTGCTACTTGGAACTTTGTTCCAGGTAGCGAATCTTTAACAACAACAACCCAGGAAGATTCTAGATGACGATGAACAGTTGAGATTGTTCCAGGAGACCCCAAGCCACCGTTCCAGATGGGTTTATTGGGGTTCCACCGTTCCAGATGGGTTTATTGGGGTTCCACCGTTCCAGATGGGTTTATTGGGGTTCCACCGTTCCAGATGGGTTTATTGGGGTTCCACCGTTCCAGATGGGTTTATTGGGGTTCCACCGTTCCAGATGGGTTTATTAGGGTTCCACCGTTCCAGATGGGTTTATTGGGGTTCCACCGTTCCAGATGGGTTTATTGGGGTTCCACCGTTCCAGATGGGTTTATTGGGGTTCCACCGTTCCAGATGGGTTTATTGGGGTTCCGTGTGTACCAAGCTGACCCCAAGCCTTTTATATGGTGTATCTGGCATTGCCAAGTACCCCAGAGCCGTTCAGGGGCTTTTAGGGTGTTCCCCTGGTGTCCCCTGAACCCATTTAACGGTGTTCAGTGTATTCCATGAGTTCCAGCTTCATATATCGAGGTTTTCAACTCCGGTTCCTGTTCTATTAAGACTTCTCAGTACCATTTAATGGTCCTCACGGCCGTAGGATATCTGAGAATTACCCTTCATCATGCTATGTATTTATATTTTGTTCCTCCTTCCCCAGTGGTTGAGAATCTTATATGTAGTGATCATGGCACTTTTATCATTTTCTTTGCTAGCGTGGTGAAATCTGAACCTTTAGCCTTTCCTCGGTGTTCAGTCTTACATGTTCAAGGACTTGTCTTGTAGCAACCCTTAGGACTTAATGTAGCTTTTTATTAATTTTATTTAGGAAGAAATTCCACACTGAGGCTGCATACTCTGGCTTGGTCTAACATACGTTGTTTGCAACGCCTACAGTATCCATTTATTACTAGGTTGCAAGAATGGCCGCCAGCGTCGCACACGTCGCAAATGTTACAATGATTTTATGTGTTTAAGGTGGCTGGCTTGTGCTATGTCTACTCTCAGGTCTCTCTTCTCTGACTCAGCCATTTGTCTTCACATTACATTCTATACATTGTATACAATGTATACACATATATTGTAATACATTGTATACTCTCCTCGAGTAGCCTGTCCTCCAAGAATGGGGAGGTAAATGTAACAGCACCAATAAGTGCAATTATGTACTATTCATAGCAGTCAGGAATTGTACTTATTTTCACTTAGTATTAAATCGTACTGTCAAATATATTGTGAATATTTGAGTTTACCTGAAAAGCTGAATAGAAAACCACGACCTTACCTAACTGTCGCAGTGTTTGAAGATAAGCATTTTATTGCTTCTTATTTACAATTAGTACTTAACCTATAGCTATATTGATATTACAGTTTTATTAAATTAATAAAACAAAACTAAAATATATCAATAAATTGCAAAGTATCTCAGGATATTTTCAAATTTTGTATAAAATCTTTATTGTTTTATTAAACTGAAAAAGAAATTCCTGATATTTAAAACTTATGTATAGCAGATTACACTTGAAAATTTCATCCTAAAATTCTGAGTGTCTTAACAGAAAACGAGGAGAATTGAGGGGGAGGTAATTGTAACAGCCCCATAAGTGCAAATAGGTACTATGTAGGACAGTAAGGAAATTAACTTAGTATTAAATTAAACTGTCACTTCTGACGATGGATTACCTCGTGACCGTCTCATCTCATTTTAAAATCTCATTGCCTTGCATTTGCTTAGATTAAAGTCTAGCAGCCATTTTTCCAGACCCAATTCTCAAAGTAGTCCTGGACCACCAGCACTACTCTGTGTTTCTTAGTCTTCTGATCAGACTCATTTAGAGCAGCTCTATGTCCCTGAAGTCCCCACCCACCCCTGGGGTCCCCACCCACTCCTGGGGTCCCCACCAACTCCTGGGGGTCCCCACCAACCTCTGGGGTCCCTACCCACCTCTGGGGTCCCCACCCACTCCTGGGGTCCCCACCAACTCCTGGGGGTCCCCACCAACCTCTGGGGTCCCCACCCACCCCTGGGGTCCCCACCCACCCCTGGGGTCCTCACCAACCCCTGGGGTCCCTACCCATCCCTGGGGTCCCCACCCACCCCTGGAGTCCCCACCAACCCCTGGGGTCCATACCCACCTCTGGGGTCCCCACCCACCCCTGGGGTCCCTACCCACCCCTGGGGTCCCCACCCACCCCTGGGGTCCCCACCAACCCCTGGGGTCCCTACCCACCCCTGGGGTCCCCACCCACCCCTGGGGTCCCTACCCACCCCTGGAGTCCCCACCCACCCCTGGGGTCCCCACCCACCCCTGGGGTCCCCACCAACCCCTGTGGTCCCTATCCACCCCTGGGGTCCCCACCAACCCCTGGGGTCCTTACCCACCCCTGGGGTCCCCACCAATCCCTGGGGTCCCCACCAACCCCTGGGGTCCCTACCCACCCCTGGGGTCCCCACCAACCCCTGGGGTCCCCCTCCTACCCCTGGGGTCCCCTCTACCCCTGGAGTCCCCACCCACCCCTGGAGTCCCTAACCACCCCTGGGGTCCCCTCCCACCCCTGGGGTCCCCACCCACCCCTGGGGTCCCCACCCACCCCTGGGGTCCCCATCCACTCCTGGGGTCCTCATCCACCCTTAGGGTCCACACCCATCCCTGGGGTCCCCACCCACCCCTGGGGTCCCCATCCACTCCTGGGGTCCACACCCACCCCTGGGGTCCCCACCCACCCCTGGGGTCCCCATCCACTTCTGGGGTCCACACCCACCCCTGGGATCCCCATCCACTCCTGGGGTCCACACCCACCACTGGGGTCCCCACCCACCCCTGGGGTCCCCATCCACTCCTGGGGTCCTCATCCACTCCTGGGGTCCAAACAAACCCCTGGGGTCCCCACCCACCCCTGGGGTCCACACCCACCCCTGGGGTCCCCACCCACCCCTGGGGTCCACATCCACTCCTGGGGTCCAAACCCACCCCTGGGGTCCCCACCCACCCCTGGGGTCCACACCCACCCCTGGGGTCCCCACCCACTTCTGGGGTCCCCACCCACCCCTGGGGTCCACACTCACCCCTGGGGTCCCCACTCACCCCTGGGGTCCTCATCCACCCCTGGGGTCCCCCACCCACCCATGGGGTCCTCATCCACTCCTGGGGTCCCCGCCCACCCCTGGGGTTCCCACCAACCTCTGGGGTCCCTACCCACCTCTGGGGTCCCCACCAACCCCTGGGGTCCCTACCCACCCCTGGGGTCCCCACCAACCCCTGGGGTCCCCTCCTACCCCTGGGGTCCCCTCCTACCCCTGGGGTCCCCTCCTACCCCTGGGGTCCCCACCCACCCCTGGGGTCCCTACCCACCCCTGGGGTCCCCTTCCACCCCTGGGGTCCCCATCCACCCCTGGGGTCTCCACCCACCCCTGGGGACTCCATCCACTCCTGGGGTCCCCATCCACCCATAGGGTCCACACCCACCCCTGGGGTCCCCACCCACCCCTGGGGTCCCCATCCACTCCTGGGGTCCACACCCACCCCTGGGGTCCCCATCCACTTCTGGGGTCCACACCCACCCCTGGGGTCCCCATCCACTCCTGGGGTCCACACCCACCCCTGGGGTCCCTACCCACCCCTGGGGTCCCCATCCACTCCTGGGGTCCTCATCCACTCCTGGGGTCCAAACCCACCCCTGGGGTCCCCACCCACCCCTGGGGTCCACACCCACCCCTGGGGTCCCCACCCACCCCTGGGTTCCACATCCACTCTTGGGGTCCAAACCCACCCCTGGGGTCCCCACCCACCCCTGGGGTCCACACCCACCCCCTGGGGTCCCCACTAACCCCTGGGGTCCCCGCCCACCCCTGGGGTCCCCACCCACCTCTATAATCAAACCCACTTCCAAAGTGTCCTACAGCACTATTCTAGCCTAACCCACCCCCTGTAGCCTAACCAACCCCCCCTGTAGCCTAACCCACCACCCCTGTAGCCTAACCCACCCCCTGTAACCTAACCCACCCCCTGTAGCCTAACCCACCCCCTGTAGCCTAACCCACCCCCCCTGTAGCCTAACCCACCACCCCTGTAGCCTAACCCACCCCCTGTAACCTAACCCACCCCCTGTAGCCTAACCCCCCCCCTGTAGCCTAACCCACCCCCCCTGTAGCCTAACCCACCCCCCCTGTAGCCTAACCCACCACCCCTGTAGCCTAACCCACCCCCTGTAACCTAACCCACCCCCTGTAACCTAACCCACCCCCTGTAGCCTAACCCACCCCCCCTGTAGCCTAACCCACCCCCTGTAGCCTAACCCCCCCCCTGTAGCCTAACCCCCCCCCCTGTAGCCTAACCCACCCCCTGTAGCCTAACCCACCCCCCCCCTGTAGCCTAACCCACCCCCCCTGTAGCCAAACCCACCCCCTGTAGCCTAACCCACCCCCCCTGTAGCCTAACCCACCACCCCTGTAGCCTAACCCACCCCCTGTAACCTAACCCACCCCCTGTAGCCTAACCCTCCCCCCTGTAGCCTAACCCACCCCCTGTAGCCTAACCCACCCCCTGTAGCCTAAGCCACCCCCTGTAGCCTAACCCCTCCCCCTGTAGCCTAACCCACCCCCTGTAGCCTAACCCACCCCCCTGTAGCCTAACCCACCCCCTGTAGCCTAACCCACCCCCTGTAGCCTAACCCACCCCCTGTAGCCTAACCCACTCCCCTGTAGCCTAACCCACTCCCCTGTAGCCTAACCCTCCCCCTGTAGCCTAACCCTCCCCCTGTAGCCTAACCCACCCCATGTAGCCTAACCCACCCCCCTGTAGCCTAACCCTCCCCCTGTAGCCTAACCCACCTCCTGTAGCCTAACCCTCCCCTTGTAGCCTAACCCACCCCCTGTAGCCTAACCCATCCCCTGTAGCCTAACCCACCCCCTGTAACCTAACCCATCCCCTGTAGCCTAACCCACCCCCTGTAGTCTAACCCACCCCCTGTAACCTAACCCATCCCCTGTAACCTAACCCATCCCCTGTAACCTAACCCATCCCCTGTAACCTAACCCATCCCCTGTAGCCTAACCCACCCCCTGTAGTCTAACCCACCCCCTGTAGCCTAACCCACCCCCTGTAGCCTAACCCATCCCCTGTAGCCTAACCCATCCCCTGTAGCCTAATCCACCCCCTGTAGTCTAACCCATCCCCTGTAGCCTAACCCACCCCCTGTAGTCTAACCCACCCCCTGTAGCCTAACCCACCCCCCTGTAGCCTAACCCATCCCCTGTAGCCTAACCCATCCCCTGTAGCCTAATCCACCCCCTGTAGTCTAACCCACCCCCTGTAGCCTAACCCACCCCCCTTTAGCCTAACCCACCCCTTGTAGCCTAACCCACCCCCTGTAGCCTAACCCACCCCCTGTAGCCTAACCCACCCCCCTGTAGCCTAACCCACCCCCTGTAGCCTAACCCACCCCCCCTGTAGCCTAACCCACCACCCCTGTAGCCTAACCCACCCCCTGTAACCTAACCCACCCCCTGTAGCCTAACCCACCCCCTGTAGCTTAACCCACCCCCCCTGTAGCCTAACCCACCACCCCTGTAGCCTAACCCACCCCCTGTAACCTAACCCACCCCCTGTAGCCTAACCCCCCCCCTGTAGCCTAACCCACCCCCCCCTGTAGCCTAACCAACCCCCCCTGTAGCCTAACCCACCACCCCTGTAGCCTAACCCACCCCCTGTAACCTAACCCACCCCCTGTAGCCTAACCCACCCCCCCTGTAGCCTAACCCACCCCCCCTGTAGCCTAACCCACCCCCTGTAACCTAACCCACCCCTCCTGTAGCCTAACCCACCCCCCTGTAGCCTAACCCACCCCCTGTAGCCTAACCCACCCCCCCTGTAGCCTAACCCACCACCCCTGTAGCCTAACCCACCCCCTGTAACCTAACCCACCCCCTGTAGCCTAACCCTCCCCCTGTAGCCTAACCCACCCCCTGTAGCCTAACCCACCCCCTGTAGCCTAACCCACCCCCTGTAGCCTAACCCCTCCCCCTGTAGCCTAACCCACCCCCTGTAGCCTAACCCACCCCCCCTGTAGCCTAACCCACCCCCTGTAGCCTAACCCACCCCCTGTAGCCTAACCCACCCCCTGTAGCCTAACCCACCCCCTGTAGCCTAACCCACCCCCTGTAGCCTAACCCACTCCCCTGTAGCCTAACCCACTCCCCTGTAGCCTAACCCTCCCCCTGTAGCCTAACCCACCCCCTGTAGCCTAACCCACCCCATGTAGCCTAACCCACCCCCCTGTAGCCTAACCCTCCCCCTGTAGCCTAACCCACCTCCTGTAGCCTAACCCTCCCCTTGTAGCCTAACCCACCCCCTGTAGCCTAACCCATCCCCTGTAGCCTAACCCACCCCCTGTAACCTAACCCATCCCCTGTAGCCTAACCCACCCCCTGTAGTCTAACCCACCCCCTGTAACCTAACCCATCCCCTGTAACCTAACCCATCCCCTGTAACCTAACCCACCCCCTGTAGCCTAACCCACCCCCCTGTAGCCTAACCCACCCCTTGTAGCCTAACCCACCCCCTGTAGCCTAACCCACCCCCTGTAGCCTAACCCACCCCCCTGTAGCCTAACCCACCCCCTGTAGCCTAACCCACCCCCCCTGTAGCCTAACCCACCACCCCTGTAGCCTAACCCACCCCCTGTAACCTAACCCACCCCCTGTAGCCTAACCCACCCCCTGTAGCCTAACCCACCCCCCCTGTAGCCTAACCCACCACCCCTGTAGCCTAACCCACCCCCTGTAACCTAACCCACCCCCTGTAGCCTAACCCCCCCCTGTAGCCTAACCCACCCCCCCTGTAGCCTAACCCACCCCCCCTGTAGCCTAACCCACCACCCCTGTAGCCTAACCCACCCCCTGTAACCTAACCCACCCCCTGTAGCCTAACCCACCCCCCCTGTAGCCTAACCCACCCCCTGTAACCTAACCCACCCCCTGTAACCTAACCCACCCCCTGTAGCCTAACCCACCCCCCCTGTAGCCTAACCCACCCCCTGTAGCCTAACCCACCCCCCCTGTAGCCTAACCCACCCCCCCTGTAGCCTAACCCACCCCCTGTAACCTAACCCACCCCTCCTGTAGCCTAACCCACCCCCCCTGTAGCCTAACCCACCCCCTGTAGCCTAACCCACCCCCCCTGTAGCCTAACCCACCACCCCTGTAGCCTAACCCACCCCCTGTAACCTAACCCACCCCCTGTAGCCTAACCCTCCCCCTGTAGCCTAACCCACCCCCTGTAGCCTAACCCACCCCCTGTAGCCTAACCCACCCCCTGTAGCCTAACCCCTCCCCCTGTAGCCTAACCCACCCCCTGTAGCCTAACCCACCCCCCCTGTAGCCTAACCCACCCCCTGTAGCCTAACCCACCCCCTGTAGCCTAACCCACCCCCTGTAGCCTAACCCACTCCCCTGTAGCCTAACCCACTCCCCTGTAGCCTAACCCTCCCCCTGTAGCCTAACCCACCCCCTGTAGCCTAACCCACCCCATGTAGCCTAACCCACCCCCCTGTAGCCTAACCCTCCCCCTGTAGCCTAACCCACCTCCTGTAGCCTAACCCTCCCCTTGTAGCCTAACCCACCCCCTGTAGCCTAACCCATCCCCTGTAGCCTAACCCACCCCCTGTAACCTAACCCATCCCCTGTAGCCTAACCCACCCCCTGTAGTCGAACCCACCCCCTGTAACCTAACCCATCCCCTGTAACCTAACCCATCCCCTGTAACCTAACCCATCTCCTGTAACCTAACCCATCCCCTGTAGCCTAACCCACCCCCTGTAGTCTAACCCACCCCCTGTAGCCTAACCCACCCCCTGTAGCCTAACCCATCCCCTGTAGCCTAACCCATCCCCTGTAGCCTAATCCACCCCCTGTAGTCTAACCCACCCCCTGTAGCCTAACCCACCCCCCTGTTGCCTAACCCACCCCTTGTAGCCTAACCCACCCCCTGTAGTCTAACCCACCCCCTGTAGCCTAACCCACCCCCCTGTAGCCTAACCCACCCCCCTGTAGCCTAACCCACCACCCCTGTAGCCTAACCCACCCCCTGTAACCTAACCCACCCCCTGTAGCCTAACCCTCCCCCCTGTAGCCTAACCCACCCCCTGTAGCCTAACCCACCCCCTGTAGCCTAACCCACCCCATGTAGCCTAACTCCTCCCCCTGTAGCCTAACCCACCCCCTGTAGCCTAACCCACCCCCCCTGTAGCCTAACCCACCCCCTGTAGCCTAACCCACCCCCTGTAGCCTAACCCACCCCCTGTAGCCTAACCCACTCCCCTGTAGCCTAACCCACTCCCCTGTAGCCTAACCTTCCCCCTGTAGCCTAACCCACCCCCTGTAGCCTAACCCACCCCATGTAGCCTAACCCACCCCCCTGTAGCCTAACCCTCCCCCTGTAGCCTAACTCACCTCCTGTAGCCTAACCCTCCCCTTGTAGCCTAACCCACCCCCTGTAGCCTAACCCATCCCCTGTAGCCTAACCCACCCCCTGTAACCTAACCCATCCCCTGTAGCCTAACCCACCCCCTGTAGTCTAACCCACCCCCTGTAACCTAACCCATCCCCTGTAACCTAACCCATCCCCTGTAACCTAACCCATCCCCTGTAGCCTAACCCACCCCCTGTAGTCTAACCCACCCCCTGTAGCCTAACCCACCCCTTGTAGCCTAACCCATCCCCTGTAGCCTAACCCATCCCCTGTAGCCTAATCCACCCCCTGTAGTCTAACCCACCCCCTGTAGCCTAACCCACCCCCCTGTAGCCTAACCCACCCCTTGTAGCCTAACCCACCCCCTGTAGCCTAACCCACCCCCTGTAGCCTAACCCACCCCCCTGTAGCCTAACCCAGCCCCCCTGTAGCCTAACCCACCCCCTGTAGCCTAACCCACCCCCTGTAGCCTAACCCACCCCCCCTGTAGCCTAACCCAGCCCCCCTGTAGCCTAACCCACCCCCTGTAGCCTAACCCACCCCCCCTGTAGCCTAACCCACCCCCCTGTAGTCTAACCCACCCCCTGTAGTCTAACCCACCCCCCTGTAGTCTAACCCACCCCCTGTAGCCTAACCCACCCCTGAAGCCTATCCTAACCCCCTGTAGCCTAACCCACCCCCTGTAGCCTAACCCACCCCCTGTAGCCCAACCCACCTCCTGTAGGGTAACCCACCTTCCTGTAGTCGAACCCACCCCTTGTAGCCTAACCCACCCCCTGTAGCCTTACCCACCCCCTGTAGCCCAACCCACCTCCTGTAGGGTAACCCACCCTTCTGTAGTCTAACCCACCCTCCTGTAGTCTAACCCACCCCCTGTAGCCCAAACCACCTCCAGTAGGGTAACTCACCCTCCTGTAGTCTAACCTACCCCCTGTATCCTAACCCACCCCCTGTAGCCTAACCCTCCCCCTGTATCCTAACCCACCCCCTGTAGCCTAACCCACCCCCTGTATCCTAACCCACCCCCTGTAGCCTAACCCTCCCCCTGTATCCTAACCCACCCCCTGAAGCCTATCCTACCCTCCTGTAGCCTAACCCACCCCCTGAAGCCTATCCTAACCCCCTGTAGCCTAACCCACCCTCTGTAGCCTAACCCACCCCCTGTAGCCTAACACACCCCCTGTAGCCTAACCCACCCCCTGTAGCCTAACACACCCCCTGTAGCCTAACCCTCCCCCTGTAGCCTAACCCACCCCTGTAGCCTATCCTAACCCCCTGTAGCCTAACCCACCCCCTGTAGCCTAACCCACCCCCCTGTAGCCTAACCCACCCCCTGTAGCCTAACCCACCCCCTGTAGCCTAACCCACCCCCTGTAGCCTAACCCACCCCCTGTAACCTAACCCACCCCTCTGTAGCCTAACCCACCCTTCCAGTAGATTAACCCACCCCTCCAGTAGCCAAACCCACCCCTCCAGTATCCTAACCCACCCCTCCAGTAGCCTAACCCACCTCTCCAGTAGCCTAACCCACGTCTCCAGTTACCTAACCTACCCCTCCAGTAGCCTAACCCACCCTTCCAGTAGCCTAACCCACCCCTCCAGTAGCCTAACCCACCCCTCCAGTAGCCTAACCCACCCCTCCAGTAGCCTAACCCACCTCTCCAGTAGCCTAATCCACGTCTCCAGTAGCCTAACCTACCCTTCCAGTAGCCTAACCCACCCTTCCTGTAGCCTAACCCACCCCTCCAGTAGCCTAACCCACCCCTCCAGTAGCCTAACCCACCCCTCCAGTAGCCTAACCCAGCCCTCCAGTAGCCTAACCCACCCCTCCAGTAGCCTAACCCACCTCTCCAGTAGCCTAACCCACCCCTCCAGTAGCCTAACCCACCCCTCCAGTAGCCTAACCCACCCCTCCAGTAGCCTAACCCACCCCTCCAGTAGCCTAACCCAACCCTCTAGTAGCCTAACCCACCCCTCCAGTAGCCTAACCCACCCCTCCAGTAGCCTAACCCACCCCTCCAGTAGCCTAACCCACCCCTCCAGTAGCCTAACCCACCCCTCCAGTAGCCTAACCCACCCCTCCAGTAGCCTAACCTACCTCTCCAGTAGCCTTATCCACGTCTCCAGTAGCCTAACCCACCTCTCCAGTAGCCTAACCCACGTCTCCAGTAGCCTAACCTACCCCTCCAGTAGCCTAACCCACCCTTCCAGTAGCCTAACCCACCCCTCCAGTAGCCTAACCCACCCCTCCAGTAGCCTAACCCACCCCTCCAGTAGCCTAACCCACCCCTCCAGTAGCCTAACCCACCCCTCCAGTAGCCTAACCCACCCTTCCAGTAGCCTAACCTACCCCTCCAGTAGCCGAACCTACCCCTCCAGTAGCCTAACCCACCCTTCCAGTAGCCTAACCCACCTCTCCAGTAGCCTAACCTTCCCCTCCAGTAGCCTAACCCACCCTTCCAGTAGCCTAACCCACCCCTCCAGTAGCCTAACCCACCCCTCCAGTAGCCTAACCCACCCTTCCAGTAGCCTAACCCACCCCTCCTGTTTAAAGCACTCCCCCCAAACGGCAGATTTGCACTGGGAATAATGTGGTGCCGTGCCAAACATGGCCACAGTCCACTATTCTGACACAGAAAACAATATGATAGTATTAATTTTGACTGCACAGGCATAACATAAAAAAAAACGATTAATTGACAATTATAGTGTCTGGGTAACACAATTTATGGAATAAAATTGTGCAATTTCTAACAGATTTGTCCAAATAGTTTTATATATTGGATTATTGGAGTTCCGGAGAGCTTGAAGATAGGAAGAAATGGAATGAGAGAGAAAGTGAGATGGAGAGAGAGAGAGAGAGAGAGAGAGAGAGAGAGAGAGAGAGAGAGAGAGAGAGAGAGAGAGAGAGAGAGAGAGAGAGAGAGAGAGAGAGACAGAGACAGAGAGAGAGAGAGAGAGAGAGAGAGAGAGAGAGAGAGAGAGAGAGAGAGAGAGAGAGAGAGAGAGAGAGAGAGAGAGAGAGAGAGAAAGTCAGACAAACAACTGAGGCAGAGTAACTAATAAACAACAACGATAAAGTAGAAGAAGAAGGAGGAGGAGGAGGAACAAAGTACTAAATCTAGAGGCAGGAGAAAGTACTAAATGGGGAGGCAGGAGAAAGTACTAAATGGGGAGGCAGGAGAAAGTACTAAATGGGGAGGCAGGAGAAAGTACTAAATGGGGAGGCAGGAGAAAGTACTAAATGGAGAGGCAGGAGAAAGGAGGAAATCAATGTTTAAAATGTGAGCAAGGAGGCGCCGTGGTCTTGTTGGTGGAGAAAGTGAGTCAGACTCTCTCTCTCCTCACGTCTGGCACTTCCCCAACACTCTCTCCCTCACCTCTGGTTCTTTCTCCAACACTCTCTTCCTCCACCTCTGAGACTTTCCCCAACACACTTCCTCCACCACTGGTACTTTCCCCAACACACTTCCTCCACCACTGGTACTCTCCCCAACACACTTCCTCCACCACTGGTACTTTCCCCAACACACTTCCTCCACCACTGGTACTTTCCCCAACACACTTCCTCCACCACTGGTACTCTCCCCAACACACTCCCTCAACCTCTGGGACTTTCCCCAACACACTCCCTCCACCACTGGTACTCTCCCCAACACACTCCCTCCACCACTGGTACTTTCCCCAACACACTCCCTCCACCACTGGTACTCTCCCGAACACACTTCCTCCACCACTGGCACTCTCCCCAACACACTTCCTCCACCACTGGTACTCTCCCCAACACACCTCCACCACTGGTACTCTCCCCAACACACTCCCTCCACCACTGGTACTTTCCCCAACACACTCCCTCCACCACTGGCACTCTCCCCAACACACTCCACCACTGGTACTTTCCCAACACACTTCCTCCACCACTGGTACTCTCCCCAACACACTTCCTCCACCACTGGTACTCTCCCCAACACACTTCCTCCACCACTGGTACTCTCCCCAACACACTTCCTCCACCACTGGTACTTTCCCAACACACTTCCTCCACCACTGGTACTTTCCCCAACACACTTCCTCCACCACTGGTACTCTCCCCAACACACTTCCTCCACCACTGGTACTCTCCCCAACACACCTCCTCCACTGGTACTCTCCCCAACACACTCCCTCCACCTCTGGTTCTTTCCCCAACTTACTCCCTCCACCACTGGTACTCTCCCCAACACACTCCCTCCACCACTGGTACTCTCCCCAACTTACTCCCTCCACCACTGGTACTCTCCCCAACACACTTCCTCCACCACTGGTACTCTCCCCAACACACTCCACCACTGGTACTTTCCCAACACACTTCCTCCACCACTGGTACTCTCCCCAACACACTTCCTCCACCACTGGTACTCTCCCCAACACACTTCTTCCACCACTGGTACTCTCCCCAACACACTTCCTCCACCACTGGTACTCTCCCCAACACACTCCCTCCACCACTGGTACTTTCCCCAACACACTCCCTCCACCACTGGCACTCTCCCCAACACACTCCACCACTGGTACTTTCCCAACACACTTCCTCCACCACTGGTACTCTCCCCAACACACTTCCTCCACCACTGGTACTCTCCCCAACACACTCCCTCCACCACTGGTACTCTCCCCAACACACTCCACCACTGGTACTTTCCCAACACACTTCCTCCACCACTGGCACTCTCCCCAACACACTTCCTCCACCACTGGTACTCTCCCCAACACACCTCCTCCACTGGTACTCTCCCCAACACACCTCCACCACTGGTACTCTCCCCAACACACTCCCTCCACCACTGGTACTCTCCCCAACACACTCCACCACTGGTACTTTCCCAACACACTTCCTCCACCACTAGTACTCTCCCCAACTCACTTCCTCCACCACTGGTACTCTCCCCAACACACTCCCTCCACCACTGGTACTCTCCCCAACACACCTCCTCCACTGGTACTCTCCCCAACACACTCCCTCCACCACTGGTACTCTCCCCAACACACCTCCACCACTGGTACTCTCCCCAACACACTCCACCACTGGTACTTTCATAACCGCAGCTCCTACACTCACTAACTACACCGCTATACACCCACCACCCCCTAATAGCCCCCCCCCACCAACAACCTAATTAATCTTTGTTAACGTAACGGTGTAAACTAACCTCACAAGACAGACAGTAACGCACACTAACGCGGCTGGTAACGTTTCGCTCCGTCACGGACAGTTATCAAGTTGGACTGAAACGTTGTCAATTCTTTATCTTCAGATTTGTGGGTTCGGCGTCTAACCTGATATTGGATATAAATAGGAACTCCCAGGAATGGGCCAATAGCAGGTGCATGGAACGGGTCAATAAGATCTGACTGGAGTCAATAATAGCTGACTGGAATGGACCAATAGGAGCTGCCTCGTGTGGACCAATAGGAGCTGCCTCGTGTGGACCAATAGGAGCTGCCTCGTATGGACCAATAGGAGCAGCCTTATATAGACCAATAGCAGCTGCCTCGTATGGACCAATAGGAGCAGCCTCGTATGGACCAATAGGAGCTGCCTCGTATGGACCAATAGGAGCTGCCTCGTATGGACTAATAGGAGCAGCCTCGTTTCGACCAATAGGAGCTGCCTCATATGGACCAATAGGAGCAGCCTCGTATGGGCCAATAGGAGCAGCCTCGTATGGGCCAATAGGAGCTGCCTCATATGGACCAATAGGAGCTGCCAGGTATGGACCAATGGGAGAAGCCTCGAATGGACCAATAGGAGCAGCCTTATTTGAACCAATAGGAGCTGCCTCGTATGGACCAATAGGAGCTGCCAGGTATGGACCAATAGGAGCTGCCTCGTATGTACCAATAGGAGCAGCCTCGTATGGACCAATAGGAGCTGCCTCGTATGGACCAATAGGAGCTGCCTCGTATGGACTAATAGGAGCAGCCTCGTTTCGACCAATAGGAGCTGCCTCATATGGACCAATAGGAGCAGCCTCGTATGGGCCAATAGGAGCAGCCTCGTATGGGCCAATAGGAGCTGCCTCATATGGACCAATAGGAGCTGCCTCATATGGACCAATAGGAGCAGCCTCGTATGGGCCAATAGGAGCAGCCTCGTATGGGCCAATAGGAGCTGCCTCGTATGGACCAATAGGAGCTGCCTCATATGGACCAATAGGAGCAGCCTCGTATGGGCCAATAGGAGCAGCCTCGTATGGGCCAATAGAAGCTGCGTCGTATGGGCCAATAGGAGCTGCCTCGTATGGACCAATAGGAGCTGCCTCGTATGGACCAATAGGAGCTGCCTCGTATGGACCAATAGGAGCTGCCTCGTATGGACCAATAGGAGCAGCCTCGTTTCGACTAATAGGAGCAGCCTCGTTTCGACCAATAGGAGCAGCCTCGTATGGAATAATAGGAGCTGCCTCATATGGACCAATAGGAGCAGCCTCGTATGGACCAATAGGAGCAGCCTCGTATGGACCAATAGGAGCTGCCTCGTATGGACCATTAGGAGCTGCCTCGTATGGACCAATAGGCATGCTCCAATAGGCCTCTATTCTTGTTTTCGAATATACCATTATTCAGATATTCTGATCTACCTATTCTTCAGAAAAACTATTATAATAGACCCTTTAATATACCCGAAAATAGTCAATAAAGAAAGACACTAGCATAGCGATCAATAAAACAATAGACAAAATTATCTACCTAATAAAATTATTTGAAATATTTTATTCATTACAAAAACTACATTAGGAAAAAATGCAACATGAAATGCATTCCAGTCTGCCAAATGCATTATACATCAGTGTCATTTTTTGGGCAGGGAATTTGCATGGGAATGGGCAGGATAGGCGATACTCTTTATATCATATGAGGCAGGATTTATTTCGAAAATGATTCTGGAAGAGTTTTATTTCATTGAAGTTATCCTTGAGGGCTAACTCTCACTTGAGCCTTGAGGGCTAACTCTCACTTGAGCTTTGAGGGCTACCTCCTTGCTTGAGCCTTGAGGGCTACCTCCTTGCTTGAGCCTTGAGGGCTAACTCTCACTTGAGCTTTGAGGGCTACCTCCTTGCTTGAGCCTTGAGGGCTAACTCTCGCTTGAGCCTTGAGGGCTACCTCCTTGCTTGAGCCTTGAGGGCTAACTCTCACTTGAGCTTTGAGGGCTACCTCCTTGCTTGAGCCTTGAGGGCTAACTCTCGCTTGAGCCTTGAGGGCTACCTCCTTGCTTAAGCCTTGAGGGCCACCTCCTTGCTTGAGCCTTGAGGGCTACCTCCTTTCTTGAGCCTTGAGGGCTACCTCCTTGCTTGAGCCTTGAGGGCTACCTCCTTGCTTGAGCCTTGAGGGCTACCTCCTTGCTTGAGCCTTGAGGGCTACCTCCTTGCTTGAGCCTTGAGGGCTACCTCCTTGCTTGAGCCTTGAGGGCTACCTCCTTGCTTGAGCCTTGAGGGCTACCTCCTTGCTTGAGCCTTGAGGGCTACCTCCTTGCTTGAGCCTTGAGGGCTACCTCCTTGCTTGAGCCTTGAGGGCTACCTCCTTGCTTGAGCCTTGAGGGCTACCTCCTTGCTTGAACCTTGAGGGCTACCTCCTAGCTTGAGCTTTGAGGGCTACCTCCTAGCTTGAGCTTTGAGGGCTATCTCCTTGCTTGAGCCTTGAGGGCTACCTCCTTGCTTGAGCCTTGAGGGCTAACTCTCACTTGAGCCTTGAGGGCTACCTCCTTGCTTAAGCCTTGAGGGCTACCTCCTTGCTTGAGCCTTGAGGGCTACCTCCTTGCTTGAGCCTTGAGGGCTAACTCTCGCTTGAGCCTTGAGGGCTACCTCCTTGCTTAAGCCTTGAGGGCTACCTCCTTGCTTGAGCCTTGAGGGCTACCTCCTTGCTTGAGCCTTGAGGGGTGTTACGGTGCCCTCTCCTATTTCTTTCGTTTGCCGGCTTAAAGAGTCATATCAGCTCTCCCTACTGATTCTCTGAGGTTCAGGGAGTCTAATGATATATGTGGCGACCAGACCGGCTGCCAGTTAAGGGAAGGAAGTTATATTATAAGTTGTAAATAAAGGAAAATTGGCGCCCTGTTATAAAATGAAACAGTATCCCCTACGGCAGATATGACCTTTTGGAAGGGACATTAGCCGATCGCGGATTGGCCGACGTGGGTCGCGGGCGACCAATCAGGGCCCGCCGTGACGTCACCGGGTGCCCCGGGCGGCGCCAACGTCAGAGTTGTTCTGACCTTGGAAGCGACAGGACGCGCCTCGGTCTGCTCTCAAGGATTGGAGGCTCTGCAAGCCTTGTTCAGTGGATTGAGCTGGCCATCGCAGTCCACCATAGTTATTGGAGACCCTGCGCTTCTGGGAAGCAAAAGAGGAACCAAGTTCATTGAGCAGAGAAGTGCCAAACTTGGAAAATAGTCGGCGACGACGCTGGGCGGCGCCGCTGGCTGGACGTTGAGGTCTGGAAGGTGGGCGGGCAGGCCTAGCTGTGACTGGGGTCACGTCCACTGAGAATCTTGGAAGGACGACACCGTGCCTAGGACAAGGAGCAACGCCTTGTGGGAGAGGCGAGTGTGGGGAAAAATAGTGATTAGCTCAGCGCCCATCGATGAACCAGGATTGGGGCAGCTGAATCTCAGGGATTGGAACGGCGACGACGCGAAGGCTTCACGACACCTAAGGACCTGTGGAACGTCCTGGATCGTCAAGGATCGACCCAAGGAAGCGTGGGAACCTCACACCATCGAGGGACAGGCGTCGTGAGCCAGGAGTGTAAGGTAGATCATTTTCCCTCCCATTACCCCTTGTATGAGTAGGCTAGTTAGGCCACAATATTTACTTGTGTATGTGGCAGCAAGACTTTATTACTTTAATAGTAGAATAGGCTGCAAGGCAGCTTGAGTCCAGGACTGTCAGAGAGGACAGTGTGTATGGATGGCAGGACAGTGAAGAAGAGGTGCCGACGTGGTGAAGAGGCCCTCCTGTGAGAGTGTGAGACTCCTGTCTTTCTGCCCAGTTGAAGGAGAGTTGGAGGTCGTGGAAGAAGAGGCTGACGATCTCCAGACTCATTATCCATATTCCATATTCATGTATTACTTAATTGTGATTGTGTGTGTGCGTTCATGTAATTTGCATCAGTAAATCCACACATTTTATTACTGTGTTTGAGTGTGCCTCCATTTATGATATTTCTCTATGAGCATACATTTCTGGCTACAAACAATATATAATACACCCACTGAACTGCATTGCTGGGGTGCAGATATAATAACCCAGCTGGCGACCTTGCTAAGAGGAAGATAGAGAAGACAGGCGGGAAAGGAGTTCCTGCAACCTTTTTTTGTCTGGCAGGCAAGACTCAGGGAGGTTATGGTTATAGGTAAGCCTGAGTCTTCCTTCACTCCCCCACGGGTCTAGGTCGGAACTGTTAACAGCAGTTTCCCCGTGTTTGACTGAAGGGCTTCCAGGGTGAATCAGTGGCACCCCTTTGTGGTGGAAGCAAAGACCTGCGGAGGTGGGCATTGTTGGTCCTCTCTTGTGTGACCAAGGAGACTCCGGTCAATCCAGGGAGTCGGAGGGGCTGAGTATTTGGGCCTTTTGAGCCCCTAGCAGTTAAGTGTTAGCAGAGCCCCGAACCGCCCACCCCCACGTGACAAGAAAACAGACAAGAAATTATCTTCTCCAGTCGCAGTTGTCTCTCTCCATCTTCTCGCTGCAGCCGAGCTTCTCGCTCCTCTCGCTGCATTTGCGCTTCTCTCTCCTCTCGTCGCAGCTGGGCTTCAAGTTGCATCTTCATTATTTCCAGTTGCAGGCTCCTCTTACTACAAGGGCTACCTTCCTTTGATACTTGGGGATACGCTAACCTGAGCCTTGAGGGGCTCAAGACTCAACTGAGGGTATCCTTCATTTAAGTGTATACTCACCTAGGCTTGCTTGAAGGGGTTGAGCTCTGGCTCTTTGGTCCCGCAACTCAACTGTCAATCAACTGGTGTACAGGTTCCTGGGCCTATTGGGCTCTATCATATCTACACTTGAAACTGTGTATGGAGTCAGTCTCCACCACATTACTGCCTAATGCATTCCACCTGTTAACTACTCTGACATTGAAAACGTTCTTTCTAATGTCTCTGTGGCTCATTTGGGTACTCAGTTTCCACCTGTGTCCCCTTGTTCGCGTACCACAAGTGTTAAAAAGTTTATCCTTATCTACCCTGTCAATTCCCCTGAGGATTTTAAAGGTAGTGATCATGTCTCCCCTTACTTTTCTGTCTTCCAGTGTCGGAAGGTGCATCTCTCGCAGCCTTTCCTCGTAACTCATGCCTCTTATTTCTGGGACTAGTGTAGTGGCATTCCTCTGAACTTTTTCCAGCTTTGTTTTGTGCTTGACAAGGTAAGGGCTCCATGCTGGGGCCGCATACTCCAGGATTGATCTTACATATGTGGTATACAAGATTCTGAATGATTCCTTACGCAGGTTCCTGAACGCTGTTCTGATGTTAGCCAGCCTCGCATATGCCGCAGACGTAATTCTTTTTATGTGAGCTTCAGGAGACAGGTTTGGCGTGATGTCAACTCCTAGATCTTTCTCTCTGTCCGTCTTGAAAGACTTCATCTCCCATTCGGTATCCTGTGTCTTGCCTCCTGTTTCCACCGCCTAGTTTCATTACCATGCATTTACTTGGTTGAACTTTAGTAGCCATTTGTTTGGCCATTCATTCAGTTTGTCTAGGTCATCTTGTAACCTCCTACTATCTTCCTCTGTTTCAATCCTCCTCATAATTTTTGAATCATCAGCAAACAATGAGAGAAACGAGTCTATACCCTTTGGGAGATAATTCACATATATCAGAAACAGTATAGGTCCAAGGACTGACCCCTGCGGGACTCCACTTGTAACGTCTCGCCAATCTGAGACCTCACCCCTCACAGTGACTCGTTGTCTTCTGTTGCTTAGGTACTCTCATATCCAAAGGAGTACCTTCCCTTTCACTCCAGCCTGTATCTCCAGCTTTTTCACTAGCCTCTTGTGTGGTACTGTGTCAAAGGCTTTCTGGCAATCTAAAAATCTGCAGTCTGCCCACCCCTCTCTTTCTTGCCTTATTTTTGTTGCCTGGTCGTAGAATTCAATTAATCCTGTGAGGGAGGAATTGCCATTCCTGAACCCATGTTGATGCTGTGTTACAAAGTTCTTTCGCTCCAGATGTTCCACTAGCTTTTTTCGTACAATCTTCTCCATCAGCTTGCATGGTATGCAGGTTAGGGACACTGGCCTGTAGTTCAGTGATTATTTATTGTTGCCGCCGGAGGCGGCTTGTTTATTGTGCACCCTATACTCATCCTGTGAGCGGTAGCGCAAAAAACATTACAGAGGGCACAAAAGGTCTTTATGTAATAATCTAAGTTGAGGTGTGATGAACAATTTCATCTATCCTTCACACCTTATAACTACAATGTCAGCTAGTTACAGAGAATGTTCTATTTCAAGAGCTATATATTTACAGTAAGTCATTATACATTGATGGTAGGTCTTATCGCTAATACATATTTCTTTGAGCAATGGAGATATTACAGTCATTGGGGAGCTGCTGTTTATTATTAGTCTTCACAATACACTACTTGTTTCTTAACCTCATATGTCGTTTATCTCCTGGGAGCGAAATATGGATATAGTGCAAGGATTTCAGGTATTGTATCCTTGGTAATAAGATAGGTTGCCATATCTTATTTTGTAGTTCAGTGCTTCCTGTCTATCCCCCTTCTTGTATATCGGGACTACATTAGCCGTCTTCCAAATTTCTGGCAGTGCCCCTGTTACCAGTGATTTGTTATACACTATGGAGAGTGGCAGGCACAGTGCTTCTGCTCCTTCCTTTAGTATCCAAGGGGAGATTCCATCCGGGCCTTTGTCACATCCAACTCTAGCAAAAGTTTCCTAACATCCTCGCTGGTAATCTCAAACTCTTCTAGTGCTTCCTGGTTAACTATTCCCTATCTTATCTCTGGAACTTCCCCTTGCTCTAATGTGAAGACTTCCTGGAATTTCTTATTCAGTTCCTCACACACTTCCTTGTCGTTAGTAGTGAATCTGTCTGCCTCTATCCTCAGTTTCATAACCTGTTCCTTTACTGTTGTTTTTCTCGTGATGTGGTTGTGCAGCAATTTAGGTTGAGTCTTTGCCTTGCTTGCGATGTCATTATTATATTCCTCTTTTGCCTCTCTTCTCATCCAGACATATTCATTCCTGGCACTCTGGTATCTTTCTCTGCTCTCCAGTGTCCTGTTATTTCTATAGTTTCTCCATGCCCTTTTACTTTGCTGCTTAGCTAGCCTACATCTCTGATTAAACCATGGGTTTCTCATCTGCATTTCGTTGTTTTCCTTTTGGACTGGGACAAACTTGTCTGCTGCGTCCTTGCACTTCTGCGTGATGTAGTCCATCATGTCTTGGGCCGTCTTTCCCCTGAGCTCTGTTTCCCTTGTTATATCTGTTAGGAATTTTCTTATCTCCTCATAGTTTCCCTTTTGGAATGCCAGCCTTTTGTTTCAGTTCCCCTCCTCGAGTTCCTTAACTCTTCTTCAACCAGATACTCAAACGTCAGTACACTGTGGTCACTCATTCCTATCGGGGCCTCGAAAACGATATCCCTTATGTCGTTCAGAGTGAGGACTAGGTCAAGTTTAGGTGTGTTTGCGCGCAAGCAAGCGCGTATATGTATATGTGTGTGCGTGCGTGTGTGTGTGTGTGTGTGTGTGTGTGTGTGTGTGTGTGTGTGTGTGTGTGTGTGTGTGTGTGTGTGTGTGTGTGTGTGTGTGCGTGCGCGCACACTCACTTGCGTGCACTGTTCCATGTGAAGAAGCAAATATGAGTATATATCTATTAACAATTCTGGAATTTATTGCTGTCACCAGCATATGTTTTTGGCCGTGTAATGGAATAATTATGAAGCAGTTTGTATGGTAATTCCGGCGTACATATCATGTTTGGCTCAGTACTGCAGCTCACCATAATCACACCTGACTTAATACCACTCTAATGGGAATTCCCATGACGAAACGTACACATGAACTCACACACACACACACACACACACACACACACACACACATACACACACACACACACACACACACACACACACACACACACACACACACACACATAGGTATCGAGGTATTATCTGGGAGAGGAAATTCTTCAGGAGTCAGAGAAAGAAAAAGACTTGGGAATTGATATCACGCCAGACCTGTCTCCTGCAGCACATATCAAGAGGATAACATCAGCGGCATATGCCAGGCTGGCCAACATACGAACGGCATTCAGAAATTTGTGTAAAGAATCATTCAGAACTTTGTATACCACATATGTCAGGCCAATCCTGGAGTATGCAGCCCCAGCATGGAGTCCATATCTAGTCAAGGATAAGACTAAACTGGAAAAGGTTCAAAGATTTGCCACTAGACTAGTACCCGAGCTGAGAGGTATGAGCTACGAGGAAAGACTACGGGAATTAAACCTCACTTCGCTGGAAGACAGAAGAGTTAGGGGGGACATGATCACCACATTCAAGATTCTCAAGGGAATTGATAGGGTAGATAAAGACAGGCTATTTAACACAAGGGGCACACGCACAAGGGGACACAGGTGGAAACTGAGCGCCCAAATGAGTCACAGAGATATTAGAAAGAACTTTTTTAGTGTCAGAGTGGTTGACAAATGGAATGCATTAGGAAGTGAGGTGGTGGAGGCTGACTCCATACACAGTTTCAAGTGTAGATTTGATAGAGCCCAATAGGCTCAGGAACCTGTACACCTGTTGATTGACAGTTGAGAGGCGGGACAAAAGAGCCAGAGCTCAACCCCGGCAAGCACAATTAGGTGAGTACAACTAGGTGAGTACACACACACACACACACAAGTGTGTGTGTGTGTGTGTGTGTGTGTGTGAGCTTCAAGGTAATGTACTCAAACATCGATGGGATTACCAACAAAGCAAGCGAACTGGCAGAAAGGTCGCAGGAAGAAAACCCAGATGTAATAGGACTCACAGAAACAAAATTGTCAGGAGTCATAACAAATGCTGTGTTTCCAAAGGACTTTTATATAGTAAGGAAAGAGTGAGATAGGAGAGGAGGAGAAGAAGTGGCTCTGCTGATAAAGAAGGACTGGAGCTTTGAAGAGATGGAAATTCCGGGCTGCGACGGATTCAGAGATTACATAACAGGAACTATGACAATGGGTGAACCTAAGATAATAGTGGCAGTCATTTACAACCCTCCATTAAATGACAAAAGACCCAGACAAGAGTTCGACAGAAACAACATGGCTACCATTAACATAATAGAGAGAGCAGCTTCAGTTGCTTGCAGGAATGGATCCAGACTCTTAATCATGGGCAATTTCAACCATGGAAAGATTGACTGGGAGAATGGGGACCCACATGGAGGTGAAGACACATGGAGATCTAAACTTTTGGAAGTGAGTACAAGGAACTTTCTGAGCCAACATGTCAAGGGACCCACAAGAATGAGAGGAAATGACGAACCAGCGAGACTCGACCTGATATTCACCTTAAATGACTCAGAAATAAGGGAAGTCAAACATGAAACCCCCATAGCAATGAGTGACCACAATGTATTGATATTTGAGTATCTGGTAGAAGTAGGGATAACCTATCCAAGGATGGGATTGGAAGGAAAAAGACTAAATTACCGAAGAGGTAAATATGATGAGATGAGGAACTTCCTAATGGGAATACCATGGGAAACAGAACTCAGAGAAAAAACTGTACAGGATATGATGGATTATGTCACTCAGAAGTGTGAGGAGGCTGCAGACAGGTTTATCCCAGCCCAAAAAGTGAAAAATGAAAAGCAACAGAAGAATCCGTGGTTCAACCAGGAATGTGCGGCAGCGAAGCAACTGAGTAAAAGAACATGGCGAAACTACAGGAACAACAGAACACCAGAGAGCAGGGAGAGATACCAGAGGGCCAGAAATGAGTTCATCAGAGTGAGGAGAGAGGCAGAGAGACAGTACGAAAATGACATCGCGAGTAAAGCCAAGACCCAACCAAAACTGCTCCACAGCCACATCAGGAGGAAAACAGCAGTGAAAGAACAAGAGATGAAACTGAGAAAAGGGGAGAACAGATACACAGAGAACGACAAAGAGGTGTGTGAAGAACTCAACAAGAGATTCCAGGAGGTCTTCACAATAGAACAAGGAGAGGTCCCTGCACTAAATGAGGAGGCAAACTGAACAACCTTGGAGGAAATTTACCTCACCAGTGATGAGGTCAAAACGAATCTGTTGGAGCTGAATGTGTCAAAGGCTGTTGGGCCTGACAGAATCTCATCGTGGATTCTAGAAGAAGGTGCAGAAGCACTAAGTGTGCCACTCTCTATGGTGTATAACAGGTCACTGGAAACGGGAGACCTTCCGGAAAGCTGGAAGACAGCTAATGTAGTCCCAATATACAAGAAGGGTGACAGTTCAGAATCACTGAACTACAGGCCAGTTTCCTTAACTTGTATACCATGCAAGGTGATGGAGAAGATTGTGAGGAAAAGGCTCGTAGAGCATCTGGAGGGAAACAGCTTTGTAACACACCACCAGCATGGGTTCAGGGATGATAAATCGTGCCTCACAGGCCTAATAGAATTCTATGAGGTTATCTTTAGATGATTTCGGGGCTTTTTAGTGTCCCCTCGGCCCGGTCCTCGACCAGGCCTCCACCCCCAGGAACCAGCCCGTGACAGCTGACTAACTCCCAGGTACCTATATACTACTAGGTAACAGGTGCATCAGGGTGAAAGAAATTCTGCTCATCGTTTCTCGCCGGCGTCCGGGATCGACCCCGGGACCACAGGATCACGCGTCAAGTGTTCTGTCCGCTCAGCCACCGAATGTCTCTGTGGCTCATCTGGGCACTCTTCCAGAGTACCCAGATGAGCCTCAGAGTTTCACCTGTGTCCCCTTGTTCGTGTTCCACCCATGCTAAATGGTTTATCTTTGTCCACCCTGTCAATACCTCTGAAAATTTTGTAGGCAGTGATCATGTCTCGAACACCTTTTTTGTGTTCCAGGGACGTAAGTTTAGCTCCCACAGCCTTTCTTCGTAGCTCATAACTCTCAGTCTGGGACGAGTCTGTTGGCATACCTCTGAATCTTCCCTAACTTTGTCTTGTGTATGGACTCCAGGCTGGAGCTGCATACTACATGATTGGTCTGACATAAGTAGTATACAGGGTCCTGAACGATCCTTTACACAAGTTTCTAAATGCAGTTCTTAAGTTGACCAGTCTGTTATATGCCGCTGATGATATCCTTTTGATGTGGGCCTCTGGGGACAGGTTCGGAGTGATATCGACTCCCAGATCTTTCTCTCTATTTGACTCTTGCAGGATTTCACCTCCCAGATGGTACCTTGTGTTCAGCCTCTTGCTCCCTTCGCCCATTACGTTACTCTTTCCTGAGTTAAACTTTAGTAGCCATTTTCTAGACCATTCCTCCAGTTTGTCCAGGTCGTCCTGTAGTCTCTGTCTATCTTCATCTGTTCTGATTCTTCTTGTGGGAAATTTTACCCACCATATCTATATTATCATCTAAGAAATGTAGTATTTCTATATCATATCTAAATCATATCAAAATCATATCAGAATCACTATAGATTCATTATACATCTCGATCCTAGATGACAATGCTACTAGGATCACGTACAGCATAGGGCCCTATAGATGCCTACGTGACTCTGTGCATGATCTCTCAAGGATCCAGAAGCTTCTAGAAGGATTTCCTAATTAAAAAACTATTGGAACGAATTAATTTGACATCCGGTAGGGATTGTAAATCGAATCTTTAATAAGAATCGGTGGTACTATCAAGTACTACTTATAATCTTTATATCCTATATCTAATTATATTCTAATCACATCTTATCTCAATCATATGTCTAGACAGTAAAAATAATCAATCAATATTCATTGGAAGTCACCCCTCTCAAGGGAGAGGGAGGAGCATCTCGGGAACAAGGCGACCGACAGGGACGACCCGGGAGAACGCGTTTGTTGACAAAATAGTTAACAAGTACGACAGTGCCTTAGCGAACATTACTTAGCTCAGGACACCTTATCGAATAAACTGAGTACCTGGACAATATCTACAAGGGGAGATAGAACTGGGGGAGTACCTGGACAATATCTACAAGGGGAGATAGAACTGGGGGAGTACCTGGACAATATCTACAAGGGGAGATAGAACTGGGGGAGTACCTGGACAATATCTAATAGGGGAGATAGAACTGGGGGAGTACCTGGACAATATCTACAAGGGGAGATAGAACTGGGGGAGTACCTGGACAATATCTACAAGGGGGAGATAGAACTGGGGGAGTACCTGGACAATATCTACAAGGGGGAGATAGAACTGGGGGAGTACCTGGACAATATCTACAAGGGGGAGATAGAACTGGGGGAGTACCTGGACAATATCTACAAGGGGGAGATAGAACTGGGGGAGTACCTGGACAATATCTACAAGGGGAGATAGAACTGGGGGAGTACCTGGACAATATCTACAAGGAAAATTCCTAGAACATTTATATCAAATAAGTGTGTATAGTGAAGGACACAGTGACACTATCTCCACCTCCACCTTCATCTGTCTACAACTGCAATTTAGGACAATCACGTAGCTACGCTACTAGTTCATCACACAGCAAAGCTGTGATATAAAATATTGTGCCTAAACTCGCGACAAGAGAGTTATCCAGTCTGGCACACCTTGTCAGACAGGCACCCCGGCAGTCAGAGAAGTATATTGATGTTATTTAGTATATTAATTGGCCAATTGTATGCTTGTGTAACTTTAATATACTAAATGAGTCTGTCTGTCGGTTATAGAGCGAGACAACTCATGAGTGTCCATTGTGTGGTAAAAGATTCAGTCACGGTAAACAAAACCTCATGAGTGTCCATTGTGTGGGAAAAGATTCAATCAGGCTGACTGTACCTCTTCATATAAATTGAATAAATCTACATCTATATATATCCTATAATATATAAATTATGTTACCAATTGCTTACTTAATTATCTTTAATTTATCAAATAAGTTCATTTAATTGAATATAATTTCTAGTACTTAGTAACAGTACTTAGACCACATTTAAGGTCATTTATCATACTTCTACAATTTAAATTTTTGTTTATAGTATAAGAATATATTGGCTGTTGATAGTTATAGTGCTAGGCTAGACTATGTACATGTTTAAATCTCTGGTTTATACAGAACTAGTCTTCAGTCATAGAACTGGATTTGTTAAATCTTATCCTTGTATAAAATACAAGTTAATGTGAGATACTTGTCTGCAGGTGGACTGAGGATCTTCAATCAACCTAACAACCAATTCATTAACCCCACCTGCCCCTTACAGCTCACAACCTGTCATTAGGAAAAGAGGAGCTAGGATTTACAACCCTAGCTAGGGACTTTAGTTGAATTAATTGCAGACAGTAATTTTTAATTTAGTTCAGTAGTAGTCCCTGGTAGTTCTCCTCTCATAGCAATCCCGCTAAGTTTTTCCCACACTTCTCATAATTTTTACATCATCAGGAAACATTGAGAGGTATGAGTCTATACCCTCTGGAAGATCGTTTACATATATTAGAAACAGGATGGGTCGAAGTACAGAGCCATGCGGGACTCCGCTGGTGATATCTCACTGCTCTGATGTCTCTCCCCTCACAATTACTCGCTGTTTCCTGTTGCTTAGATACTCCCTTATCCACTGGAACACCTTACCTTTTACTCCTGCCTGTTGCTCCAACTTTTGTAACAGACTTTTATGGGGTACTGTGTCAAAGGCTTTCTGACAGTCTAAGAAAATGCAGTCGACCCACCCTTCTCTTTCTTGCCTAATTTTTGTTGCCTGGTCATAGAATTCTATTAAGCCTGTGAGGCATGATTTACCAACTCAACCCTAGCTGGTGGTGTGGAACAAAGCTATTTCCCTCCAGATGCTCTACGAGCCTTTTCCTCACAATCTTCTCCATCACCTTGCATGGTATACAAGTTAGGGGAAACTGGCCTGTAGTTCAGTAATTCTTGCCTGTCACCCTTTCTGTATATTGGGACTACGTTAGGTGTCTTCCAACTTTCCGGAAGGTCTCCTGTTTCCAGTGACCTGTTATACACCATTTGTATGGGCTTTGCATCCATACACTAATACTGCCTGTGGATTGTACAGGACCGCCTGCAGCTTGGACAAGCAGAGACTGAGGAATGTACAGGACCGCCTGCAGCTTGGACAAGCAGGGCCTGAGGATTGTACAGGACCGCCTGCAGCTTGGACAAGCAGTACCAGAGGATTGTACAGGACCGTCTGCAGCTTGGACAAGCAGAGCCTGAAGATTGTACAGGACCGTCTGCAGCTTGGACAATCAGAGCCTGAAGATTGTACAGGACCGTCTGCAGCTTGGACAATCAGAGCCTGAAGATTGTACAGGACCGCTTGCAGCTAGGACAATCAAAGCCTGAAGATTGTACAGGACCGCCTGCAGCTAGGACAATCAGAGCCTGAAGATTGTACAGGACCGCTTGCAGCTTGGACAAGCAGAGCCTGAGGATTGTACAGGACCGCCAGCAGCTTGGACAAGCAGAGCCTGAGGGAAGGCTGGCCAGGGGGCCCAGAGTTTGAGGCTCTTGAAGGCTCATTCTGAGTCTTTATGGATTACTTGTGGAGTTACGCTCACCCGGTGCGGGGGCGTCTCAGCCTCCGTGCTTAACTCAATCTCAGAGAAATTTGCATAATAGTGGGAGCATCTTCCGCATTTTTGCACTGGTGGTGGTACGATGTGGAATTGTGGTGGTGGTGGTGGTGGTGGTGATGGTGGTTGTTGTTGTGGTGTTGGTGGTGGTGATGGTGATGATTGTTGTTGTTGTGGTGGTGGTGATGGTGGTGGTGGCGGTGGTGGTTGTTGTTGTTGTGGTGGTGGTTGTTGTTGTTGTTGTTGTGGTGGTGGTTGTGGTGGTTGTTGTGGTGGTGATGGTGGTTGTTGTTGTTGTGGTGGTGATGGTGGTTGTTGTTGTTGTGGTGGTGATGGTGGTTGTTGTTGTTGTGGTGGTGATGGTG
>NC_091168.1:36922948-36955448 GCF_040958095.1 Procambarus clarkii | reverse complement strand
AGTACAAGTGGACAAAGTGTATTTGAAATGTCGATTTATTAGGCTTGATGAACACTGTCGGTGTGTTGTGTCCTGCATGAAAGAGACACCATTGTAAATAGGTGTAATTATACTTTTTATATTATAATATATATATTGGTGAAGGGTTGTGTGTATTGTTTATCCCCCCCCCTCCCTTCCTATTTATTTACTGCACTACTACTTGGTACAGCCAGTTCTTGAAAGTTTACCACCCACTTGGGGGATGGTTGTAGTACAGGATGGTCATAGAGACCCCGGTTACTGGCCCTAAGTGGCCGTAACAGTGGTGTTACAGGTAATGGTGGTAGTGGTGGTAATACAGGTGGTAGTGGTGGTGATGTTACAGGTAGTGGTGGTACTACAGGTGGTAGTGGTGGTGATGTTACAGGTAGTGGTGGTACTACAGGTGGTAGTGGTGGTGATGTTACAGGTAGTGGTGGTAATACAGGTGGTGGTGGTGGTGATGTTACAGGTAGTGGTGGTAATACAGGTGGTGGTGGTGATAATGTTACAGGTAGTGGTGGTAATACAGGTGGTGGTGGTGGTGATGTTACAGGTAGTGGTGGTAATACAGGTGGTGGTGGTGGTGATGTTACAGGTAGTGGTGGTAATACAGGTGGTGGTGGTGGTGATGTTACAGGTAGTGGTGGTAATACAGGTGGTGGTGGTGGTGATGTTACAGGTAGTGGTGGTAATACAGGTGGTAGTGGTGTTACAGGTGGTGGTAGTGGTGGTGTTGTAGGTAGTGGTGGTTGTGTTGCAGGTGGTGGTGATAGTAGTGGTAGTGGTGTTGCAGGGGGTAGTGGTAGTGTTGGTGTTTCAGGTGGTACTGGTGGTGGTGTTATAGGTGGTGGTGGTGGTAGTGGTGTTGCAGGTGTGGTGGTGGTAATGGGGGTTGGTGTTGCAGGTGGTGAGGGTAATGGTGGTGGTGGTGTTGCAGGTGGTGGTCGAAGTGGTGGTGGTTGTGGTGGTGGTGTAGAATATCAACAATAAGAAGAAATATTTACCCAGCGCGGGGCCAAGTATTGCAAACCATTTGTTGAAATTCTTCTTTTACATGTCTCCCTCCCTCTCCCTCTCCTCCTCCTCCTCCTCCTCCTCCTCCTCCTCCTCCTCCTCCTCCTCCTCATCGCTGCCAGCATCTTCCTCATCCCTCATTCATGAGTGTACAAGACGGGCCGCCAAAAGCTGGTTATCTCTTAATACCTCCCCTGATATCCTAATATCCGTTCCATCCTCCTTCGCCTTATTTATTCTGGCAGAGTTGATTGTTTCTTTCTCTTCCATTCCACGCAGTGCTCACCACTGCACCCTCTCAATTACACCCATCCCACCCCATTCTACCTATTCTCTTCACCCCCCTCCCCCCCCCACCTACCCCCTTCCCCATCATGAACCACTAAGGTTAGTTTCAGCCAATCACTTCAGCCCACAGCCTCTAATTGCTTGTCAACGGCAGCCGTCTCGTCTGGCAGTTCTTATATTCTCGCCAACCCTCGTTATTGGGCTTCAGTGAAGCTGTTGCTTGGGCTCCATATTGCGTTTTTTTGTAGAATGGATGTTTACCCGCGCGTGTACTCACCTAGTTGTACTCACCTAGTTGTGCTTGCAGGGGTTGAGCTCTGGCTCTTTGGTCCCGCCTCTCAACCATCAATCAACTGGTGTACAGGTTCCTGAGCCTATCGGGCTCTATCATATCTACACTTGAAACTGTGTATGGAGTCAGCCTCCACCACATCGCTTCCTAATGCATTCCATTTGTCAACCACTCTGACACTAAAAAAGTTATTTCAAATATCTCTGTGGCTCATTTGGGCACTCAGTTTCCACCTGTGTCCCTTAGTGCGTGTGCCTCTTGTGTTAAATAACCTGTCTTTATCTACCCTGTCGATTCCCTTGAGAATCTTGAATGTGGTGATCAGGTCCCCCCTAACTCTTCTGTCTTCCAACGAAGTGAGGTTTTATTCCCGTAGTCTCTCCTCGTAGCTCATACCTCTCAGCTCGGGTACTAGTCTGGTGGCAAACCTTTGAACCTTTTCCAGTTTAGTTTTATGCTTGACTAGATATGGGCTCCATGCTGGAACTGCATACTCCAGGATTGGTCTGACATATGTGGCATACAAAGATCTGAATGATTCCTTACACAAGTTTCTAAAGGCCGTTCTTATGTTAGCCAACCTGGCATATGCCGTTGATATTATCCTCTTGATATGGGCTTCAGGAGACAGGTCTGGCGTGATATCAACCCCCAAGTCTTTCTCTCTCTCTCTCTGACTCTTGAAGAATTTCATCTGCCAAATGATACCTTGTATCTGGTCTCTTGCTCCATACACCTATCTTCACGACATTACATTTGCTTGGGTTAAACTCGAACAACCACTTATCCGACCATTCCTTCAGTTTATCTAGATCTTCTTGAAACCTCAAGCAGTTCTCCTCTGTCTTAATCCTTCTCATAATTTTGGCATCGTCAGCAAGTAAGTAATTATCAAAAGAAGGCACCAAACCGGGAAGGCTATGTAGCACCATCAAATGTGCGGAATAATCAGAGGGCGCTAAATATCACCAAGGATGCCAATACGAGAACAAAAACGCATAAGGTGAACGATATCAAAAGTATCCGAGTCACCAAGAATTCTATTGAGGGACAGGCGACTGCGAGGGGCGGTCGGAAAGCAAGACACACGCTCGTCCTGGAAATCAGGACATTCAAGAAGGACATGCATGACCGTAAGAGGGACAATGCAATTAGGACAATAAGGAACAGGGCGGTGCTCCATCAAGTGACCATGGGTTAAGCGAGTATGGCCAATACGCAACCTCGCCAGAGCTGTTTCCCATCGCCGGTTACGGTGGTAGGAGGACGGCCACGAGGAAACACATCATTTAAGAGTACGTAGTTTGTTACCAGTAACAGACGACCAAGAAGCCTGCCAACGGGTAAGGATGGAGGAATGGATAACCGGGTAAAAGTCAGAATATGGAATACCTTTACGAGAGATGGGACAAGAGCGGACAGCTTCCTTAGCGGCAGCATCCACACGCTCATTTAAA
Source organism: Procambarus clarkii (assembly GCF_040958095.1). Classification (NCBI taxonomy): domain Eukaryota; kingdom Metazoa; phylum Arthropoda; class Malacostraca; order Decapoda; family Cambaridae; genus Procambarus; species Procambarus clarkii. The sequence goes on along the minus strand of NC_091168.1, from coordinate 36,952,373 downwards.
GACACACCAATATGGCTGGGAACCCAACAAAACTCAACCGACTTAAATTTACTGTGAACAAGAAACAGCCAATGCTGGATCTCGACAACTACTGGATGAACCGGATTATAGGACCAGAGAGCCATGAGGGCACTACGAGAGTCAACACCAACTACAAAGGAAGACTGACAACGAGAAAGCAGGAGAAGAAGAGCATAGAAAATGGCATAAAGCTCCGCTGTAAAGATGCTAGTCTCCGGAGGTAAGCGACACATATAAGTGCGATCAGGAAAAACAACAGAGTAGCCAACACCGTCCGCAGACTTAGACCCATCGGTGAAGACAGAAATGGAGCGGGAGTGAGAAGAAAAGTACTCAAGGAAAAGGCGTTTTAGAACCGTAAGAGGGGTAAAAGCTTTAGTGATGCGGGTCAAGGATGTACAAAACTGCGGAAGGGGGACTCTCCACGGGGGGCAAAGAAGGAACAACACGAGGAGAAACATTAGAAACACGAACGGAAAGAGAATCCTGTAAGCGAGATAACCGGACAGAAAGAGGGAGGCGGTGAAGAGGAGCAGGAACCGCAGGAGGGGTAAAAGTTAAAGCACGGCAGAGGCGAGAGGAAGGACGTTGTAAGGACCGCGCAAGATAGCGAAGACAGTAGCGATCCCGGCAGTCCTGGAGAGACAGGAAGCCAGTGTCAACATACAAGCTAAGGATGGGAGTCGAACGAAAGGCACCAGAACTGAGGCGCAACTCAGTATGGTGCAAAGCATCAAGACGGCGAAGAGTAGAAGGAGAAGCAGATGAGTAAGCAGGGCAACCATAATCGAGCTTAGACAGGACGAGAGAGGAATGTAAAGCAAGGAGAGTGCGCCTATCCACTCCCCAAGAAGTATGGGACAATACCCGAAGGAGGGTAAGGGCCTTAGAGCACTCAACACGGAGGGAAGAGCTATGGGGAGACCAGGACAAACGAGTGTCAAGGAATAACCCCAAAAGCTTCGTGGAATCTTTGTACTCAAGGGGATGACCATAAAGTGACAAAGAGGGACGAAGAACGACCCGTTTTCGAGTAAAAGACATGGCACAAAGTCTTAGAAGCAGAGAACTTGAAGCCATGATCGGTGGCCCAAGACGACACGGCATCAATCGCAAGTTGAAGCCGGCGCTGAAGGAGAGGCGAATCATCACCCTGACAGCAAAGGGTAAGATCATCAACATAAAGAACGGAGAAGACACCTGAAGGAAGAGAGGAAAGAAGACCATTGAGGGCAACCAGAAAAAGAGTAGTGCTCAAAACACTACCCTGGGGCACACCTTCATACTGCTGAAAAGAGGCAGAGAGAGCGGTACCAAGGCGCACCCGAAAGGAACGACGAGAGAGGAAGCTGCGGAGAAAGAGAGGGAGATGACCACGAAGGCCAAAAGAATGAAGCTGGGATAGAATATGATATTGCGAAGTGGTGTCGTAAGCCTTTTCCAGGTCAAAAAGGACGGCAACAACGGAGGTCTTCGCAGCAAAAGCAGTACGAATATAGACCTCCAAGTTCACCAGGACATCTGTCGTGCTGCCGCACTTGCGGAAACCAAATTGAGAAGGGGAGAGGAGGTGATGGTGTTCCAGGAACCACATCAGACGAACGTTAACCATACGTCCAAAGAGTTTGCAGACACATCTTGTGAGGGCAAGAAGGCGAAAGTCCTTAGGGGAAGTTCCCAGAGACCCTGGTTTGCGAACAGGGAGGACAACGGCATCGAGCCAGTCCTCAGGGACTGACGACGACTCCCAGATCCGATTATACAGACTCAGTAAATACTGAGACGTGCATGGAGGGAGATGGCGAAGCATCTCGTAATGAATACCATTGGAGCCCGCCGCCGTAGAACCGCAGAGGGCCAGGGCAGAACGAAGTTCAGAGAGAGAGAAGGGATCGCTATAGGAAAGTCGAAGGTGAGTGCAGAAATCTAAAGGACGAGACTCAAGGACAGGTTTGTGAAGAAGGAAAGATTGGGGAAGATGAAGACCAGAGCTAACAGAAGAAAAGTGGGAACCCAGTTCGGTACAAGAGTACCACGGAGGTGATGGACCGGTGAAACATCAGGAACGAACTTACCCGCTATCTTGCGGATACGCTTCCAGATCTGTGGCAGGGGAGTTTCGGACGTAATTGTGGAGACATAAGATGCTCAACAATCACGCTTAGCTGCACGGATGGCCCTACGGGCCACCGCACTCACTTTCCGAAAGAAAAGAAAAGAATCGGCCGTCTGCCGATGGCGGTGCCTCTTCCAGGCTGCACGCTTCCAGCGGACAGCCCGAGCACAGTCTGCATTCCACCAGGGAACGCACTTCCGTGGACCCCGAGAGGAAGAGCAAGGAATAGAGTGGAGGGCAGCGTCGAAGACAGTGTCATGAAAAAGGAGGAGAGCGCGAGGGAGAGGCAGAAGGGAGAGGTCAGAGAGAGCAGCACTGAGGGTAAAGAGGTTCCAATCCGCTTTAGCAAACTGCCATCTAGGGAAGGAGAGGGAAGGACGAAAAGAGAAAAAGGAAACAAGGATGGGGAAATGGTCACTGCCATGGAGGTCATCAAAAACCTGCTACGTGAAATCTAAGTAAAGAGAAGAAGAGCAGAGGGAAAGATCAAGACAGGAAAGGGTGCGAGTCCGAGAGTCCAAATGAATGGGCTCACCAGAATTCAGTAGAGACAGGGAAGAAGAGAGGATAAACGGCTCAAGAAGGCGACCTTGGGTATTCGTCAGAACATCACCCCAAAGAGAATGACGACAATTGAAATCACCCAGCAGGAGCACAGGCTTCGGCAAGGAGTCTAGGAGGTGTTTCAAGTCAGGAAGAGAAAGCGGGACTTTTGGGGGGAGATAAATGGAACAAACTGTGTACCATTTCCCCACAAAGATACGAGCAGCAGAACAATGGAGAGGCAAAGGAAAAAGTAAGGGGACAAAGGGAACATCAGTGCAAATCAAGAGAGCAGAAGGATTAGGAGCCCCAGCAACAGCTGGGGATGGGGGGAGGGGGGAGAGAAATGAATAGCCAAGAAAACGACCAGGACGAGCACCAAGCATCGGCTCCTGGAGACAGACACAAAGGGGCGAAACCCGCGAAATCAGAAGTTGGAGTTCGAGGAAATTGGCGTAATAACCTCGAACGTTCCATTGAAGAATAGACATCGACGAGAAGAGAAAGGACAACAACAGAGAACAAGAAAGAAACAAAGGCGAAAGAGCAACTAAGCATGTTAAAGAATATCAGGGTCAGGATCAGGGTCAGCAAAGTCAGGGTTAGGGGGCATGGGTAAACTGAGCAAAGACGGAGGAAAGGAAGCGGGAGAACAGACCAGAGGGGGGCGGGCGGGGTCCAGAGGAGGAGGAGGAAGAGGAGGAGACAACGGAGTGGAGCAGTCAAGGACAGCAGCAGGAAGAGGGGGAGTAGAAAGAGGGGAGCGCACCTCAGCAAGGGCAGCAACCGAGAGGGAAGCGGGGACCAAAGAAACCTCCATAGCAGGAACAGGGGGCGGAACCACCGAAACGGGAGGGGAAGGAGCGATAGAGGCAGAAGTAGGGGCCGACGAAGAAAGCAAAACCTTCTTACCCGCCGGGGAGGAGGAAGGAGAGGAGCCAGGCTTACGCTTCTGACGTAAAGAGACAGGTGTCCCAGCAACAACGTACTGGGCAACGGATTCTAGCATCTCAACAGGAGAGGCTGAACGAGAGCACACACGACGGCCGTTTGGAGAGCAATGGACATCAGCCCGCACCGACAGGCGGCGGGGAGAGTCAAGAGACGGAGGGTAAGGATGGGAAGGAGGAACGGAGGGAGATGAGGAAGAAGACACAGGAGACAAGACAGACCGGGTAGAAAGAAGGGGAACCCCAGACAGAGGACCAGGAGGTGGATCCTTCGGGACAGAACTCAAAGGAACAGAGGAGGGAGCAGTGGGCGTATCAGGGTCCAAGGCCCAGAAAAGGTTGTGAGTCTGAGGAAGGTGGGAAGGATGAGGAGAGAAAGAGCGCAACATGCGAGCATAAGAGATATTAGCATAAGGCGGGAGCCGGCGAACCTGGCGCCTCGCCTCAGGAAAAGATAAACACTCCCGGTGCTTCAAGTTGAGGACGGCTGCCTCAAGCTTGTAATGGACACACGCACGGGAGAAGGTAGGATGGGCCTCACCGCAGTTGAGGCAACGAGCCTGGGGAGAAGTGCACTCCGACTTAGAGTGACCTTCGCCACCACACAAAGGACAGAGAGAGACAGTCACAGAGCAGCGGAGGGCACCATGCCCGAACCTCCAGCACTTGTTACAGAGCCTAGGAGAAGGAATGTACTACTGGACAGAGCACCTGGCACCAGCAAGAATGACAGAGGGTGGAAGGGTCCGACCATCAAAGGTAATCTTCACAACCCGAAGGGGTTGACGGCGACTACCATGAGGGGGACGAGTAAACGTGTCCACCGGGAGAATAGAATGGCCCTGAGCAGCAAGGATATATCGAATATCGCCGTGGCAGTCTCGCAGATCCCAAACACCGGTCGCAACATGGGGTGGGAGAAGAATAGTGCCAACACTGGCGTTAACTGAGCGTTCTTTGAGACCCGAACAGGGGTCTCACCAAGGCAGGATAAGGCAGCCAAGCGGGAAGCCGCATCCTGAGAAGGAGCAGCAACGACACGTGTACCGAGACGAGTGGGATTGAAGGTTACAGAGGCATCCACGGAATCAACGAGATGTCGATGGAGGGAGAAATCGTCAGGAGGCGCAGAATCAAGAGGGAGGAGATCAAAATATTTGGCCCACGAAGTGGGACCAAACAAAGCTTGATAGATATCAGAACGGGAAGGAATCGAGCGAGGGCGGCCGTGACGAGTACGGCGTTGAGAACCCCCAGAGAAAGAGGGGTTAAAAGGTGCAGTAGTTACAACTAGAGATGGAGTCGCGGCAGGGGACGAGGTAGTCACCACTGGGGGCTTGGGGCTAGACCCAACCACAGAGGAGGGAGGGGAGCCAAGGGGAGGAGTCAGAGAGGCCAAAGGAAGAGCAAGGTCGGGGCCCAATGCAGCGGAGGCTACAGAGCCTGGTCTTCCAACACGGATTGACTCGGGGGCTTGGTCGCCCACCCCACGAGCCTGAGGAGGTAAAGGAGAAACAGCAGAAACAGTAGATATCATTGTAACGAAAAAGAAATATTCATTCACGAATGTGCCCCCACACCCACCATGGAGCCACAATTAGAGGCAGGACACCCAACAAGAAGCTATCACCGATCATGCTGGGGCCTCCTAGGGGTGCGTCGTGAGTATACGCCCCACAAACGCCACCTTAAGAACCGACAGTCCGTCGAGATCGGGTTCAGTGACGAATGGGGGATTGACAATAAAAGGTTCCCCTCGCTCTCGACGTTGGGTACTTAAGTTCGACGGGTGCAAGAGTATGCCTCCTCAAGCACCCGGGCGTCAAAATAGAAGAAGTCCAAAGGAAGAACCAAAACAAGCAAAAGGTCGGCAGGAAACGGCAAGCAGATAGGAGAAGAGGGGGGGGGGGGAGAAAAACGAAACAGAAGGAAAAGGAAAAGGTGCTCAGCACAATTGGAGAGGACGGCAGCAGGAGCACTAGGCCATAAAAGGACAGAGGACTGTCACAAGGAGCATCACACTCCGGCACCCGCCCACTAAGCCCCCCTCATGGCAGCAAAGAGCTGAGTGGGGAGAGGGGGCATCGTCAGCAAACATTAAGAGGAATGAGTCTATACCCTCTGGGAGATCATTTACGTATATCAGAAACAGGATAGGTCCGAGTACAGAGCCCTGTGGGACTCCACTGGTGACTTCACGCCAATCTGAGGTCTCACCCCTCACTGTAACTCTCTGCTTCCTATTGCTTAGGTACTCCCTTATCCATTGGAGCGCCCTACCAGTTACTCCTGCCTGTTTCTCCAGGTTATGCATCAGCCTTTTATGGGGTACTGTGTCAAAGGCTTTCCGACAGTCCCAAAAAATGCAGTCCGCCCATCCTTCTCTTTCTTGCTTAATCTTTGTCACCTGATCGCAAAATTCTATTAAGCCTGTAAGGCAAGATTTACCCTCACTCTACCCATGTTGATGAGTTGTCACGAAGTCTCTTCTCTCCAGATGTGTTACAAGTTTTTTTTCTCACAATCTTCTCCATCACCTTGCATGGTATTCAAGTTAAGGACACTGGCCTGTAGTTCAGTACCTCTTGTCTGTCAACCTTTTTGTATATTGGGATTACATTAGCCGTCTTCCATATTTCTGGTAGGTCTCCCATTTTCAGTGACCTACTATACACTATGGAGAGTGGCAAAGTGCTCCTGCACACTCTTTCAATACCCGTGGTGAGATTCCGTCTAGCCCAACAGCGTTTCTCACGTCCAGCTCCAATAGGTGCTTCTTGACCTCATCACTTGTAACTTCGAACCTTTCCAAGGTCGCCTGGTTTGCTGTCACCTCTCCTAGCGCCGTGACTTCTCCCTGTTCTATTGTAAAGACCTCCTGGAACCTTTTGTTGAGTTCCTCACACACCTCTTTGTCATTCTCAGTGTACCTGTCCTCCCCCCACCCTAAGTTTCATCACCTGTTCCTTCACTGTTGTCTTCCTCCTGATGTGACTGTGTAGTAGTTTTGGTTGGGTCTTGGGTTTGTTAGCTATATCATTTTCATACCTTTTCTCAGCTGCTCTTCTCACACTAACATACTCGTTCCTGGTTCTCTGGTATCTCTCTCTACTTTCAGGAGTTCTGTTATTACGGAGGTTCCTCCATTCCCTTTTGTTCAGCTCCTTTGCTTTCATACATTCCTTATTAAACCACGGATTCTTCTTTTGCTTCTCTATTTTCTCCTGTCGGGCCAGGACAAACCTCCTTACAGCCTCCTGACACTTTTGGATGACATAGTCAGTCCATCACGTCTTGTACGGACTTGGTTCTGAGTTCTGTGTCCCATTGTATATGCCTTAGGAATTTATTCATCTCCTCATAGTTTCCCTTTCGGTAAGCCAGCCCTCTGTTTCCCAGTTCTTTTTTGGGGGAGATAATTCCTAGCTCAACCAGGTACTCAAAGCTCAATACACTATGATCACTCATTCCCAAGGGGGCTTCCAACTTAACTTCCCTTATATCCGACACATTTAGGGTAAATATCAGATCAAGCAAGGCTGGTTCATCCTCTCCTCTCATTCTTGTCGGTCCCTTGACATGTTGACTGAGAAAGTTTCTTGTTGCCACGTCCAGCAGCTTAGCTCTCCATGTGTCTGGTCCTCCATGTGGGTCTCTGTTCCCCCAATCTATCTTCCCATGGTTGAAGTCTCCCATAATTAGTAGTCTGGATCCGTTCCTGCTAGCCACAGAAGCTGCTCTCTCTATTATATTGATGGTGGCCATATTGTTTCTATCATATTCCTGTCTGGGTCTTCTGTCATTCAGTGGCGGGTTATATATGACTACTACTATAATTTTCTGTCCTCCAGTTACTATGGTGCCTGATATGTAGTCACTGAAACCTTCACAGTTCTGATTTACCATCTCTTCAAAACTCCAACCTTTTCTTATCAGCAAAGCTACACCACCTCCTCCTCTCCCTTCTCTCTCTTTCCTCACTACCTAGTAGTACTGTGGAAACACTGCATTTGTTATGGTTTTCGTTAGCTTTGTTTCTGTGAGTGCTATTATGTCTGGGTTCACTTGTTTTATTTGTAATCCCATCTGTGCTAATGTACATTGCCTTGAAGCTCACTTTCTTCTGTTCATTTTCTAGTCCCCTTCTTGGCGAGCATTCTGCTGGTGGGAAAAACTGTTCACTGGGTGAGAAGATCTGTGAGGTGGTTTGCAGGGTCTCAGAGGATTTTGGGGTTGGGGGTGGGGGTGCAAGTGAAAGGGGGGACAGGTAGGGTGTGGGTTAAGGAGATAGAGGGGGACATGGAGGATACGGGGTGAGGGGGAAGAGGGAAAGGGAGGGTATGGGATGAAGGTGGGACAGGGGGGGGGGGGCGAAGGTGGGAGGGGGGGACATGGATTGAATGGGGGAGGGGTGATAGGGTCAGAATGGGGTGGGAGGGAGGAGGGAGGGTTAGGTGAGCATTTGGGTGGGGGCAGGTAGGTTGAGGGGAATGGAGGGTTTCTATGCAGAGGGGAGTGGTGGTGTTGCCCTCCCCTCTGGTGTTGCTAGGATGCTGGTTGTGGGTTCCCCTCTTGTCTCTGGGAGTGTTGTGTTGGGGGCTGCGATTTCCTGGTTTACTCCTCTCTCCCTGCGCTTCCTCCTTGCCTCTGCTGCCCTGGCTCTCTCCTCCTTCGTCCTGTGCCTTTGGAGGAATACTTTCTTGTATTCCTCCATGTACTGCAGATGACTCTTCCTTTCTAAAATAACCTCTTTGGTGGCCCTCGTTTGTAAACACCACCTTTACCAGTCGGTTTCTGTCCTTGCTGTACCTGCCCAAAGCATGTGTGTGTGTGTGTGTGTGTGTGTGTGTGTGTGTGTGTGTGTGTGTGTGTGTGTGTGTGTGTGTGTGTGTGTGTGTGTGTGTGTGCGTGTGTACTCACCTAGTTGTGTCTGCAGGATCGAGCATTGACTCTTGGATCCCGCCTTTCGCGCATCGGTTGTTTACAGCAATGACTCCTGTCCCATTTCCCTATCATACCTGGTTTTAAAATTATGAATAGTATTTGCTTCCACAACCTGTTCCTGAAGTGCATTCCATTTTCCCACTACTCTCACACTAAAAGAAAACTTCCTAACATCTCTGTTACTCATCTGAGTTTCAAGCTTCCACCCATGTCCCCTCGTTCTATTACTATTCCATGTGAACATTTCGTCTATCCCCACTCTGTCAATCCCTCTGAGTATTTTATACGTTCCTATCATGTCCCTCCTCTCCCTTCTTCTTTCTAGTGTCGTAAGGCACAGTTCTTTCAGGCGCTCCCTCGTTGCTCTGGGACGAGTCTCGTTGCAAACCTCTGAATCTTTTCCAGTTTCATTATATGCTTCTTCAGATGGGGACTCCATGATGAGGTGGCATACTCTAAGACTGGCCTCACGTAGGCAGTGTAAAGCGCCCTAAATGCCTCCTTACTTAAGTTTCTGAATGATGTTCTAACTTTTGCCAGTGTAGAGTACGCTGCTGTCGTTATCCTATTTATATGTGCCTCAGGAGATAGATTAAGTGTTACGTCCACACCCAGGTCTCTTTCGCGCGTCGTCACAGGTAGGCTGTTCCCTTTCATTGTGTACTGTCCCTTTGGTCTCCTATCTCCTAGTCCCATTTCCATAATTTTACATTTGCTTGTGTTGAATTCCAGTAGCCATTTCTCTGACCATCTCTGCAACCTGTTCAGGTCCTCTTGGAGGATCCTGCAATCCTCATCTGTCACAACTCTTCTCATCAACTTTGCGTCATCCGCAAACATCGACATGTAGGACTCTACGCCTGTAAACATGTCGTTAACATATACAAGAAATAGAATTGGTCCAAGCACCGATCCTTGTGGTACTCCACTTGTTACTGTTCACCAGTCCGACTTCTCGCCCCTTACCGTAACTCTTTGGCTCCTTCCTGTTAGGTAGTTCCTTATCCATGCTAGGACCTTTCCCCCCACCCCCGCCTGCCTCTCGAGCTTGAACAGCAGTCTCATGTACGGTATCAAAGGCTTTTTGGCAGTCCAGAATTATGCAGTCTGCCCAACCATCTCTGTCCTGTCTTATCCTCGTTATTTTATCATAGAATTCCAGAAGGTTTGTTAGGCACGATTTCCCTGTCCAGAACCCATGTTGATGTTTGTTCACAAACCTAATGTTCTCAAGGTGTGCAACCAGTCGTAGCCTAATTATTCTTTCCAGTATTTTACAGGGGATGCTTGTCAGTGATACAGGTCTATAGTTAAGTGCCTCCTCCCTATCGCCTTTCTTGAAGATCGGCACGACATTTGCCTTCTTCCAGCAACTGGGCAATTCTCCCGACATAAGTGACTCATTAAAGATCATTGCCAGAGGCACACTTAGGGCCTGTGCTGCTTCTTTTAGTATCCACGGTGATACTTTGTCTGGTCCAACTGCTTTAGTTGAATCTAGAGTTGTCAACTGTTTCATTACCTCCTCTGCTGTCACCTCTATATCTAGATATATCTATATCTAACCCCTTCCAACAATGGCAGCTGCTCAGGCTCGGTAGTGAACACTCCATGGAAACTGGCATTCAGTGCCTCGCAGATTTCCTTGTCACTTTCAGTAACCGGGTTCTTTACTAATCAAACAGAGTATGGGGCCTTAAAAAGGTTCTTCTTACTCGATCCCAGCAACACAATGGCAGGGGTCTCCAGCAACACACTGGCAGGGGTCTCCAGCAACACACTGGCAGGGGTCTCCAGCAACACACTGGCAGGGGGTCTCCAGCAACACACTGGCAGGGGTCTCCAGCAACACACTGGCAGGGGTCTCCAGCAACACACTGGCAGGGGTCTCCAGCAACACTGGCAGGGGTCTCCAGCAACACACTGGCAGGGGTCTCCAGCAACACACTGGCAGGGGTCTCCAGCAACACACTGGCAGGGGTCTCCAGCAACACACTGGCAGGGGTCTCCAGCAACACACTGGCAGGGGTCTCCAGCAACACACTGGCAGGGGTCTCCAGCAACACACTGGCAGGGGGTCTCCAGCAACACACTGGCAGGGGTCTCCAGCAACACACTGGCAGGGGGTCTCCAGCAACACACTGGCAGGGGTCTCCAGCAACACACTGGCAGGGGTCTCCAGCAACACACTGGCAGGGGTCTCCAGCAACACACTGGCAGGGGTCTCCAGCAACACACTGGCAGGGGTCTCCAGCAACACACTGGCAGGGGTCTCCAGCAACACACTGGCAGGGGTCTCCAGCAACACACTGGCAGGGTTCAATCACCAATACTTATCTAAGTATTACAGACACGTCCCCGTAGACCAAGATGCCGTATCACATCACTTATGGGGAGTAAAAATGTGATTAGTAAGACATCCTTCAACTACACAGGGATCGAATAAGATCACAGCCTTCCACTGGGGAACAGAAAATGGGGTCGGGTGCGCTCTGCAGATGGCGTCGACATCGTCACAGAGCGCATTTATATGTGGACGCATATGTGAATGTATGTGTGGTTGTATACACATTTCTGTGTATTTACGTAAGGTGAATGTTTGAATATGGGAATGTATGTATGGTTGTAAATTTCACTTAATATCTGAATTAAATTAACAGAGTTAAATCCATCTTCTTTTAACATTCTTCTTCTCTGCAAGATGCAAGAGTTAAGGACATGCAACAAATGTTTACATCGGCCGGCTGGAGACGTAACCCAATTGGTTGAAATTTGAATTAGCAAAACAAGTGATGACCAGTGATAGTCGAGTAAGATTTCAAATTGGCCAATCAGGGATGATCGAGTACACCAACCAACCAATCAGCGGGCAGAACCAGGAAATTATAAGGCAAAGATTGCAAGGAGCGACAGGACAAAGAACCAGTCGGTAGTTGATAAAGGGTTGCAATAACTTTTAATAGCCAGACATGAAGACAAACTGCAGTTGAATGGTACAAGAGTTTACAAGATTCCAAAATTCTCTTCGTCATGATCTAGCAAATGTGGCATAGTTGGGTTGTTTGTAGCAAAGGTCGGAGTAGTTGTGGAAACAGTTACAGAGGCATGGAATGGGCTTGGAAACATAACCAAAATATTTGTTTGGTTAGGTCAGTTACACTGTTGATAAGTATGGTTGGTGAACAGTTAGTGGTGGGGAATGTACGCATGGTTGCAAGATTTGACCAGTGTGGTGCCAGTGACAAAGAAAGGCGACAACCTCGCTATTTGCAGGGTCGGCGTTCGATCCCCGATGGCTCACGAGTTTGCGTATTATTCCTTCCCATCATCCATGTTTCCCATCTCATCGTTCTCATACCTGAGATCATGGTTCTCATAGACTTCACACCCTCACATAACTTCTATGACTTAACACTATGACAAGTTAACAAGATAACACCCGTGTTGAACAGTGGTGTTATCTTGATAACGGTAGAGTTGATGTTTGTGGTTTTAAAATAAATAAAATAAATAAAATGTTTATTTAGGTAAGGTACATACATACAATAAATTTTTACAAAGATTGGTTGACTTATAGGTAGAGCTAGTACATACAATGCCTAAAGCCACTATTACGCAAAGCGTTTCGGGCATAAAGGATAACCTAATAATTTAGGATAATTTAGGATAATAATAACCTAATAATTTAGGATAACCTAAACGGTCAACAAACGTGGCGTTTATCTATGAGAAGTGCAACATGGATACTGCACAATCATTGGAGATATTGTGTCATTTATAATCCCATGAGTTGCCATTTCCGGCAACACAAGCTAAGTTCTGCCTGGAACCACTTCAGTTTTTAGAGTGTAACGCTCTATAATGTGTGACTCTTTATCCCTTAGCAGAAGGCCTCACTTCCTATAGAGCACCATGCGAGCCTAGAGCTCTAATGGTGGCCGTGCCTCTGTCCCTGCGGCACGCCTTCATTCCTCTAGACTCTTAGAGCCTAGAGCCCCATGCTCTAGGCTCTGTAGAGACTCTAGACTCTTGAACTTGAACATCTTTTCTCACTTAGTGCGGCTTTGTTTACATTTGAATACTGAGTTTCACACAGAGAGAGAGAGAGAGAGAGAGAGAGAGAGAGAGAGAGAGAGAGAGAGAGAGAGAGAGAGAGAGAGAGAGAGAGAGAGAGAGAGAGAGAGAGAGAGAGAGAATCCACTTCTCTGATATACTAATCCAATCATATTTTTAAGGCTGTATATTAAACTTCATTTACATCAGTAAAAAAATACACACTGCTCTGAAGGTCATTAGTAATTTAATGTTTTGATATTGTAGGACAAGCCACCACTACACACCCACCATGCAACACTACACACACCCACCATGCTCCAGTACACCCACCCACCATGCACCACTACACCCACCATGCTCCACTACACACCCACCATGCACCACTACACCCACCATGCTCCACTACACACCCACCATGCACCACTACACCCACCATGCTCCACTACACACACCCACCATGCACCACTACACACCCACCATGCTCCACTACACACACCCACCATGCACCACTACACACCCACCATGCTCCACTACACACACCCACCATGCTCCACTACACCCACCCACCATGCTCCACTACACACACCCACCATGCACCACTACACACCCACCATGCTCCACTACACACACCCACCATGCACCACTACACACCCACCATGCTCCACTACACACCCACCATGCACCACTACACACCCACCATGCACCACAACACACCCACCATGCTCCACTACACACCCACCATGCTCCACTACACACACCCACCAAGCACCACTACACACCCACCATGCACCACTACACACCCACCATGCTCCACTACACACACCCACCATGCACCACTACACACCCACCATGCACCACTACACACACCCACCATGCTCCACTACACCCACCCACCATGCTCCACTACACACACCCACCATGCTCCACTACACACCCACCATGCACCACTACACACACCCACCATGCACCACTACACACCCACCATGCTCCACTACACACCCACCATGCACCACTACACACCCACCATGCACCACAACACACCCACCATGCTCCACTACACACCCACCATGCACCACTACACACCCACCATGCACCACTACACACACCCACCATGCACCACTACACACACCCACCATGCACCACTACACACCCACCATGCTCCACTACACACCCACCATGCACCACTACACACCTATCATGCTCCACTACACACCCACCATACACCACTACACACCCACCATGCACCACTACACACCTATCATGCACCACTACACACCCACCATGCACCACTACACACACCCACCATGCACCACTACACACCCACCATGCACCACTACACACCCACCATGCACCACTACACACCTATCATGCACCACTACACACCCACCATACACCACTACACACCCACCATGCACCACTACACACCTATCATGCACCACTACACACCCACCATGCACCACTACACACCCACCATGCACCACTACACACCCACCATGCACCACTACACACCCACCATGCACCACTACACACCTATCATGCACCACTACACACCCACCATACACCACTACACACCCACCATGCACCACTACACACCTATCATGCACCACTACACACCCACCATGCACCACTACACACCCACCATGCACCACTACACACCCACCATGCACCACTACACACCCACCATGCACCACTACACACCTATCATGCACCACTACACACCCACCATACACCACTACACACCCACCATGCACCACTACACACCTATCATGCACCACTACACACCCACCATGCACCACTACACACACCCACCATGCACCACTACACACCCACCATGCACCACTACACACCCACCATGCACCACTACACACCTATCATGCACCACTACACACCCACCATACACCACTACACACCCACCATGCACCACTACACACCTATCATGCACCACTACACACCCACCATGCACCACTACACACACCCACCATGCACCACTACACACCCACCATGCTCCACTACACACCCACCATGCACCACTACACACCCACCATGCACCACTACACACCCACCATGCACCACTACACACCTATCATGCTCCACTACACACCCACCATACACCACTACACACCCACCATGCACCACTACACACCCATCATGCACCACTACACACCCACCATGCACCACTACACACCCACCATGCACCACTACACACCCACCATGCTCCACTACACACCCACCATGCTCCACTACACACCCACCATACACCACTACACACCCACACTTTTCCATCGTGTTATCACACCGAACCTGTCCCCAGAGGCCTTTATCAAAAGGGTATCATCAGCGGCATATGCTAGTCTGGCCAACATGAGAACTGCCTTTAGAAACTTGTGTAAGGAATCCTTCAGAACCTTGTATACCACTTATGTCAGACCAATCCTGAAGTATGCAGCTCCAGTCTGTAGTCCATACCTAGTTAATCACAAGACAAAGAGAAGATTCAGAAGTATGCCATCAGACTACTCCCGAAACTGAGAGGTATGCGTTTGGAGGAAAGGCTAAGGGAGCTGAACCTCACATCCCTGGAAAACAGAAGAAAAAAAGAAAACATGATAACAATCTTCAAAAATCTCAGGGCAATTGACAGGGTGGACAAAGACAAACTCTTTAACACGGGTGGGACACGAACAAGGGGACACAGGTGGAAACCTAGTCCCCAAATGCGCCACAGGGACGTTAGAAAGAACTTTTTATGTGTCAGAGTAGTTAATAAATGGAATGCATTAGGCAGTGATGTTTTGGAGGCTGACTCCATACACAGTTTCAAGTGTAGATATGATAGAGCCCAGTAGGCTCAGGAATCTGTACACCAGTTGACTGACGGTTAAGAGACGTGACCAACGAGCGAGAGCTTAACCCTCGCAAGCACAACTGGGCGAGTACAACTGGGTAAGTTCAATGGATCAGTACACACCCTCCATGCTCCTCTTCTCATACGGAAAATAAATGTTATGCGCTGCTCATGTAGATTCTCCCTCAGTCTCTCTCTCTCTCACTTCCCCCTCACACTACCATCTTACACTCTCCCTCACACTACCCCCTCATACTCTCCCCTCACTCTCTCCGTCTCATTACTATCAGGGGTCAAGTCAGCACTTGACTCTTGATAACTAACTTGGTTATTTGAACCAACCTCATACTTGCTTACCGTCTAACAGAGACCCCGACCACTCCCTGACAGACCAAACAGTCGACCTCGGCAGCCACACTCCCGCTACCGGCGGTCGACCAACAATGGACACTGGAGTGCTTGCAGTTGTTTGGGAGATCACCCTGGTAAGCGTCTGGTTCTGGGAGAGGGGTCAGCGTCACCTTTATTTCAGGTGTGCGGCTCACACTGCCTAGGTGTCATGTGTACACACCCGCTCTTTAGCCGCCGTGACTCCCCGCACTCTCCTTACTGTGGGATGATCTCTCAACTCCCCTTAGTTATAGTCCACCATAACCCAAGTTATAGTTGTGTCTTTCTCTCTCTCTCTCTCTAGCCAGGAAGCCTCGCCAGGACAAGAGCAAAAACCAGCTAACAAATATAACATTTACTACCTAAGAACACACACAATATACATACTGGAATAGTTATAAAACAATGCAACCTCTTAGGCTGCTACCAACTGATAACACTCCAATATTGCCTTATGTCTACAACCTATAACTGTATCAGACTGCTGCTTAAACGTCAGCCTACAACCTTCTGCTCCCTTCACTGGTTTAGGCTGCAATAAATGACACATAAAATATTCACATATTTCCTACTCTACAAAAAGCATCAATCTCTCCCCTTGCACTGCGTCTTTCATGCCAAAACACAATCAATCACTTCCTTAAACATCAACGTGTCCGTAAGATCCTCTGTTCCATTACTCGAGGTCCCCCTACTACACTCATCAATTTGGGTCCTCAAAATATCATGTATGGTACTCGCTCAGTTCCTCCAATCAGCTGCACATGAAGTCCTCCTTGAATGTCAGTAAAGCTCCTCCACCAGCTTCACACAAGACACGTGTAGCTCCTCCACCAGCTTCACGCAAGACACGTGTAGCTCCTCCACCAGCTTCACACAAGACACGTGTAGCTCCACCACCAGCTTCACACAAGACACGTGTAGCTCCTCCACCAGCTTCACACAAGACACGTGTAGCTCCTCCACCAGCTTCACACAAGACACGTGTAGCTCCTCCACCAGCTTCACACAAGACACGTGTAGCTCCTCCACCAGCTTCACACAAGACACGTGCAGCTCCTCCACCAGCTTCACACAAGACACGTGTAGCTCCTCCACCAGCTTCACACAAGACACGTGTAGCTCCTCCACCAGCTTCACACAAGACACGTGTAGCTCCTCCACCAGCTTCACACAAGACACGTGAAGCTCCTCCACCAGCTTCACACAAGACACGTGTAGCTCCTCCACCAGCTTCACACAAGACACGTGTAGCTCCACCACCAGCTTCACACAAGACACGTGTAGCTCCTCCACCAGCTTCACACAAGACACGTGTAGCTCCACCACCAGCTTCACACAAGACACGTGTAGCTCCCAACACTCCTTGAAGTTTCACTGTCGCTGGAGTTCCACTCCTCAACTCCAAGTCCTGCACCACCTTGCAGTTCAGCTTATACTTCTCCGGTACGACGTTCTCTCACTAACTTCTCCCACACAAACGTTGTAGTTCTCCCACACAAACGTTGTAGTTCTCCCACACAAACGTTGCAGTTCTCCCACACAAACGTTGCAGTTCTCCCACACAAACGTTGCAGTTCTCCCACACAAACGTTGCAGTTTTCCCACACAAACGTTGCAGTTCTCCTACACAAACATTGCAGTTCTCCCTCACAAACGTTGCAGTTCTCCCACACAAACGTTGCAGTTCTCCCACACAAACGTTGCAGTTCTCCCATACAAACGTTGCAGTTCTCCTACACAAACATTGCAGTTCTCCCACACAAACATTGCAGTTCTCCCACACAAACATTGCAGTTCTCCCACACAAACATTGCAGTTCTCCCACACAAACATTGCAGTTCTCCCACACAAACATTGCAGTTCTCCCACACAAACGTTGCAGTTCTCCCACACAAACATTGCAGTTCTCCCACACAAACATTGCAGTTCTCCCACACAAACATTGCAGTTCTCCCACACAAACATTGCAGTTCTCCCACACAAACATTGCAGTTCTCCCACACAAACGTTGCAGTTCTCCCACACAAACATTGCAGTTCTCCCACACAAACATTGCAGTTCTCCCACACAAACATTGCAGTTCTCCCACACAAACATTGCAGTTCTCCCACACAAACGTTGCAGTTCTCCCACACAAACATTGCAGTTCTCCCACACAAACATTGCAGTTCTCCCACACAAACATTGCAGTTCTCCCACACAAACATTGCAGTTCTCCCACACAAACATTGCAGTTCTCCCACACAAACATTGCAGTTCTCCCACACAAACATTGCAGTTCTCCCACACAAACATTGCAGTTCTCCCACACAAACATTGCAGTTCTCCCACACAAACATTGCAGTTCTCCCACACAAACATTGCAGTTCTCCCACACAAACGTTGCAGTTCTCCCACACAAACCTGCACATCTATCATCGTGCCATAATAAATGTTTTCCTAACAAAACATAATAAATTATATTCACAGAAAATAAAACCCTTCCATCCGTCATCTCTTTTAACACTAATGCGTCGCCACGACGGTCCTCCACCATGGCGGTCCTCCACCATGGTGGAGTGTGCACTGTCTCGACACGTCGGTGGGGCCTCAGCCCCGGTGTCAGCACTTGACCTTCGGCGAGGGAGGATGTACCACTCCTCCCTCCAGCAGGTTCTCTCAACTCTAAGCACCTTGACTGGGTAAATGATTACCCAGTCAAGGTGCTGGTGGAGATTACCTACTGAAGATGCTGATAGTGAGTATCTACTGAAGATGCTGATAGTGATTATATAGGATGGGACGGGGGGAAGGAATGGTGCCCTCTGGAGTGTCGAGGATTGATCGCCGACCTGCATGAAGCGAGATTTTGCTAACCGACTCAATAAAAATGTATATCCTACATACATACACACATGCCATGATCGCTGGGCACACGACCAAGCACAGGCAACCATTATAACAACTGCTACACGAGTTTACCAGGAATTCGTAGCTCGAGGGAGTTCAACTCCGGCCCTCCAAGATGGCGTCCTCGAAGACGTCTAACAAAGTTTCTTTAAGACTACCTCACAGCTCCTCTGCTCCTGATTTGAGTACACAGAGTCGCCCAGCAGGCTCCTCAACAGAAACGCCTCCTTGCTCTTTTCCTCTTGAAGAAGCAACACAATTAAAGTTCCATAAAGGCGCGACCAAACACTTCCAAGTCGCCTCTAATTATCAAAATCACAAAGAAATGGTGCACTAAATTCCCAACAGCTTCCTCACACTTGGAAACAAGCAGCCTTCGCTCCATCATTAACACAGGGAATTATATTCTTTCTTCTCCCAGGAGATCAAGACGTACAAACCATCTCTGACGACTGTTGTAACTCAAGTGAGGTCACGACCTCTCCCTAGCATCACTTCATGCCACCGAAGTATCGACATCTCATTTCACGTCACTTATTTAAATGCTCATCCTCTGCTCATATTTTTTAATTATTCACTGACGTTTATTATATATTTAATATATACATCTTTCCTCTGACCTCTCACTCAGGTCTGGGAGGCAGAATAACTCACTGTGGTAGACTCGTTCCACCAGAGTACATGGGGTCATAACACTGCTTCCTCACACTACACTCACAATATCCCCCCTCATACTATCCCTCACAATACTCGCCTCATACTATCCCTCACAATACTCGCCTCATACTATCCCTCACAATACTCCCTCATACTGTCCCTCACATTACTCTCTTCATACTATCCCTCACAATACTCCCTCATACTATTCCTCACAATACCCCCCTTATATTATCCCTCGCAATACCCCCCTCATACTATCCCCCCCTCACTACCATCTCACACTTTATCCTTACTATGTACTCACCTAGTTGTGCTTGCGGGGGTTGAGCTTTGGCTCTTTGGTCCCGCCTCTCAACTGTCAATCAACTGATGTACAGGTTCCTGAGACTACTGGGCTTTGTCATATCTACACTTGAAACTGTGTATAGAGTCAGCCTCCATCACTTCACTGCCTAATGCATTCCATTTGTCTACTACCCTGACACTGAAAAAATTCTTTCTAACGTCTCTATGGCTCATATGGGCACTCAATTTCCACCTATGTCCCCAAGTGCATGTGCCCCTTGTGTTAAATAGTCTGTCTTTATCTACCCTATAAATTCCTCTGATAATCTTGAATGTGGTGATCATGTCCCCTCTAACTCTTCTGTCTCCCAGTGACGTGAGGTTTAATTCCCGTAGTCTCTCCTCGTAGCTCATTCCTCAGTTCGGGTACTAGTCTGGTGGAAAGCCTTAGAACCTTTTCCAGTTTAGTCTTATCCTTGACTAGATATGGACTCTGACATATCTAGTCAAGATTGGTCTGACATATGTGGTATACAAAGTTAAGTTCTGAAGGATTCTTTACACAAGTTTCTAAAGGCCGTTCTGACGTTAGCCAACCAGGCATATGCTGCTGATGTTATCCTCTTGATATGAACTTCAGGGGACAGGTCTGGCGTGATATCAACCCCCAGGTCTTTCTCTCTCTCTGACTCTTGAAGTATTTCATCTCCCAAATGATACCTTGTATCCGGTCTCTTGCTCCTTACATCTATCTTCATTACATTACATTTGCTTGGGTTAAACTCTAACAACCATTTGTTCGACCATTCTGCAACTTGTCCAGGTCATCTTGAAGCTTCAAGCTGTCTTCCTCTGTTTTAATCCTTCTTATAATTTTGGCGTCGTCAGCAAACATTGTGAAGAATGAGTCTATACCCTCTGGAAGATCATTTACGTATATCAGAAACAGGATAGGTCCGAGTACAGAGCCCTGTGGGACTCCACTGGTGACTTCACGCCAATCTGAGGTCTCACCCCTCACTGTAACTCTCTGCTTCCTATTGCTTAGGTACTCCCTTATCCACTGGAGCGCCCTACCAGTTACTCCAGCTTATGCATCAGCTTTTTATGGGGTACTGTGTCAAAGGCTTTCCGACAGTCAAAAAAAATGCAGTCAGCCCATCCTTCTCTTTCTTGCTTAATCTTTGTCACCTGATCGTAGAATTCTATTAAGGCAGTTGAACCCAAGTTGACGGGTTGTCACGAAGTCCCTTCTCTCCAGATGTGTTACTAGGTTTTTCCTCACGATCTTCTCCATCACCTTGCATGGTATACAAGTTAAGGACACTGGCCTGTAGTTCAGTGCCTCTTGTCTGTCCCCCTTTTTTTATATTGGTACTACATTACCAGTCTTCCATATTTCTGGTAGATCTCCCGTTTCCAGTGACCTACTATACACTATGAAGAGTGGCAAGCAAAGTGCTCCTGCACACTCTTTCAATACCCATGGTGAGATTCCGTCCAGCCCAACAGCCTTTCTCATGTCCAGCTCCAATAGGTGCTTCTTGACCTCATCTCTTATAATTTCAAACCTTTCCAAGGTCGTCTGGACTGCTGCCACCTCTCCTAACGCCGTGACCTCTCCTTGTTCTATTGTAAAGACTTCCTGGAACCTCTTGTTGAGTTCTTCACACACCTCTTTGTCCTTCTCTGTGTACCTGTCCTTACCCGTTCTAAGTTTCATCACCTGTTCCTTCAATGTTGTTTTCCTCCTGATGTGACTGTGTAGTAGCTTTGGTTCGATCTTGACTTTATAGCTATATCATTTTCATACTTTTTCTCAGCTTCTCTTCTCACACTAACATACTCGTTCCTGGTTCTCTGGTATCTCTACTTTCTGGTGTTCTGTTATTACGGAAGTTCCTCCACGTCCTTTTGTTCAGCTCCTTTGCTTTCGTACATTCCCTATTAAACCACGGATTCTTCTTTTGCTTCTCGTTTTTTTTCTGTCAGACCGGGATAAATCTGTTTACTGGATTCTGAAACTTTTGGGTGACATAGTCCATCATGTCTTGTACGGACTTAGTTCTGAGTTCTGTGTCCCATGGCATATTCCTTATTAATTTATTCATCTCCTCATAGTTTCCCTTACATTACGCCAGCCCTTTGTTTCCCAGTTCTTTTTTGAGGGGAGATAATTCCTAGCTCAACCAGGTACTCAAAGCTCAATACACTATGATCACTCATTACCAAGGGTGCTTCCAACTTAACTTCCCTTATATCCGACTCATTTAGGGTATATATCTGATCAAGCAAAGCTGGTTCATCCTCTCCTCTTATTCTTGTTGGTCCCTTGACGTGTTGACTTAGAAAGTTTCTTGTTGCTACGTCCAGCAGCTTAGCTCTTCACGTGTCTGGTCCTCCATGAGGGTCTCTGTTCTCCCAATCTATCTTCCCGTGGGTGAAGTCTCGCATGATTAGTAGTCTGGATCCATTGCTACTAGCCACAGAAGCTGCTCTCTCTATTATATTGATTGTGGCCATGTTGTTTCTATCATATTTCTGTTTGGGTCTTCTATCGTTTGGTGGTGATTATATATGACTACTACTATAATTTTCTGTCCTCCAGTTGCTATGGTGCCTGATATGTAGTCACTGAAACCTTCACAGTTCTGAATTACCATCTCTTCGAAACTCCAACCTTTTCTTATCAGCAAAGCTACACCACCTCCTCCTCTCCCTTCTCTCTTTCCTCACTACATAGTAGTCCTGTGGAAACACTGCATTTGTTATAGTTTTCGTTAGCTTTTTTTCTGAGTGCTATTATGTCTGGGTTTTCTTCTTGTGCCCATTCTCCGAGTTCACTTGTTTTATTTGTAATTCCATCTATATTTGTGTACATTGCCTTGAAACTCACTTTCTTCTGTTCATTTTCTTGTCACCTTCTTGGTGAGCATTCTGCTGGTGTGGGAAGTTGTTCCCTGGGTGTGAAGATCTGTGAGGTGGTTTGCAGGGTCTCAGAGGATTTTTGGGTGGGGGGTGGGGGTTCAAGGGATGGGGGGACAGGTAGGGTATGGGGTAAGGAGATAAGGGGGACGTGGAGGATACGGGGTGAGGGGGGAGGAGGGATAGGGAGGGTATGTGATGAAGGGGGAGGGGGTAAAGGAAGGAGGGGGGACATGGGAGTGGGGGAGGGGCTACAGGGTTGGAATAGGGTGGGGGAGGAGGGAGAGTTGGGTGTTCATTTGGGTGGGGGCAGGTAGGTTGAGGGGAACGGATGGTTTCTATGCAGAGGGGAGTGGTGGTGTTGCCCTCTCCTCTGGTGTTGCTGGGATGCTGGTTGTGGGTTCCCCTCTTGTCTCTGGGACTGTTGTGTTGGGGGCTGCGATTTCCTGGTTTACTCCTCTCTCCCTGCGCTTCCTCCTTCCCTGGCTCTGGCTCTCTCCTCCTCTGTTCTGTCCCTCTGGAGGAATACTTTCTTGTATTCCTCCATATACTGCAGATGACTTTTCCTTTCTAGAATAACCTCCTTCGTGGTCTCGTTTGTAAACACCACCTTTACCAATCGGTTTCTGTCCTTGTTGTACCAGCCCAATCTGAAAAAACCTTCTCAATGTTTTGTTCAGCCCTTTCCATCTGTAACCCTTTCAGTATCCCATGTACTGACTCTCTATCCTTACTATTCCATTCCTCCCTATTGGATCCTTCCTGTTCTTTGATGCCTGCAACTACCACTGATCTTTTTCTTTCCAGCAGCTGACTGGTGCACCTTGCTGCTTCCTGTGAGGTAGCTGCTTGCATGGCTACCTTCCTCACTGTGTCCATTGCTTCTGAGCTCTTTCTCAGTATTTCCGCAAATGTTTCAGGTACAGAGGTGTTTCCTTCCAATGGAACATATCAACCTTCCCTTTGGATGATAATCTGATGCTCAGCCTCTTTATTTTTTTCTGTGAGAGATTTGATCTCCTCCCTTGCTGATGTCAGCTCAATTTGCAGGTTGCTAATTGTAATCTTCATTTGATGTATCTCCCTCCTGAATTCCTCCAAAACTTGGGCTAACATTTCCTTCGTTTGGTCACTTTAACTATTCCCTGTGTCCCTGTTGCATCCTCCTGCCATCTTGTTCCTTTTCCTGATAAGTTTTGATAGGGTTAGGCAGGGGGGGGGGGCAGAGAGAGAGAGAGAGAGAGAGAGAGAGAGAGAGAGAGAGAGAGAGAGAGAGAGAGAGAGAGAGAGAGAGAGAGAGAGAGAGAGAGAGAGAGAGAGAGAGAGAGAGAGAGAGAGAGAGAGAGAGAGAGAGAGAGAGAGAGAGAGAGAGAGAGAGAGAGAGAGAGAGAGAGAGAGAGAGAGAGAGAGAGAGAGAGAGAGAGCAAGAGAGATAGAGAGAGCAAGAGAGATAGAGGTAGCAAGAGAGATAGAGGGAGCAAGAGAGAGGGCAAGAGAGAGCAAGAGAGATAGAGGGGGCAAGAGAGAGCAAGAAAGATAGGGAAAGGGCGAGAGAGGGGGAGAGGGCGAGAGAGGAAGGGGAGAGAGAGAGAGAGAGAGAGAGAGAGAGAGAGAGAGAGAGAGAGAGAGAGAGAGAGAGAGAGAGAGAGAGAGAGAGAGAGAGAAAACAGGGAGGGCGAGAGAGAGGGAGGGTGGGGTGGGGGCTACTACTACTACCATCGGCTTGTGTATTCACCTAGTTGTATTCAGCTAGTTGTTTTTGCGGGGGTTGAGCTCTGCTCTTTCGGCCCGCCTCTCAACTGTCAATTAACTGTTACTAACTACTAATGTTTTTTTTTCACACAGGAGAGGAGATGTTGTTGTTGTTTAAGATTCAGCTTCTAGGAGCAAAAAGTTCCAAGCAGCACGGGCTATGGTGAGCCCGTATTGGACTTACCTGGCACAGGAGTGGGGCTGTAACTGAGGAGAGGAGAGGCTACGGGAATTAAACCTCACGTCACTGGGAGACAGAAGAGTTAGAGGGGACATGAACACCACATACAAGATTCTCAGTGGAATTGATAGGGTAGATAAAGACAGGCTATTTATCACAAGGGGCACACGCACTAGGGGACACAGGTGGAAATTGAGTGCCCAAATGAGCTATAGAGACGTTAGAAAGAATTTTTTCAGTGTGAGAGTGGTTGACACTTGGAATGCATTAGGCAGTGATGTGGTGGAGGCTGACTCCATACACAGTTTCAAGTGTAGATATTATAGAGCCCAATAGGCTCAGGAACCTGTACACCAGTTGATTGACAGTTGAGAGGCGGGACCAAAGAGCCAGAGCTCAACCCCCGCAAGCACAACTAGGTAAGTATACAAACACACACACACCCACACACAGGAAGCAGCTCTGTAACAGCTGTCTAGCTCCCAGGTACCTATTTACTGCTCGGTAACAAGGTCATCAGGCTGAAAGAATCTTTGCCTATTTGTTTTTGCCTGGTCCGGGAATCGAACCCGGGCTACAGAATTGCGAGACCTGCACGCTGTCCACTCAGCTACCAGACCCCCCCCCCTATGTGTGTGTATGTGTGAGATACAGTTCCTATTTCCCAGCACAAAGTGTAGCTCCACCCTGGGTGCCGAATATGACGGGTCACGTAGCTTGGCTTACCACTCTCACACGGCCCCACGTTGGTGGCCAGATGTGCTGAGTATTGACCTTAGAAGAAGCAACTCTAATTAGCCTCAGAGTGGGTGCCAGCTGTGATGATTACTCAACTAGGAGTAGAGCAAACGCCGAGGTCCAATTACTTGGTCCTCCAATCACTAGGTCGTTAGCTCCTCAATTGCATGAGTAATCTAGAGGGAAGGAAATGGGTTCTCACCGTTTTCTCACATCAAAGTTTAATATTTAGTGTTCGGGCTTATTTGGGCTTGATCCCAGAGCTTAAACAGTTAAATACAAGACTATAGAAGTACCGGAGCAGTAGCAGTAGCAGTAATGGGGCAGTAACTCTCTAAAGTTCTTGACGTAAGGACACTTTTGCAACAGTAACAAATTATGCAACAAACTTACTAATAGACAGAAATAAGAACTTTACGTTACGTTAATTTGCGACTGTCACTCCACAACTAAACAATGACAGCGGTAGCAGGACGCTGTCCACCACTCTGGATAATGACGAGACCTCGTCTCTAACCCTCTTGCATGGACAAGAAGAACAAAGTGAACTAACTGAACACTGGTGAACATGCGGACTCAACTACACTTAACTCCTGCAGTGGCAATCAACAATGACCTTATATACATCACAGTCTCCTGGGTGTAAGTGTTACACCCTCGCCTACACCTTTAGTATTTGTATACCTTAGTGCTTGTAATTGTACGGTGTTATCATTATGTTGATTTCATTATCTGTGTGATAATGTGCATGTTTATATTCTGTCCACACACCAGTAGAAGAGTAAGTCAGTGAGTGGTGTGTCTAGGGAACATTATTGTTTAAATCACGAAAATTAACACGTGATGAAAAATGAGACAGTGTCAGACCACGGAGGAAGAATTGAAACAGGAATTTCCTTAAGTACTTTCGTACATTAATACATCTTCAGAAGGAATGATTTACAAGTCAATAGGTTTGGACATATATATGCAGGAGAGAGCTGAGGTGAGGTACAATAACAAATATATGCATGGGATTAGTTGGATATAAAATATGAGCTGCATCATATGGGTCAATAGGCCACTATTACTACCCATGGAACCAACATAATACTAACACTGAACAATTACAAGCACACAGGTACACAAATACTAAAGGTGTAGGCGAGGGTGTAACACTTACACCCAGGAGACAGTGGCATATATTGGGTCACACACATACACACACACACGGCTGTAACGAACACTCGCTTATAGTGTCCTCGACCAATTTCCTCATACCTGTTACAGGTGATAACGAGAGGTGCAAGTACACCACCTGTACTTGTACCTCACAAGTACAGGTGGTGTACTTGTGTGGTGTACTTGTGAGGTGCACTTGTGAGGTGTACTTATGAGGTGTACTTGTGGGGTGTACTTGTGTCAGACTCGACTTTATTAATACATTAAGACAGCTGGTCTAATTTACTCTCTCACAGTGCGAGTGTGTGTGTACTTCCCTAATTGTGCTTGCGGGGGTTGAGCTTTAGCTCTTTGGTCCTGCCTCTCAACCGTCAATCAACAAGTGTACAGGTTCCTGAGCCTATTGGGCTCTATCATATCTACACTTGAAACTGTGTATGGAGTCAGCCTCCACCACATCACTTCCCAATGCATTCCATTTGTCTACTACTCTGAAACTGAAAAAATCCTATATATATATATATATATATATATATATATATATATATATGTCGTACCTAGTAGCCAGAACTCACTTCTGAGCCTACTATGCAAGGCCCGATTTGCCTAATAAGCCAAGTTTTCATGAATTAATTGCTTTTCGACTACCTAACCTACCTAACCTAACCTAACCTAACTTTTTCGGCTACCTAACCTAACCTAACCTATAAATATAGGTTAGGTTAGGTTAGGTAGGGTTGGTTAGGTTCAGTCATATATCTACGTTAATTTTAACTCCAATAAAAAAAATTGACCTCTTACATAATGAAATGGGTTGCTTTATCATTTCATAAGAAAAAAATTAGAGAAAATATATTAATTCAGGAAAACTTGGCTTATTAGGCAAATCGGGCCTTGCATTGTAGGCTGAAAAGTGAGTTCTGGCTACTAGGTACGACATATATATATATATATATATATATATATATATATATATATATATATATATATATATATATATATATATATATATAGCAGTACTAGCAGTACCCGGCCACGCGTTGCTGAGCCATAGCAACCTTCCCTGTCCCCCAGTCCTCCCCATCATTCCTCCCCCTCACCCGTCCCCTCTTCCTTTCCAACATGTCCCACTCCCCTGTCCCTTTGTCCTCCCCACCATGCCCCACTCCTCCATCCCCTCGTCCCCACCATCCTAAACTCCCCGGTCCCCTCATCCTTCCCCACTATTACCCCCTCCCTTGTCCCCTCGTCCTCCCCACCACCTCTCTCTTCCGTCCCCTCATCATCCCCACCATTCCCCACTCCCTCGTCCGATGCCTTCCCAAATAGTCTGATGTTCCCATCAGAAAATTATGAACATCAAGTGATCTGATGTTCCCATCACTGAAATATAAGAAAAACAGTTAAAAAATTTAATTAAAATGTGAAAAAATATAAAAATAACTATTCTCACGAAATGAACATTATGGTAAACAATACAGCTCAATTCCAACACAATGTCACACAAAATAATTCACTAAAAAATAAAATAAATCGAAATCTATGAAAATAAAATTTATTAGTGCAATCGGAAACATTGAAATGGAATTCGTGATATATATAGTATAGCGTGCATGTTGCCATTATGTGCAACAGATGGCGCTGTTTTTCAAACGCGCATGTTTTTACCTGTCACAGGTGAGGCATGTACATAGTAGATATATAAAAACACGCGCTTATTCGAATGCAACGTTGTGTTAAAATTTGAAAACAATCAGTAAAGAGGTTTCGAAGATTTCCCTCACATGAAAAATACTTGAAAAAAACATTTTTCAGAAAAAGCATGTTTTTTTTTTTTTACCGTCATAGACGTGACATCTATATAGTATGTATATAATAACCTGCTCGGAGGCGAGTGGAACGTTGTGTGAACATTTCACAACAATCGGTGAAGAACTTTCGCAGATTAGCGATTTTGAACAAACGAACAATTCTATTTTTATTTATACAGATATATATATTAGTGCGTGTGCCCCTTGTGGTAAATAGCCTGTCTTTATCTACCCTATCAGTTCCTCTGGGAATCTTTTATGAGGTAATCATATCCCCTCTAACTCTCCTGTCTCCTAGTGACGTGAGGTTTAATTCCCGTAGTCTCTCCTCGTAGCTCATACCTCTCAGTTCGGTTACTAGTCTGGTGGCAAATCTTTGAACCTTTTATAGTTTAGTCTTTTGCTTGACTAGATATGGACTCCATGCTGGAGCCGCATACTTCAGGATTGGTCTGACATATGTGACATACAAAGTTCTGAAGGATTCCTTACACAAGTTTGTAAAGGTCGTTCTTATGTTAGCTAACCTGGCATATGCCGCTGATGTTATCCTCTTGATATGAGCTTCAGGGGACAGATCTGGCCTGATATCAACCCCCAGGTCTTTCTCTCTCTCACTGACTCTTGAAGTATTTCATCTCCCAAATGATACCTTGTATCTGGTCTCCTGCTCCCTACACCTATCTTCATTACATTCCATTTGCTTGGGTTAAACTCTAACAACCAATTGTTCGACCATTCCTTTAGTTTGTCCAGGACTTCTTGAAGCCTCAAGCTGTCCTCCTATGTCTTAATCCTTCTCATAATTTTGGCGTCGTTAGCAAACATTGAGAGGAATGAGTCTATACTCTCTGGAGATCATTTACGTATATCAGAAACAGGATAGGACCGAGTACAGAGCCCTGTGGGACTCCACTGGTGAATTCAGGCCAAATCTGAAGTCTCACCCCTCACTGTAACTCTCTGCTTCCTATTGCTTAGGTACTCCCTTATCCACTGGAGCGCCCTACCAGTTACTCCTGCCTGTTTCTCCAGCTTAGACATCAGCTTTTTATGGGGTAATGTGTCAAAGGTACTTTCTTGCTTAATCTTTGTCACCTGATCGTAGAATTCTATTAAGCCTGTAAGGCAAGATGTACCCTCCCTGAACCCATG
>NC_091168.1:36902948-36917948 GCF_040958095.1 Procambarus clarkii | reverse complement strand
AGAAGTTTTCCTGAATTATTATATTTTCTCTAATTTTTTTCTTATGAAATGATAAAGCTACCCATTTCATTATGTATGAGGTCATTTTTTTTTATTGGAGTTAAAATTAACGTAGATATATGACCGAACCTAACCAACCCTACCTAACCTAAACTAACCTATCTTTATAGGTTAGGTTAGGTTAGGTAGCCGAAAAAGTTAGGTTAGGTAGTCGAAAAACAATTAATTCATGAAAACTTGGCTTATTAGGCAAATCGGGCCTTGCATAGTAGGATGAGAAGTGCGTTCTGGCTACTAGGTACGACATATATATATATATATATATATATATATATATATATATTATTAAATATGACCGAAAAAGTAAGATTAATAATTCTAACACGTATTTTCTCAATCTTTCGTACATTTCGCTTCACTGTTGGAGGTAAATCAAAAATCAATTCTCCAAAATTCATTTTTATTTCTAGTCTGACGCGACACGAGCGCGTTTCGTAAAACTTATTACATTTTCAAAGACTTTAGTTCACAAATACACAACTGAATAGAACTTACGCATCTCCGATATTATATCTACATTTGAGTGAGGTGGAAGGGGTGATGTGGCATTAACACAAGACAGAACAAGATGTGGTATTAATAGTCCACAGGTACTGTTTACCAACGTACCTGTGGACGAGACAATCGGAATGATAGCCGACAGAGTGTATCGTGATCCAGCCTGTACTCCTCTTGACATACCAGAAAATATTCTGAGGAAACTACTCCAAGCTTGTACTAAAGAGGCACCCTTCTTGAGCCCGGATGGGCACATGTATAAGCAAGTAGATGGGGTCGCCATGGGTTCTCCCCTAGGTGTCCTGTTTGCAAACTTCTACATGGGTACCATCGAGCAAAAAGTCTTAGTCGACATGAACTTGAAACCGGCCATATACTGCAGGTATGTTGACGACATTTTTACACAGATACCTGATGTCAGACATCTGCAGGAGCTGAAGGAGGCATTTGAGCAGAGTTCCGTGCTGCGTTTCACTTACGAGATGGAAAAGGATGGGAAGCTGCCCTTTCTAGATGTAACAGTCATGGAAAAGGGCGGAGGTTTCCACACTGCAGTCTACACTAAGGAAACAAACATAGGAATGTGCCTAAATGCCAACAGCGACTGCCCAGACAGGTACAAGAGGAGTGTTGTTAACGCATATGTCGACCGTGCTCTCAGCCACAGCTCAGAATGGAAGCAAGTCGACGAAGAACTCTGTAGGGTAAGGCAGGTCCTAGTCAATAACGGCTTCTCCAATGGTTTCGTCGAAGACATCATAAGAAGGAAAGTGAAAAGCCATGCATCCTCTGAAGAGACAACTAACACAACACCTACACCCCCTATTAGACTATTTTACAGGAACTTCTTTTCCACAGCTCATAAAACGGAGGAAAGGGTCCTGAAAAATTTTGTTAATAGAAACGTTATCCCTACAGACAAAAATCAGAGGATACAACTGACGATTTACTATAAAACCAGAAAAACGGCCAACCTACTCATGAGAAACTCTCCAGACACAAAGCAGAACGCTTTAAAAGAGACCAACGTCGTCTATGCCTTCAAATGCCCTCTTGGGGACTGTAAGCTCCAAAAAAACCAGTATATAGGCAAGACAACAACATCTCTTTCCAGGCGTTTAACGTTGCATAAGCAACAGGGCTCCATTAAGGAACATATAATCTCTTCCCACAAACAAACCATCACCAGAGAAATCCTAGTAAACAACACAGAAATCATCGATAGATACAGCGATAGCAGGCGGCTTGACGTTTGCGAGGCACTACACATCAAGAAGTCAACACCAGCAATCAACAGCCAATTATTGCACAACTATATTCTACCCACCTCAAGACTCCGCTCCAATATAGAAGCATCAAGAAATATGGACCAATAGGCTTTCTACAAACACTTCTATTCAATATCCATTGTTTCGTGTTCTGTCTTGTGTTGATGAAATTAATACCTTATTAATACCACATCTTGTTCTGTCTTGTGTTAATGCCACATCACCCCTTCCACCTCACTCAAATGTAGATATAATATCGGAGATGCGTAAGTTCTATTCAGTTGTGTATTTGTGAACTAAAGTCTTTGAAAATGTAATAAGTTTTACGAAACGCGCTCGTGTCGCGTCAGACTAGAAATAAAAATGAATTTTGGATAATTGATTTTTGATTTACCTCCAACAGTGAAGCGAAACGTATGGGCCAATAGGCTCTCTGCAGTTACTTCCATTCTCGTGTATCCACCTCACCCAAAACCAATAAAAAGCAAGAGTTCTGTCAAATGTTTCATACACAGTGTATCATAAGTGTATCATAAGTGTATCATAAGTGTAGAGTTAAGTGTAAAGAAGTCTTTGACAATGTAAGAAGCCCTTACGAAACACTTCAAGGCGTCAGACCTATACTCTCCCTAAGGCCAATAATTTTCGTACTAGAAAATGGTAGCAGCTTTCGAAATTGACATACTGACCCGTTTTCTGTTGTGGGTCCTCTGGTGGGTTAAGAGAGGACACTATACTACAACAACTTCTTGACGCTGGGGAACCTTAAGAGTCACTGACTTAAACCTTAAGAGTCACTGACTTAAACCTTAAGAGTCACTGACTTAAACCTTAAGAGTCACTGACTTAAACCTTAAGAGTCACTGACTTAAACCTTAAGAGTCACTGACTTAAACCTTAAAAGTCACTGACTTAAACCTTAAGAGTCACTGACTTGAACCTTAAGAGTCACTGACTTAAACCTTAAGAGTCACTGACTTAAACCTTAAGAGTCACTGACTTAAACCTTAAGAGTCACTGACTTAAACCTTAAAAGTCACTGACTTAAACCTTAAGAGTCACTGACTTAAACCTTAAGAGTCACTGACTTAAACCTTAAGAGTCACTGACTTAAACCTTAAGAGTCACTGACTTAAACCTTAAGAGTCACTGACTTAAACCTTAAGAGTCACTGACTTAAACCTTAAAAGTCACTGACTTAAACCTTAAGAGTCACTGACTTAAACCTTAAGAGTCACTGACTTAAACCTTAAGAGTCACTGACTTAAACCTTAAGAGTCACTGACTTAAACCTTAAGAGTCACTGACTTAAACCTTAAGAGTCACTGACTTAAACCTTAAGAGTCACTGACTTAAACCTTAAGAGTCACTGACTTAAACCTTAAGAGTCACTGACTTAAACCTTAAGAGTCACTGACTTAAACCTTAAGAGTCACTGACTTAAACCTTAAGAGTCACTGACTTAAACCTTAAGAGTCACTGACTTAAACCTTAAGAGTCACTGACTTAAACCTTAAGAGTCACTGACTTAAACCTTAAAAGTCACTGACTTAAACCTTAAGAGTCACTGACTTAAACCTTAAAAGTCACTGACTTAAACCTTAAGAGTCACTGACTTAAACCTTAAGAGTCACTGACTTAAACCTTAAGAGTCACTGACTTAAACCTTAAGAGTCACTGACTTAAACCTTAAGAGTCACTGACTTAAACCTTAAGAGTCACTGACTTAAACCTTAAAAGTCACTGACTTAAACCTTAAGAGTCACTGACTTAAACCTTAACCCGAGACTTAAACCACTGAAGTCACCATATCGTGGATAACATCTTATTCACCTCGGAGCCTCGAACCACAGACCACAGTATACGGCCGTATACTGTGGTCTGTACACAACTGTATATATACGGTATACAACTGTATACTGACCACAGTATACAGTTGAGAGGCGGGCCGAAAGAGCGAAGCTCAACCCCCGCAAACACAACTAGCTGAAAACAACTAGGTGAAACAGTGGGTAGGACTGCGAGCTGTTGCTTTTGTATTCTGCAGGTTGGAGATCCAGGAGATCCAAGTGAACGAAAACTGATTTAAATCACTATATTCAGAATTCATAAACTCACATTAATCATTAAACTGCGCAATCTGCGATCTACAATTTTGTTCCCCAATTTTATTTGTTAACTAATTTTAGCTATGCGCTTCTCGATGTGCTACTTTTAAATAGTAGCGACGTAACTCATTAAACAAAAACAGACTCCTCCTCATTAGCAAACAGATCTAACATACAAAATAAGTATTTTCAACGTTACTCGTTCGGAGGAATTAAGTAACAGAGAAATATCGCCTGCAAGGCTCAAATCACATTTCGCGTAGAATATTACGTCCGAGACTTCACGCCCCATAGGAAGTCTTCTTCAGGGCGCGCGTGTGGACCCGCCATGACAACGGCAGTCTGCAGCTGTGAGGAAAGCGCGCTCAGCTATCAGGGTATATCAAGCCTCTTAACGTTCGATTCCTAAGGCAATACAGCGAGGGATCCTAGCAGTAAGGAGACGCAGTGAGGGTTCCTTCATGTAACGAGACACAGAGACTGCCACTCCTTGACAAATGCGACGTGCTACATGGACTTCTTAAAACACCAACCCTTCCTCTGAGCTAAAACGATACACCAATTCATTTAAAAATGCGACGTTTTAGTACAAATTTCAACACAGTAATATTGACAATTTCTGTGGCTCGATAGGTTGAGTGGGTTGCTTGGGTTCATACGGGTCAGGTTAGGCACAACAGCTGCACTCTGTTGACAACGGACAATAAAGAAAACGATCTGCAGAAACTAAATTATTTTTCCACACTGTCAATATCAAAATTATAAAAACCTTAGGACACCTGAAGATAACATCACTGATAACGATAGTGAGAGTCAGGTCATGGTCCGAAACAGTGATAGGTTTATTTTCAATACATGTCCAAAGGGTTTTATTATTTTTGTATTTTATATATACAAGAGTTCTTACATTCTTGTACAGCCAACAGCACGCGTAGCGTTTCAGGCAGGTCCTTAATCCTCATATTAACCGGAATACGATTCGCTAAATCGTTTAACAACCGGATACTTATTAACTGTTGGGTAAACAGTTAGGGATTGGCGCCTAGTCAATTCTCCCCGGCCAGGATACGAACCCAGGCCAAATCGCTTGTGAAGTGCAGTGCGGGTGTGTGTGTTCCCACTGCGCCGCGGGAACTTAATCATAATATATAATCACCTAAGAATCAAGGGAAGTGCTGATATTCTTCTAAATTCAATCACATGTATTTCACCTACTCTTGAAACAATCAACCAATTTCACGTCTATCATGTTATCTGGGTATTCGTTCCATAAATCAGTAAGTCTGCTTCCAAACCAGTGTTTACCCAGGTCTTTCCTGAATCTAAATTTATCCAATATTATATATACATTGTTTAGTGTTCTAGTCTCTGTTATCATCCTATAAATATCTTTTCTTGTGCTCTTTATTCACGTGTACAATTCAGTCATATCACTTCTAACTTTCTAGATAATGTATATAACGTTTTTTTTTTTTTTAACTGAGCCTAGGGTTCATAAGGGCTGTCAACTAACGTCCCTAGTGAAACTGCAAGCAAGAACTGTTATCCTGCATAGTGAAACTGCAAGCAAGAGCTGTTATCCTGCCTAGTGAAACTGCAAGCAAGAACTGTTATCCTGCCTAGTGAAACTGCAAGCAAGACCTGTTATTCTGCATAGTGAAACTGCAAGCAAGAGCTGTTATCCTATCTCAGCTCATCCGAAGCGTCTAGTCAACTGGGTGCAACTTAGTGAAACTTGGACTGACAATTATGTTACAATTGTTGTGATAATGAGAACAACGCATTCTTACCCTTAAGTCTTCTGCCAACGTCCATCAGTAACACCTTGCAGCAGTAAAATAATAATCCAGCGTTGGTTCGATGACTATCTGCAGGACCAGATTGTCATAAGTGGCACTTAACACTTTTACTGCACTTAAGACACTCGCGCACTTCGTATGTCAAGAAAACTCCATGACTCGTTGACACTTGACGCTCAATGACATCAACGAGCGGTCAAGTAACGTCAATATGTTGGTGAATACCATTGATTTCGTAACCACTTGTTCAACGAGGCACTTCGGAAAGCTTCGAACGTTGCTTCAGTTATAAGTGAACATAATAAATAATAATCCTCGATAAAGGCAGGGTCCAGGAGCTAGAGGGCTATTTAACCTTTAACTTTTCACGGGTCTAATGGTGATTAGTTGTAATTTATTAGTATTGTAGACAGTAGGATAAACAGGCGAGGAGCCGCGTTTCGGACAAAGTAGTGACTCGCAAACGAGAAATGATTCGAACGGAGTGTCTCAAACCAGCCCGTCCTCCAAACAAAGATCCAAAAGTGATTCCATGCACCCGCCAAACCCCCTGTTTATGAATGAAAAGCGGTTTACACACGACTCACAACTGCTGACGTTCGAACATATCCGGAACAAGTGCTTCACTGACGAATTTTGTTCGAATCACAACGCTATAAATGCTTCACCCACGTACTACAAATACAAATAATCGCCAACAGAACCTAAACAACCTATGCCTATGCCTAAATATACACAATATGGTAATATATTATAATATTAATTTATACTTGAGAAAATTCCCGTTTTGAATGAACAGCATACTAAAATTTATGAATGCGTCTGTGGGGTCGACCGCTGGATGTAATGGACTTGAGTCGAGGACGGGTTACTCAAACAGCCTGTCCAAACAAAGCAACCCGTCCTCGACTCAATTCCGTTCCATCCAGCGATCGACCCCACACACGCATTCATAAACTTTAACGTGCTGTTCATTAAAAGCAGGAATTTTCTCAAATGTAAATTAATATTTTAATATATTAGCATATTGTGCATATATAGGCATAGGTTAGGTTAGGTGTTTAGGTTCTGTTGGCGATTATTTGTATTTGTAGTACGTGGGTGAAGCATTTACAGTGTAGTGGTTCGAACAAAAGTAGTCAGTGAAGCACTTGTTCCGGAAGTGTTCGGACGTCATCCAGCCCGTCCTCCGAACAAAGACCCAAAATTCATACCATGTACCCGCCAAACCCCAGCTGTTTATGAATGAAAAACGGTTTACACACGACTCACAAGTGATTTCGTTCGAACACTTCCGGAACAAGTGCTTCACTGATGACTTTTCTAACTACAAGGCTATAAATGCTTCACACACGTACTGTAACTAAAATAATCGCCAAGAGAACCTAAATACCTCGCCTAACCTACTCCTAACTGTACATTGAATTTTAATATATAATGATATTATATATATATATATATATATATGACCCAATCAATCTTTATTACACAATACGTTAAAATTGATGATTGCGTCTTTCGGTATGGACGCCGCTTTATCACACCTGTCCTCCTACATAGAACGTTACTTTTCTCTCGTATGCGTTACATAAGACCAAAAATTGTCGTAGTAGAAAATGGAAGTGGCTCGCAGAATCTGACATACTGTCATGTTTTCTGTTTTAGGTCCTCTGGTAGATTAGGATAAGGGCATTTTAAATTGACGTTTTCTTGACGTTGGGAAACCTTAGGAGAACAGGCTGAGACTTGACCTGGCATGGTACTGTGTAACTGCCGACTAAGCTTCAAGAACTTCGTACCTCAGACTCCATATTAGCTTGCTAACAAGGGACAATCTTCAAGAATGGAACAGAATGTGAACCATTCCACTGGCACCAGCATGGCACTGTGCTTAACCTCTTCATGTTAAATGCCTCAACAATCAACTCCGCACTCCTGAATCTCTTCCTCCACTCTAACGTTTACACGTGGAAACGAAGAAAAATATCAACTGCTACTTGGGTCATTAATGACCCTCTTTCAGTAATATCTTCCTCGGGTAGACGATTGCAGCTTACATCTACAACTAAGGACACACTGCCGATTATGATAGATTGAATCGCACTGTAACTAGGAATGACACACTGAACAGGGGCAAAAATCTAGTTAGTGCTCAGTTATTAAGTTAACATTTTGGGGATGGAGTTTGCTTCTTTAAGAGAGGGAGAGAAGAGAAGAGAGAGAGAGAGGGAGAGAGAGAGAGAGAGGGAGAGAAAAGAAAGCATTATAAGGGCCAGAAACAGGCATAAAATCACAAGCGTGTTGACAGAAGAGGTAATTAAGTCAGGAACTATAGACAGGAGACAGGAAACGGGAGTTGGGGACCCACTGGGGATGGCCGTGGAGACAGACAGACAGACAGACAGACAGACAGACAGACAGACAGACAGACGGATGGACGGTACGCGAGTATACTCGAGGTAAACTGCTAAGACATGGTGGTACAGTATTCAGAAGGGAGTATACATCCATAGCAGAGGCTTACCCTGTATAATGTATACAGTTTACAAAATACAAAGACTGTGGAAGTTACTACAAGGTCGGGGAAGACGAAGGAATACATACAAGGCGGTGATCAAGAACCGGAGCTCAACTTTCAAGACGTGAATACACTAAAAAGAAAAAATGTTCCCCGCCCCCATAGTCACAGATGAAGCCACACTGAAGCTTCCCTTAGACATACCCTTTAGTCCCACCCCCTTAGACCCACCCCTTAGACCCACCCCTTAGACCCACCCCTTAGACCCACCCCTTAGACCCACCCCTTAGTCCGGACGCTGCGTAATTACTCCAAAATCAATTAATAAACTCTCGTGCTGTAATTAGCATTCACTGACCTGTTTAACCAAAGTGTGTGTACGTATATATATTTCCTAATGTTTGAGAGAAGGTATTGACCCAGGAGAGTATTTCAATAGCTTTACGCTGCTCTAACGAGGCATTCAGCGGGTCTATAATATACCCTCGTTCATGTAATTAAAATTCTCCGATGGAACTACGTTGCTGTTGTTCTGTGCTCCGTCGGGGAAATAATAAGGAAA
This sequence comes from Procambarus clarkii, assembly GCF_040958095.1. Classification (NCBI taxonomy): domain Eukaryota; kingdom Metazoa; phylum Arthropoda; class Malacostraca; order Decapoda; family Cambaridae; genus Procambarus; species Procambarus clarkii. The sequence goes on along the minus strand of NC_091168.1, from coordinate 36,909,135 downwards.
TTAATATTATTAATTACAAACTCTTTAATCGTCGTATTAAAACGAATAATGTGGGAAGCTCTTCTAATGCTCAAGACGACTCTGCTTGTCTAGTTCCTCGTGTCTCTTCACCAAACTACAACACTAAGCAGACATCTTCAACCAGTAAATAGACATCTTCAGCTAATATTAGACATCTTCGACCACCAGATCTTCACCACCCTCCACAATAGAACCGCCCCTATGAACCACCCTCCACAATAGGACCGCCCCTATCAACCACCCTCCACAATAGGACCACCTCTATCAACCACCCTCCACAATAGAACCACCTCTATCAACCACCCTCCACAATAGAACCATCTCTATCAACCACCCACCACAAAAGAACCACCTCTATCAACCACCATCCACAATAGTACCATCTCTATCAACCACCCTCCACAATAGAACCGCGTCTATTAACCACCACCACTACCACCCAACACCTCCATCCCCCAGAGAAACGCCCCCACACGGACAATACATGCTGGGGTCACTCACCCCACACACACACGGGCCTAACATGTGTAGGAATATCACCCAAGCAAACGATCTCCGCTCTAGTGAAAAATATCTCCCGTTTGGCGATATTGGAAGACCCATCGCGGACCAGCGCCCTCAACGGTGCTTCGATACAGTGAACGACAGTGCCAGGGGGGGGGGGGGGGAGGGGGGAGGAAGCATCAGTGGGTGATGGGTGGAGAATGAGCGGTAATGGGGTTGTATCGGGTGACGGGAGTGGGACAGGAATGCGTGCAGATGACAGGAGAATCGGCAGGTGACAGCTGACAGGAGAATCGGTAGGTGACAGGTGACAGCTGACAGGAGAATCGGTAGGTGACAGGTGACAGGATGTAAACAGTAACTAAAGTCCAATAAACAATGATTACATTCGACACTAACAAACAATTAACTGAACTACAGAACTAGTTGTTAACTGAAGCACGATGATTAATTTAGGCCTCGCGGAGGTGGGAGGGGGGAGGGGGGGGGGGTGGAGCAAGGATGGGGCTGGGTGTGGGGTGTTGATGGGGAGTGTGCAGGGAAAGGGGTGATGGGAAGGGGAGAAGGGGGTAGGGAAGGCGGGAAGGGAGATATAAATGGGATGGGGAGAGAGAGTGAGATTGGGGGATTGGGGGTAAAGGTTCAGGGGGGGTGAGGGGGGTGGAGAGGTTGCCATAGCGACGGGGGGGTCCTGCCACGGTGAAGGATATCTTGAGAGATGCTCTCAAGATATCCTCTTGAGAGCATCTCTATCTTGAGATGATACAATATCCTGAGAAAATACACTGCTTTCTCACAATTTGCTACTCCGTTAAAAATACAACTGTTTTGATAACCAAAAACGTTAAAAAACAACTAGGATAACAAAGAACCATAGACCTATGTGAAGACAGATAAAACCATAGGCCTATGAGAAAAGAAACAGTGCCATAGCCCTAGGAGAAAAAGAGACAATACCATTCACACAAAAAAACGAAATAAAAGAAATTCCAGAGATTAATCCCTACAGCTCTTCTCATCCTAATGACTCGTTAACTAAAGTAATTAAGTCATTAGTGGGTCATTGGGAACCAGCCTCACCACTCCCGCCAATCACCAGCCAGAGAAAAAGGTTGGGAAAGACGAAGGAATACATTAAGGCAGCTGCTGGAACACGAGCCTCTGGAAAAACAGTCTGGAATCTAATTTCAGACCCCGGAATCCTAAGTGATTGACAGCCTGGATAGATGACTGACAGTTTGGAAAGGATACTGACAGGCTGGTGGGGTTATTAAAAGGCTGGAGAGGAGAGCTGACAGGTTGCAGTGGTGAGTGATTTGCATGATATTTGATTGAAAGGCTGAATAGCTGATTGGAGGCTTGATTGGGTGATTGATAGATTAGAAAGGCGAATTGGCAGACTAAGGAGGTGATTGACAGGCTGAAGAGATGATTGGCAGGTTATAGAGATGATTGACAGGCTTTATATAGGTGACTAGCAGGTTATAGATATGATTGGCAGGCTGGATATTGGTGATTGGCAGACTAAAGAGGTGATTGACAGGCTGGAGAGATGATTGGCAGGTTATAGCGGTGACTGACATGCCGGAAAGGTGACTTACTGCATAATTGATTTACAGATTGCGAAGGCATTTTACAGGATGAGAGTGATTACCAATTTGAATTGATGGTTGGAATAGTTGACCGACAGCCTGCATAGGTGATTGACAAGTTGAAGATACGAGTAACAGTCGTTTACAGCTGGCAGATATTTGGTGTTAAACATGTATATATTTAGCTTTACAATATAGTCGAGGTAATTATTGAGGAGAAAACCGCTAAGTCGTTGTGGCTACCTAACTCTTTGGAGGGATATGAGGACAAGGAGCTGGGATATGTGGACAAGGAGCTGGGATATGATGACAAGGAGCTGGGATATGAGGACTAGGAGCTGGGGTATGAAGACTAGGAGCTGGGATATGTGGACAAGGAGCTGGGATATGTGGACAAGGAGCTAGGATATGTGGACAAGGAGCTGGGATATGAGGACTAGGAGCTGGGATATGAGGACTAGGAGCTGAGATATGAGGACAAGGAGCTGGGATATGATAAGGAGCTGGGATATGTGGACAAGGAGGTGGGATATGAGGACAAGGAGGTGGGATATGAGGACAAGGAGCTGGGATATGAGGACAAGGATCTGGGGTATGAAGACAAGGAGCTGGGATATGATGACAAGGAGCTGGGATATGAGGACAAGGAGAGAGGGATATGAGGACAAGGAACTGGGATATGAGGACAAGGAGGTGGGATATGAGGACAAGGAGGTGTGATATGAGGACAAGGAGCTGGGATATGAGGACAAGAAGCTGGGATATGAGGACAAGGAGCTGGTGTATGATGATAAGGAGCTAGGATATGTGGACAAGGAGCTGGGATATGAGGACAAGGAGGTGGGATATGAGGACAAGGAGCTGGGATATGATGACAAGGAGCTGGGATATGAGGACAAGAAGCTGGGATATGAGGACAAGGAGGTGGGATGTGAGGAAAGGGAGTGAGATATGAGGACAAGGAGCTGAGATATAAAGTCGAAGGGAAGGAACGGTGCCCACTTAAAGGGACTATCGGGAATCGAACGCTGGCCCTGCACGAAACGAGGCTGTCACTCTACCGACTGGTGAAGGCTCAACAATCACTCTTTATGTTTCAATAAAATAGGAAGGAGCAGCAGCCGGGTAAAACTGTTATGGTAGGAACTTTGGTCACGAAGGTTTGGTTCAGTCTCCCACTAACTTTGTTGACGGGTCTTCTCTCTGTCTCTGTTTCTCTCTCTTTCTCTGTCTCTGAGTTGGTCTTTGTCTCTCGGTCTTACTCCCCCTTCCCTCCCTCCCCCCTCTCTCTCTCTCTCTCTCTGTTTCTCTCTCTCCCGCTCTCTCTCTCTCTCACACACACACAATTGTTCCTTCTAATTTAAAATAATTATATATAGTCAATATATTATTTAATAGATAACTCCAGAGCATTCTGTAATTTTTGGTCTAAAATTTACAGTCGGCGTTTGCCGTTAGTAAATCTGCCCCTTAAATACGCACCGTTCCTTTCACAGTATCCTCATGGGTCTTTCTGTCTTCTTGAGATGATTTCGGGGCTTAGCGTCCCCGCGGCCCAGTCCTCGACCAAGCCTTCAAGGATATGAGAGGATAGGTCCGCCCGTATAGGTCTGCCTAGGATACCTTTGGCCGAATATAGAGCTATACAACCGCTAAACGCAATATGAAAACAAGTGATTAAGCCAGCGTCATTCCCCTTTCCCAAAACCCTGTAAATAAGGATCAGATCAATGTAATACGGTGTTGAGATGCATTCCGATGCTGGGATGTGTCTTTTCAGTACCATTTCTTATTATGCCCCCCTCAGTAGCATTCGTTTTTGTCGATTTTTTTTTCGACTCTGCTGGATTTTGTTTTGAAGGAGATATGGCAACAATGTGTGAGAATGTCAACACTGCGAATTAGGCAACTTCTGAAAACCATGGTCTACTAAAGTTTGTATTTCAATACATTCTACTTTTGGACCTTTTCATTTTTTAATATAAACTCGACTATTTACCCTCAAAAGCGTATCAGTAACTATAACAATATTGGGTCCATTTTATTAAAAATTCGGTGCTTCAAGTCCTGTACCTCGCTCCTTTGAGCAATTGAGATCTAGTTATCCAACTTAACTTAAGAAGTTCACCTGACAATCAGAGGTCATAAGACGCTGCTCGAATTTATAGAAATGAATGAACCCAAACAGAAAATTACGGGTTATTCATGTCCGTGCCACCTCTTGAGAGGCTTAATCTTCATCACTCAATCGAAGTGAAAATGCTGTGGCAGGAGGAGCAGCATTAAGACTGAGAAGTGTTTGTGATCAACTCAACAATTCTTATAGAACTCTTCACTTCATAAGTAAGAAAGTTACAGTGGACAAAGAGCAGACATATTCCTAAACTGAACATTAGCTTAAAAGTAAAAAACAAAACTATGTTGGAAAATTTCAAAAAACAAATGAACATTGACAATGAATTGCGTGCTGAGTGTACTCTACTGTGTAAACAGTTTCTTGTTTGTCATGTCTTTTGTTTACAAATGATAACAAAAAAGTATAGACTACGTACAGGTGAAAATATTTATCAATATATATTAAGCTGTAAAAAAAGCCTCTCCCATCACACCGTTCCTTGCAGGAGTGAGCACATGTTGGGCGATCAAAAGTGAATTCCCAACAATCACCATAATCACCTTGTTAGAAGGTCCAACTGTCGCAAGGCCCAGACCTATGGTGGTGGTACTGTCATGGCTGGGGAGATGCCCAGACCTATGGTGGTGGTGCTGTCATGGCTGGGGAGATGCCCAGACCTATGGTGGTGGTACTGTCATGGCTGGGGAGATGCCCAGACCTATGGTGGTGGTACTGTCATGGCTGGGGAGATGCCCAGACCTATGGTGGTGGCGGTGTCATGGCTGGGGAGATGCCCAGACCTATAATGGTGGTACTGTCATGGCTGGGGAGATGCCCAGCCCTATGGTGGTGGTACTGTCATGGCTGGGGAGATGCCCAGACCTATGGTGGTGGTACTGTCATGGCTGGGGAGATGCCCAGACCTATGGTGGTGGTACTGAATTGGCTGGGGAGATGCCCAGCCCTATGGTGGTGGTACTGTCATGGCTGGGGAGATGCCCAGACCTATGGTGGTGGTACTGTCATGGCTGGGGAGATGCCCAGACCTATGGTGGTGGTACTGTCATGGCTGGGGAGATGCCCAGACCTATGGTGGTGGTACTGACATGGCTGGGGAGATGCCCAGCCCTATGGTGGTGGTACTGTCATGGCTGGGGAGATGCCCAGACCTATGGTGGTGGTACTGTCATGGCTGGGGAGATGCCCAGACCTATGGTGGTGGTACTGTCATGGCTGGGGAGATGCCCAGACCTATGGTGGTGGTGCTGTCATGGCTGGGGAGATGCCCAGACCTATAGTGGTGGTACTGTCATGGCTGGGGAGATGCCCAGACCTATGGTGGTGGTGGTGTTACAGCAGGGGAGATGCCCAGCCCTATGGTGGTGGTACTGTCATGGCTGGGGAGATGCCCAGACCTATGGTGGTGGTACTGTCTTGGCTGGGGAGATGCCCAGACCTATGGTGGTGGTACTGTCATGGCTGGGGAGATGCCCAGACCTATGGTGGTGGTACTGTCATGGCTGGGGAGATGCCCAGACCTATGGTGGTGGTACTGTCATGGCTGGGGAGATGCCCAGACCTATGGTGGTGGTACTGTCATGGCTGGGGAGATGCCCAGACCTATGGTGGTGGTACTGTCATGGCTGGGGAGATGCCCAGACCTATGGTGGTGGTGGTGTCATGACTGAGGAGATGCCCAGACCTATGGTGGTGGTACTTTCATGACTGGGGAGATGCCCAGACCTATGGTGGTGGTACTGTCATGGCTGGGGAGATGCCCAGACCTATGGTGGTGCTGTCATGGCTGGGGAGATGCCCAGACCTATGGTGGTGCTGTCATGGCTGGGGAGATGCACAGACCTATAGTGGTGGTACTGTCATGGCTGGGGAGATGCCCAGCCCTATGGTGGTGGTACTGTCATGGCTGGGGAGATGAGTAACCTCTAGTCGAGAA
>NC_091168.1:36817948-36897948 GCF_040958095.1 Procambarus clarkii | reverse complement strand
TACTAGCTGTGTTGATACTGTGGCTACTAGCTGTGTTGATACTGTGGCTGTGTTGATACTGTGGCTACTAACTGTGTTGATACTGTGGCTGTGTTAATACTGTGGCTACTAACTGTGTTGATACTGTGGCTGTGTTGATACTGTGGCTACTAGCTGTGTTGATACTGTGGCTACTAACTGTGTTGATACTGTGGCTACTAACTGTGTTGATACTGTGGCTGCTAACTGTGTTGATACTGTGGCTGTGTTGATACTGTGACTACTAGCTGTGTTGATACTGTGGCTACTAGCTGTGTTGATACTGTGGCTACTAGCTGTGTTGATTCTGTGACTACTAGCTGTGTTTGATACTGTAGCTACTAGCAGTGTTTGATACTGTGACTACTAGCAGTGTTTGATACTGTAGCTACTAGCAGTGTTTGATACTGTGACTACTAGCAGTGTTTGATACTGTAGCTACTAGCAGTGTTTGATACTGTGACTACTAGCTGTGTTTGATACTGTAGCTACTAGCAGTGTTTGATACTGTGACTACTAGCGGTGTTTGATACTGTAGCTACTAGCAGTGTTTGATACTGTGACTACTAGCAGTGTTTGATACTGTGGCTACTAGCAGTGTTTGATACTGTGGCTACTAGCTGTGTTTGATACTGTAGCTACTAGCAGTGTTTGATACTGTAGCTACTAGCAGTGTTTGATACTGTAGCTACTAGCTGTGTTTGATACTGTAGCTACTAGCAGTGTTTGATACTGTGGCTACTAGCAGTGTTTGATACTGTGGCTACTAGCTGTGTTTGATACTGTAGCTACTAGCAGTGTTTGATACTGTGACTACTAGCAGTGTTTGATACTGTGACTACTAGCAGTGTTTGATACTGTGGCTACTAGCAGTGTTTGATACTGTGACTACTAGCTGTGTTTGATACTGTAGCTACTAGCAGTGTTTGATACTGTAGCTACTAGCAGTGTTTGATACTGTGACTACTAGCAGTGTTTGATACTGTGGCTACTAGCAGTGTTTGATACTGTAGCTACTAGCAGTGTTTGATACTGTAGCTACTAGCAGTGTTTGATACTGTAGCTACTAGCAGTGTTTGATACTGTAGCTACTAGCAGTGTTTGATACTGTAGCTACTAGCAGTGTTTGATACTGTGGCTACTAGCAGTGTTTGATACTGTGACTACTAGCTGTGTTTGATACTGTAGCTACTAGCAGTGTTTGATACTGTAGCTACTAGCTGTGTTTGATACTGTGGCTACTAGCAGTGTTTGATACTGTAGCTACTAGCAGTGTTTGATACTGTAGCTACTAGCAGTGTTTGATACTGTAGGTACTAGCAGTGTTTGATACTGTAGCTACTAGCAGTGTTTGATACTGTAGCTACTAGCAGTGTTTGATACTGTGGCTACTAGCAGTGTTTGATACTGTGACTACTAGCTGTGTTTGATACTGTAGCTACTAGCAGTGTTTGATACTGTAGCTACTAGCAGTGTTTGATACTGTAGCTACTAGCAGTGTTTGATACTGTGGCTACTAGCTGTGTTTGATACTGTAGCTACTAGCAGTGTTTGATACTGTAGCTACTAGCAGTGTTTGATACTGTGGCTACTAGCTGTGTTGATACTGTGGCTACTAGCTGTGTTGATACTGTGGCTACTAACTGTGTTGATACTGTGGCTGTGTTGATACTGTGGCTACTATCTGTGTTGATACTGTGGCTGTGTTGATACTGTGTGGCTACTAGCTGTGTTGATACTGTGTGGCTACTATCTGTGTTGATACTGTGTGGCTACTAGCTGTGTTGATACTGTGTGGCTACTATCTGTGTTGATACTGTGGCTACTAACTGTGTTGATACTGTGTGGCTACTAGCTGTGTTGATACTGTGTGGCTACTATCTGTGTTGATACTGTGTGGCTACTATCTGTGTTGATACTGTGGCTACTAACTGTGTTGATACTGTGGCTACTAACTGTGTTGATACTGTGTGGCTACTAACTGTGTTGATACTGTGGCTACTAACTGTGTTGATACTGTGGCTACTAGCTGTGTTGATACTGTGGCTACTAGCAGTGTTGATACTGTGGCTGTGTTGATACTGTGGCTACTAACTGTGTTGATACTGTGGCTACTAACTGTGTTGATACTGTGGCTACTAACTGTGTTGATACTGTGGCTGTGTCGATACTGTGGCTACTAACTGTGTCGATACTGTGGCTACTAACTGTGTTGATACTGTGGCTGTGTTGATACTGTGGCTACTAACTGTGTTGATACTGTGGCTGTGTTGATACTGTGGCTGTGTTGATACTGTGGCTACTAACTGTGTTGATACTGTGGCTACTAACTGTGTTGATACTGTGGCTACTAACTGTGTTGATACTGTGGCTGTGTTGATACTGTGGCTGTGTTGATACTGTGGCTACTAACTGTGTCGATACTGTGGCTACTAACTGTGTTGATACTGTGGCTACTAACTGTGTTGATACTGTGGCTACTAGCTGTGTTGATACCGTGGCTGTGTTGATACTGTGGCTACTAGCTGTGTTGATACTGTGTGGCTACTAGCTGTGTTGATACTGTGTGGCTACTAGCTGTGTTGATACTGTGTGGCTACTAGCTGTGTTGATACTGTGTGGCTACTAGCTGTGTTGATACTGTGTGGCTACTAGCTGTGTTGATACTGTGTGGCTACTAGCTGTGTTGATACTGTGTGGCTACTAGCTGTGTTGATACTGTGGCTACTAGCTGTGTTGATACTGTGGCTACTAGCTGTATTTGATACTGTGTGGCTACTAGCTGTGTTTGATACTGTAGCTTCTAGCTGTGTTTGATACTATATGGCTACTAGCTGTGTTGATACTGTGGCTGTGTTGATACTGTGGCTACTAGCTGTGTTTAATACTGTGGGTACTTGCTGTGTTTGATACTGTGACTACGCAAGCGATATAGCGAAGAAACCAAATTGGAGCAAGTGGCAACACTGATCCATATACAGTGTGGAGCGACCGCGTGGAAAGACCTGACTGACGTCCTCTGCATGGATCGACTCGCCGTGGATCTTGCCTGGTTGTGCTTGTGGGTTGTGACTGGTAAGTGCCCCTCTCTCTCAATGAAGTCTTCAACAGTGTGCAAGGTTTATATAATACCATATAGCAGTCACATTTAATGCATTTTATTCGATAATAGAATAGTAATCTTGATAGATTAATAGAGAATGAGGCAGTAAGCTCACTGTGAGCTCAATTGGGAACTGAATTGTACTGTTAATCCCTACACACACACACAAACAGTCAGGGTTTTATTACTATAATAATAGGGTTTAATATTATATATATATATATATATATATATATATATATATATATATATATATATATATATATATATATATATATATATATATATATATATATATATATATATATATATATATAACAAAACAAGGCAAAATAGGAGTAAACAAACAAATCTGCGGCCACTGTAACAACTCCTTAAAGTCGAAGACAACGGGAATTGAATGTTATATCTGTAAGAAAAGATTCCATTCGGCTTGTACAGGAGTGAGTAACACCACGGCACTGAGAGCTGGTCACTTGCTCTGGCTGTGTAAAACTGACCTGCCAGCTTGGAATATCCTAAAAAACCTTCTAGATAACATGATACATGAACGGAAAACATCGTTCACTGAAAGCCTACCAGCCATCCAGAAGGAGTGGGAAAGGAACAACAGCAATTCTAATATACCAGGGGCGGAGGCTATAGTCAGGGAGGAAACTGAAGCTGAAACTCAGGAAGTTGTAAACTCTGACTCAGTAGGCCAGGATGTAGATGACAGTAAACTAGAAAGTGTAACAGACAGCACTGACAGCTCGATAGGTACAGACACTACGACGGTTCCCGATAGAGCAAGTCAGACCAGAAGGACAGACTTATGCAAATTTTATGCCAAGGTCATATGCAGACATAGATATACTGGTAATAAGAAAGGATTAGAATGCAGTTACCAACATCCCAAAAAATGTTTAAATATGCTTAGGAAAGGTGAGTGTCGATTTGGATCAATATGTAGGTTTTTCCAGCCTGACATGTGCCAAACCTCACTGGAGGACAGAAAATGCTATGACCTCAGTTGCTCATACCTTCACGTGAAAGGCAAAGAACGCTACATAAAGAGCGGCAAGCAGGATAATGAATTTGGAGGAAACTCGATACATTTTTTATACCAAACAGAAAGAGAATTCAAAAGGAGAAGCAAAGAGAGTGTATGGAACTGGATGCCAGATCCACTTGCATTCCAGAATTACAGATACAATTACACACCGAAAGGGAACTACAACTACGACAGACAACTGCCCGACAACAATCAGTACTGGTCAGAACAAACTCATTATGTCCACGCATAATGGACTTGCCGAAAAAGTCTCCCATTCAAACTATCACTAATAGAGTAACCTCATTCACCTTTGCCAACATACAAGGACTAAAAACAAGAACAAACAACAAAGTACAGTTCATAAATGGCCTCCTCACGGAGTCAAATGCAGTATTTGGAGCTTTCACAGAAACCCATGCAGGGGAATTCTTGGACAGTGAAATCTGGATTCCAGGATATAACCTATACAGGTGTGATAGGAAAATTAGGTCACATGGAGGAGTGGGTCTGTATATTAGGGAAGACCTTGTATGAGTGGAGCTCCTAAACGTTACAAATGAGGTAGTAGAGGTACTGGGATTAAAAATAGAGAAAATAAACTTAGTGATTATTCTAATATACAAACCGCCAGATGCAACGGCCGAGGAATTCACAGAACAGATAAACAAAATAGAGAATAGCCTTGATAATTGGGAGAACCCGATACCTGATATTATCTTCCTAGGTGACTTAAACTTGCCTAGTCTCAGATGGAGAATAGTAAACAATAATATTTTACCAGGGAATCTATCGGGACCTAACCAACCACAGATTAGAGAACTACTTAGATTCTGTGACAAATTTTCACTCAACCAGCAGATATCGAAGCCAACGAGAAATGAAAATATTCTAGATCTGGTTTTTACGAACAATGAAGACATTATCAGGGACATTACGATATCAGATACCACATTCTCAGATCACAAGCTCATTGAAGTGCAAACGATCATCAATACTCAAAATAGACCTAAAACGTTGATGAAGCGAGAGGGGTTATTCAGTAAATTCAATTTTAATATTAAAAGGATAGACTGTTAGAAAATAAACAGGGAACTTACAAACATTCCATGGGAAACTTTTCTAAGTAATACAAGTCCTACAGAAGGAATAGAAAAACTGACTTTGGAAGTGTATCAGGTCTGTCTGAAACATGTTCCTTTGAGGAAAGCCAGAAAGAGATCCAACGTAGAAAGAGAACGCAGACGACACTATAAACAAAGGAAAAAAATAATGGAAATGCTTATGCAGACACGAATTTCCCATCAAAGAAGGAATAATTTCAATAGGGAGATTGAAAAAATCGAGCAGAAATTTAAACACTCATATCAAATTGAAGAAAGGCAGTTAGAACAGAAAGCAATTCAGGAAATAATTAAAAAGCCAAAATACTTCTTCACATATGCGAAATCAAAAGCAAAAACCACTGCCAGTATTGGACCTATTCGTACAAGTGAAGGTTCATACACGGAGGATGACAAAGAAATTAGTGAAATCCTAAAAAAGCAGTATGAGAACATGTTTAGCACTCCAATAAACAACATGAAAGTGGAAGATCCAGACAATTTATTAATGCGGAATATCCAAACCCCTGTAAATATAACTGATATCAACACGAGGGTACTAGACTTTGAAAGAGAAATTGAAAACATGCCCATGCACTCAGCCCCGGGTAAAGATTCATGAAGTTCAATATTTATAAAGAAATGCAAAGTGCCGGTAGCACAGACACTCAGTATAGTGTGGAGGAAGAACTTGGACATGGGGGAGATACCAGATGCACTTAAAGCAGCAGACTCTACACATGGGAGAGAGCAAAGCATTGGCAAAGAATTATAGACCAGTTATACTAACGTCGCATATAGTAATAGTATTTGAAAGAGTGATTAGGAGTCAGGTCACCAATTTCATGGAGACCAATGACCTTCACAACCCAGGCCAACATGGATTTCGAGCGGGAAGATCGTGCCTCTCACAGCTACTTGATCACTACGACAAAGTCACTGAGGCATTAAAAGAAAAACAGAATGCTGATGTGATATACACGGACATCGCAAAGGCTCTCGATAAATGTGACCATGGCGTGATAGCACACAAAATGAAGTCAATGGGAATAACCGGTAAAATAGGACGCTAGATACTCAGTTTTCTGTCAAACAGGACTCAGCGAGTAACAGTCAACCACATAAAATCTAGTCCAACCTCAGTTAAAAGCTCTGTTCCTCAGGGTACAGTCTTTGCACTGCTGCTTTTCCTTATTATCATATCAGATATAGACAAAAATACAAGTCACTGTTTCGTATCATCCTTTGCAGATGACACAAAAATCAGTATGAAAATAACCTCTGCTGAAGACATTGAAAAACGTCAAGCTGATATTTAATACAATTTTCGACTGGGCATCAGAAAATAACATGATGTTTAACAGTGGTAAATTCCAGGTACTCAGGTACGGTAAAAATGAGGACCTTAAACATAATACAGGGTACAAAACATAATCAAATGTGCCCATAGTAGGAAAACAGCATGTAAAGGATTTGGGAATAATGATGTCTGACGACCTAACGTTTAGGGAGCATAACCAAGCAAATATTGCGTCAGCCAGAAAAATGATCGGATGGATTATGAGAACTTTCAAATCCAGGGATCCCATCACAATAGTTGTACTCTTCAAGTCACTTGTGTTGTCCCGTCTTGAGTACTGCTCAGTACTCATTTCCCGCTTCAGAGCAGGAGAGATTGCTGAAATAGAGGGAATACAGAGAACATATATGGCACGTATAGGCGAGATAAAGCACCTAAATTATTGGGATCGTCTCAAAGCCCTCCAAATGTACTCACTAGAAAGAAGACGAGAGAGATATCAAATAATAAACACGTGGAAGATACTGGAGGGCCAAATACCAAATCTACACAGTAAAATAATATCGTACTGGAGTGAACGATATGGAAGAAAATGCAGAATAGAACCAGTGAAGAGCAAGGGTGCCATAGGCACAATCAGAGAACACAGTATAAACATCAGAGGTCCACGGTTGTTCAACGTCCTACCAGCGAGCATAAGAAATATTGCCGGAACAACCGTGGACATCTTCAAGAGGAAACTAGATTGTTTCCTCCAAGGAGTGCCGGACCAACTGGGCTGTGTTGGGTATGTGGGTCTGCGGGCCGCTCCAAGCAACAACCTGGGGGAACCAAACTCTCACAAGTCAAGCCTGGCCTTGGGCCGGGCTTGGGGAGTAAAAGAACTCCCAGAACCCCATCAACCAGGTATCAACCAGGGAAAGAATCTTGTCACACATCTGTGACAAGTGAAGGGCTAGTGACCACCAGATCTCCCCACTCCCAGTACACTCCCAAAAACACTGCCCCCCTTCCCCCCTACATGTCATCTGGCTACCATAGATTGGGTGATATACAATCTCCCTCCTCCCCCACCCCATCCTCTCTTTCTCTCTCTCTCGCCCTCTCCCTCTCTTCCCCTCTCCCCCTCCCTCGCCCTATCCCCCCTCTCGCCCTCTCCCTATCTCTCTTGCCCTTGCCCTCTCTCTCTCTTGTTCTCTCTCTCTCTCTCTTGTTCTCTCTCTCTCGCTCTCTCTCTCTCTCTCTCTCTCTCTCTCTCTCTCTCTCTCTCTCTCTCTCTCTCTCTCTCTCTCTCTCTCTCTCTCTCTCTCTCTCTCTCTCTCTCCCTCCTCTCTGCTCCCTCCCCCCTGGCTAACCCTATCAAAACATATCAGGGAAAGGGACTAAGATGGCAGGAGGACATACCAGGGACACACAGAATAGTCAAAGTGACCAAATGAAAGAAATGTTAGCCCAAGTTTGGTAGGAATTCAGGAAGGAGATGCATGAAATGAGGAATACAATTAGCAAATCCCTCATAGAGAAAAATAATGAGACTGAGCATCAGATAATCTTCCAATGGGAAGATGGAATTGGTGCATTGGAAGGAAATGCCTCTGTTCCTGAAACATTTGTGGAAATACTGAGAAAAAGCACAGAAGCAATGGCTACAGAGAGGGAGGTAGTCATGCAAGTAGTTACCTCACAGGAAGCAGCAAGGTGCACCAGTCAACTGATGGAAAGAAAAACATCAGTGATAATGGTAGGCATCAAAGACCAGGAAGGATCCAATAAGCAAGAATGGAATAGCAAGGACAGAGAGGCAGTAAATGGGATAAAAAGGGGTTAAAGATGGAAGGGGCTGAACAAAACATTAAGAAACATTGAGAAAGTTTTCAGGTTGGGCTGGTGCAACAAGGACAGAGACCGCCTGGTGAAGATAGTGTTTGCAAACGAGACCACGAAGGAGGTTATTCTATAAAGGAAGAGTCATCTGCAGTATGTGGAGGAATACAAAAAAGAATTCCTCCATAGGGACAGGACGAAGGAGGAGAGAACCAGGGCGACAGAGGTAAGGAAGAAGCGAAGGGAGAGAGGTGTAAACCAGGAAATCACAGCCCCCAACACAACAGTCCCAGAAACAAGAGGGGAACCCACAACCAGCATTCCAGCAACACCAGAGGGGAAGGAAACACCACTACTCCCCTCTGCATAGAAACCTTCCCTACCCCTCACCCTACTTGCCCCCACACAAATGCTCACTCAACCCTCCCACCCCCCCCAACCCCATTCTGACCCTGTCACCCCTTTCTCATTCCCACCATGATCCCTCTCCAGCCTTTTTCCCCCTGTCCCTCCTCCTTCATCCTATACCCTCCAAATCCCTCCTCTCCCTCACCCCATATCCTCCATGTCCCCCCTACCTCCTTACCCCATACCCGACCTGTCCCTCCTTCCCTTGAACCCCCAGCGCCCACTGAGACCCTGTTAACCATCCTCTATGTTATTGGGTATTGAAAGAGTGTGCAGGAGTGCTTTGCTTGCCACTTGCCATAGTGTATAGTAGGTCACTTGAAAAGGGAGACTTACCAGAAATATGGAAGACGGCTAATGTAGTCCCAATATACAAAAAGGGCGACAGGCAAGTGGCACTGAACTACAGGCTAGTGTTCTTAACTTGTATACCATGCAAGGTGATGGAGAAGATTGTGAGAAAAAACCTAGTATCACATCTGCAGAGAAGGGACTTTGTGACAATGCATCAACATGGGTTTAGGGAGGGTAAATCTTGCCTTACAGGTTTAATAGAATTCTATGATCAGGTGACAAAGATTAAGCAAGAAAGAGAAGAAGGCGCGGATTGCATTTTTTTTGACTGTCGGAAAGCCTTTGACAGAGTACCCCATGAAAGGCTGATGCATAAGCTGGAGAAACAGGCAGGAATAACTGGTAGGGCGCTCCAGTGGATAAGGGAGTACCTAAGCAATAGGAAGCAGAGAGTTATATTGAGGGGTGAGACCTCAGATTGGCGTTAAATCACCAGTGGAGTCCCACAGGGCTCTGTTCTCGGACCTATTCTGTTTTTGATATACGTAAATGATCTCCCAGAGGGTATAGACTCATTCCTCTCAATGTTTGCTGACGACGCCAAAATTATGAGAGGGATTAAGACAGAGGAGGACAGCCTGAGGCTTCAAGAAAACCTGGACAAGCTGCAGGAATGATCGAACAAATGGTTGTTAGAGTTTAACCCAAGCAAATACAATGTAATTAAGGGAAGTGTAGGAAGTGTAGTGTAGGGAGCAGGAGACCAGATACAAGGTATCATTTGGGAGATGAAATAATTCAAGAGTCAGAGGGAGAGAAAGACCTGGGGGTTGATATCACGCCAGACCTGTCCCCTGAAGCTCATATCAAGAGGATAAAATCAGCGGCATATGCCAGGTTGGCTAACATAAGAACGGCCTTTAGAAACTTGTGTAAGGAATCTTTCAGAACATTATATACCACATATGTCAGGCCAATCCTGGAGTATTCGGCTCCAGCATAGAGTCCATATCTAGTCAAGCATAAGACTAAACTGGAAAAGGTTCAAAGGTTTGCCACCAGACTAGTAAACGAGCTGAGGGGTTTGAGCTACGAGGAGAGACTACGGGAATTAAACCTCACGTCACTGGGAGACAGAAGAGCTAGAGGCGACATGATCACCCAATACAAGATTCTCAGAGGAATTGATAGGGTAGATAAAGACAGGCTAATTTAGCACAAGGCGCACACGCACTAAGAAACACAGGTGGAAATTGAGAGTCCAAATGAGCCATAGAGACGTTAGAAAGAATTTTTCGGTGTCAGAGTAGTAGACAAATGGAATGCATTAGGAAGTGATGTGGTGGAGGCTGACTCGATACACAGCTTCAAGTGTAGATATGATAGAGCCCAATAGGCTCAGGAACCTGTTCATTAGTTGATTGAGAGTTGAGAGGCGCGACCAAAGAGCCAGAGCTCAACCCCCGCAAGCCCAATTAGGTAAGTACACACACATTCACACAACACATCAGTCTGTCAATTTTAATATACCAAACGCCATTAAACACAGGCATGTAATCCAATACATTTATTCAAATTCAGAATTACTAATAAATCAACGGTGACACTAATTGATGCCTCATTCAACTCCATCAATTATTCATCACCAGAACAACAGCTTCATCTGTTAAGCCTCATTACCTGTTTTTTGATGGTCCGATTTACAACATACAATTTATTTCTAAAATGACTCTGAATAAATTGCCATTGGTTTTCCTAATTACATCGAGTTAGAAGTTCCTAAATCAAGTTCAGGACTATGGCAGGGAATCACATAGGCTTCACATGCAAGATATCACATAAACTTGACAGGCCGTGAATCACATGGACTTAATAGCCAATGAATCGTACAGACATGATATGAAGGCAATCACATAGGCTGAACGGCAGAGAATCACTGAACTAGAATATGGTCATTGCTACTACTGCAATAGAAGCAATGACGAGAACACAAATTGAGGTCTTTGCTTAACCCCCTATCCTCATAACCTTGCATTTACTAGGGATAAAGTCTAGTAGACATTTCTCAGATCATCTCTGAAGATTGTCTAGTTCATCTTTAAATGCACCACAGTCTTCACCCAGTTCTGATTCGCCTCATTAGCTTAACATCGTCAGCAAACATGGATAAGAATGAGCTTGTTTCCGATGTTAGATTGTTTACATAAATTAGGAACAGTATGGGCCCCTAGTACAGATCCTTGAGGTACTCCTCTCGTCACCTCTCTCCATTCTGATAACTCTTCTCTTACTGTGACTCTTTGCCGTCTTCCTGAAAGGTACTCCATCAGCTACTGTGGTGCTCCTCACGATACACCAGCCTGTTTTTCTTGTTTGCACAGGTGTCGCTTGTGAGGAACAGTATTAAAAGTTTTCTTTGGGCAATTCAGGAAAATGCAGTCTTCCCATCCGTCTCTATCCGGTTTGATTATTGTCATCTTGTCATAGAACACTAGTAAGTTGGTCAGGGAAGCTTTTCCTTTGCTAAATCTATGTTGATGCATTTAAATCCATCAACAAGGATTTAGTTCCATGTTGACCAAATCTTAAATCCTTCTCTTGATCAGTCTCTCTAATATCTTAGACCGCCCTGACAGCCATGGAGATAAAGATCGAATTAGCCAACATAGAACGTGAACGTCAGAAGGAAGCCCTTCAGATAAAAGATGGGGAAGCTGAACTCCAACGTGAACGTGAGAGAGAACAAGCTGCCTTCAGGAAGGAACAACTTGAACTTCAGCTCAAAGTCGCTGAACAACGAGCTGCCTTGGAACGTGAATGTGAGAAAGACTAACTCCATCTCCAAGAACAACAAGCCGTCATCACTCTACGTGTGGAACAAGATAAAGCTGCAGCCGCTCTAGAGTTCTGACGTCAAGAGCATCTTGACGTCAGAAACTTGAAACCGCCCACGTCACCCAGCGTCAGGAAGCAGAAGCCAAACTCCCGGTACACATCAATGTTTCTCAGGCCTTTAAGTTAATGCCATCTTTTGTAGAGACTGAGGTAGATGCATTCTTTACTTCATTTGAGGCTCTAGCTAACCGACTAAACTGGCCCTTAGGATCAGTGGTCTATACTTCTCAGATCCCATTTGACAGGTAGAGCTGCCTTGACCCTCAGATCTCTGGCTACAGAGACTGACTATAATGTGTTGAAACAGGCAGTTCTTGATGCCTATCTCCTATCCATAGAGAGTTACAGACGTAGATTTAGACACTACATCAAATCTAGCGCTACTACTTATGTAGAATTCGCCCAAAAAAAGACAAGTATCTAATGAGATGGCTGGAAGCAGCCCAAGTCACCACCTTTGCAGATCTTCTCAACCTCATCTTGATGGAAGAATTCCTTCGCCGTGTTCCTACTCCTATACGTCTCTACCTTTCAGACAAAGGAGAGACCAACCTTACTAAGTGTGTGCAGTTGGCTGACACCAACAGCCTAATTCACCGATCGTCATCAGAAACACCCCCTGGTTAACCGTCTTGGTCCAGTCCTGCTAAAGGGAGTACTGGTGATGTGAACAATTCACTTTACTGCAGGTACTATAAAGTGCATGGGCATACCATAGAAAAGTGTACCAATCCTCACTGTAAGTCCAGCAGTGAGATCCACAAGCCCAAACCACCTCCTAAAACTCATAAGCCTGTAATGAATATCTATGTTCCATCTTCTGTTCATTCTCTCTTCCACAGACACCTGTATCAAGGAATTGTCTTTGCCAACGGTGCAGATTTGGAAGGAAGGATCCAAGTGAACATCTTGAGGGACACAGTTGCTCTACAATCGATACTCCTCAAAGTAGCTGCACCCAACGTCACCTACATTGGAGAAACCATTCTCATCACTGACCTCACTGCCACCACTCCATACCCACTCGCTAGAGTCCTCCTGGACTGTTCGTTCCTCCGTGGTGAAGTCCAAGTCATCATCAGGGAGAAACCTTTCATTATGCCAGGAATACAACTTCTCCTGGGCAACGACTTGGCAGAAGATCAACAACCCACGAACCTCATCATCAGAGACAAACCACAGGTAAGTGACTCTTTCACCAAAATCCTGTGATGAAATACGTTGCAGAGGTGGTCCAACTGACCAACGATTCAGAGGACATCTCCCAGCCAGTCATTGCGACGACGCGTGCCCAAGCTGCTCGACCACAACCAGCCACTCCAGCTGTCCCTCAAGATTTTCAGGGCCTCCCGCCGAATCTCAACTTGTTGGAGTTCCGTAAGTTGCAGAGAAGCTCTATCCCTAACATTTTTATTCTTTCAGGCTCAGACACAATCAGATATTATCCTTCGGTTTTTCTTAGATAACAATACCTTATATCGTAGACACAGACCCAGTAAGTTAAAAGAGGAAGACGATTGGGTTAACGTCGACCAGCTGGTGGTCCCTACCAGCCTACGGCCAGAGATCATGCGTTTGGCCCATGGCCATCTCTCACACTACGGTTTCAACAAGACTTACAACGCACTGAAGCAGAACTACTATGGGCCAGGTATGGTTCGTGACGTCAAGACCTTTGTGTATACTTGCCACACGTGTCAGATGACAGGTAAGCCGAACGCTCCTATACCCAAGGCACCACTGATGCCAATCCCAGTGCCTTTGGAACCATTCAGTAAGCCCATAATCGACAGTGTTGGACCTCTGCCCAAGACAAGCTCAGATAACATCCATGTCAGTAATATCCCGTGTTCTACCACCAGGTTCCCTACAGCAGTTACCATCAAGAACAGTACGGCTGCTAACGCTGTGAAGCACTTCGTGAAGCAGTGTGGACATCACCAGGAGAGTCAGAGCAGTTGTGGCACCAGCCTCTCCAGCGACCTGTGTAAGAAAACCAACAACTCCCAGGTACTGTCTAGCCCCTTATTATTCTGCTGCTCCTGACTGCAATGGTTCTAAATCTTTGATCTCTACTTCCAAAATCAGGAAAGATCTTCCTATTTACGAACCAAATCCAAATAAGCGGCTCCTCTAGACAACTTGACCAGCCTTCAGCCCAAATACCTTAAAACCACATCACACTCCATTTCATCTGAACGGCTAAAACCATTATCTTATACTAATTCCATTTTCGCCTCGCCAGGTGTTAGGAAACCCTTCGTCTTCCATGTCGACACCGGCAACACTGGCGTTAGGAACATCATGACACCGCAGCGAGATGGGATCAGGCCATCCAGCTACTGGCCATCATCCTCTGCCTCCAACACTACGAACCATATCTCCAGGGTTACCATACCATGAACATATTCTCAGATTACAAACCTCTTCGGTTCCTGCAGCAGGTCCAGTTCTCACACTAGTTGTACTCACCTAGTTGTTCTATTCCTGAGCCTACTGGGCTCTATCATATCTACATTTAAAACTGTGTATGGAGTCAGCCTCCACCACATCACTGCCTAATGCATTCCATCCTTTAACTACCCTGACACTGAAAAAGTTCCTTCTAACGACCCTGTGGCTCATATGGGTGCTCAGTTTCCACTTGTGTGCCCTTGTTCGCGTCCCACTAGTGTTGAATAGTTTATCCTTGTTTACCCGGTCGATTCCCCTGAGGATTTTGTAAGTTGTGATCATGTCTCCCCTTTCTTTTCGGTCTTTCAGTGTCGTAAGGTGCCTTTCCCGCAGCCTTTCCTCATAACTCATGCCTCTTAGTTCTGGGACTAGTCTAGTAGCATACCTTTGGACTTTTTCCAGCTTCATCTTGTGCTTGACAAGGTACGGGCTCCATGCTGGGGCCGCATACTCCAGGATTGGTCTTACATATGTGGTATACAAGATTCTGAATGATTCCTTACACAGGTTCCTGAACGCCGTTCTGATGTTAACCAGCCTCGCATATGCCGCTGACGTTATTCTCTTTATGTGGGCTTCAGGAGACAGGTTTGGTGTGATATCAACTCCTAGATCTTTCTCTCTGTCTGTTTCATTAAGTACTTCATCTCCTATTCTGTATCCTGTGTCTGGCCTCCTGTTTCCACTGCCTAGTTTCATTACTTTGCATTTGCTCGGGTTGAATTTCAACAGCCATTTGTTGGACCATTCACTCAGTCTATCTAGGTCATCTTGTAGCCTCCTACTATCATCTTCTGTTTCAATCCTCCTCATAATTTTTGCATCGTCAGCAAACATTGAGAGGAACGAATCTATACCCTCTGGGAGATCATTTACATATACCAGAAACAGTATAGGTCCAAGAACTGACCCCTGCGGGACTCCACTTGTAACGTCTCGGCAATCTGAGACCTCACCCCTCACACAAACTCGTTGTCTCCTGTTGCTTAGGTACTCCTCTATCCACCGGAGTACCTTCCCTTTCACTCCAGCCTGCATCTCCAACTTTCGGACTAGCCTCTTGTGTGGCACTGTATCAAAGGCTTTCTGACAATCCAAAAATATGCAGTCTGCCCACCCTTCTCTTTCTTGCCTTATTTTTGTTGCCTGGTCAAAGAATTCAAGTAACCCTGTGAGGCAGGACCTGCCATTCCTGGACCCATGTTGATGCTGTGTTACAAAGTTCCTTCGCTCCAGATGCTCCACTAGTTTTTTTCGCACAATCTTCTCCATCAGCTTGCATGGTATGCAGGTTAGGGACACTGGCCTGTAGTTCAGTGCCTCCTGTCCCTTTCTTGTATATCGGGACTACGTTAGCTGCTTTCCAAATATCTGGCAGTTCCCCTGTTGCCAGTGATTTGTTATACACTATGGAGAGTGGTAGGCACAGTTCTTTTGCTCCTTCCTTTAGTATCCAAGGGGAGATTCCATCTGGGCCTATAGCCTGTGTCACATCCAACTCTAGTAAACACTTCCTTACTTCCCCGCAGGTAATCTCAAACTCTTCCAGTGGTTCCTGGTTAGCTATTCCTTCACTTATCTCTGGAATTTCTCCTTGCTCTAAGGTGAAGACCTCCTGGAATTTCTTATTCAGTTCCTCACACACTTCCTTGTCATTTGTAGTGAATCCTTCCGCCCCTATCCTTAATTTGATAACCTGTTCCTTTACTGTTGTTTTTCTCCTGATGTGGCAATGCAACAATTTAGGCTGAGTCTTTGCCTTGCTTGCGATGTCATTTTCGTATTGTCTTTCTGCCTCTCTTCTCATCCTGACATATTCATTCCTGGCATTCAGGTATCTTTCTCTGCTCTCCAGTGTCCTGTTATTCCTATAGTTTCTCCATGCCCTTTTACTTTGCTGCTTAGCTAGCCTACATCTCATTAAACTATGGGTTTCTCATCTTCATTTCTCTGTTTTCCTTTTGGATTGGGACAGACTTGTTTGCTGCGTCCTTGCACTTCTGCGTGATGTAATCCATCATATCTTGGACTGTCTTTCCCCTGAGCTCTGTTTCCCATGCTATATCTGTTAGGAATATTCTTATCCCCTCATAGTTTCCCTTTCGGTATGCTAACCTTTTGGTTTCGGTATCCCTCCTCGAGTTCAATAACCCTTCTTCAATCAGGTACTCAAACACCAGTACACTGTGGTCGCTCATTCCTACTGTGTCCTCAAAACCGATTTCTCTTATGTCGGAGAAGTTCAGAGTGAAGACTAGGTCGAGTCTCGCTGGTTCGTCATTGCCTCTCATCCTTGTGGGTTCTCTGACATGCTGGGTTAAAAAGTTTCTTGTCACCACCTCCAATAGTTTGGCTCTCCACGTATCCTCGCCACCATGCGGTTCCTTGTTCTCCCAGTCAATCCTTCCGTGATTGAAGTCGCCCATGATGAGCAGGTGGGATCTATTTCTACAGGCAGCAGAGGCTGCCCTCTCAATTATAGTGTTAACTGCCATGTTGTTGTTTTCACACTCTTGACTTGGTCTTCTGTCATTTGGTGGAGGGTTGTATATTACTGCTACTACTATTCTTGATCCTCCCATTGTCATGGTGCCTGCTATGTAGTCTCTGAAACCCTCACAGCCTGGGATAGTCATCTCCTTAAAACTCCATTCCTTTCTCATGAGTAGGGCCACTCCGCCTCCTCCCCTACCTTCCCTCTCTTTCCTTATTACTGTGTACTCCTGGGGAAACACGGCATTCGTTATGATTCCAGAGAGTTTTGTTTCAGTGTGTGTGTGTAATCACCTAGTTATACTCACCTAGTTGTGCTTGCGGGGGTTGAGCTCTGGCTCTTTGGTCCCGCCTCTCAACCGTCAATCAACAGGTGTACAGGTTCCTGAGCCTATTGGGCTCTATCATATCTACACTTGAAATTGTGTATGGAGTCAGCCTCCACCACACTACTTCCTAATGCATTCCATTTATCAACCACTCTGACACTAAAAAAGTTCTTTCTAATATCTCTGTGGCTCATTTGGACACTCAGTTTCCACCAGTGTCCCCTAGTGCGTGTGCCCCTTGTGTTAAATAGCCTGTCTTTATCAACCCTGTCGATTCCCTTGAGAATCTTGAATGTGGTGATCATGTCCCCCCTAACTCTTCTGTCTTCCAACGAAGTGAGGTTTAATTCAAGTAGTCTCTCCTCGTAGCTCATACCTCTCAGCTCGGGTACTAGTCTGGTGGCAAACCTTTGAACCTTTTCCAGTTTAGTCTTATGCTTGACTAGATATGGACTCCATGCTGGAGCCGCATACTCTAGGATTGGTCTGACATATGTGGTATATAATGTTCTGAAAGATTCCTTACACAAGTTTCTAAAGGCCGTTCTTATGTTAGCCAACCTGGCATATGCTTCTGATGTTATCCTCTTGATATGAGCTTCAGGGGACAGGTCTGACGTGATATCAACCCCCAGGTCTTTCTCTCTCTCTGACTCTTGAGTATCTCATCTCCCAAATGATACCTTGTATCTGGTCTCCTGCTTCCTACCCCTATCTTCATTACATTACTTTTGCTTGGGTTAAAGTCTAACAGCCATTTGTTCGACCATTCCTGCAGCTTGTCCAGATCTTCTTGAAACCTCAAGCTGTCCTCCTCTGTCTTAATCCTTCTCATAATTTTGGCGTCGTCAGCAAACATTGAGAGGAATGAGTATATTTACGTATTACGTATTACATATTACGTATACATTTACGTATATCAGAAACAGGATAGGTCCAAGCACAGAGCCCTGTGGGACTCCACTGGTGACTTCACGCCATTCTGAGGTCTCACCCCTCACTGTAACTCTCTGCTTCCTATTGCTTAGGTACTCCCTTATCCACTGGAGCGCCCTACCAGATACTCCTGCCTGTTTCTCCAGCTTATGCATCAACCTTTTATGGGGTACTGTGTCAAAGGCTTTCTGACAGTCCAAAAAAATGCAGTCCGCCCATCCTTCTCTTTCTTGCTTAATCTTTGTCACCTGATCGTAGAATTCTATCAAGCCTGTAAGGCAAGATTTACCCTCCCTGAACCCATGTTGATGGGTTGTCACGAAGTCTCTTCTCTCCAGTTGTGTTACTAGGTTTTTTCTCACAATCTTCTCCATCAAATTGCATGGTATACAAGTTAAGGACACTGGCCTGTAGTTCAGTGCCTCTTGTCTGTCACCCTTTTTGTATATTGGTACTACATTAGCAGTCTTCCATATTTCTGGTAGGTCTCCCGTTTCCAGTGACCTACTATACACTATGGAGAGTGGCAAGCAAAGTGCTCCTGCACACTCTTTCAATACCCAGGGTGAGATTCCGTCCGGCCCAACAGTTTTTCTCACATCCAGCTCCAATAGGTGCTTCTTGACCTCATCTCTTGTAATTTTGAATCTTTCCAAGGTCACCTGGTTTGCTGCCACCTCTCCTAGCGCCGTGACTTCTCCCTGTTCTATTGTAAAGACCTCCTGGAACCTTTTGTTGAGTTCTTCACGCACCTCTTTGTCATTCTCTGTTTACCTGTCCTCGCCCACCCTAAGTTTCATCACCTGTTCGTTCACTGTTGTCTTCCTCCTGATGTGACTGTGTAGTAGATTTGGTTCAGTCTTGGCTTTATTAGCTATATCATTTTCATACCTTTTTTCAGCTGCTCTTCTCACACTAACATACTCGTTCCTGGTTCTCTGGTATCTTTCTCTACTTTCTGGAGTTCTGTTATTACGGACGTTCCTCCATGCCCTTTTGTTCAGCTCCTTTGCTTTCATACATTCCCTATTAATTAAACCACGGATTCTTCCTTTGCTTCTCTGCTTTTTTCCTGTCGGGCTGAGACAAACCTGCTTACAGCCTCCTGACATTTTTGGGTGACATAGTCCATCATGTCTTGTACGGACTTGGTTCCGAGTTCTGTGTCCCAATGTATATCCCATAGGAATTTATTCATCTCCTCATAGTTTCCCTTTCGGTACGCCAGCCCTTTGTTTCCCAGTTCTTTTTTGGGAGTGATAATTCCTAGCTCTACCAGGTACTCAAAGCTCAATACACTATGATCACTCATTCCCAAGGGGGCTTCCAACTTCTATAACTTCCCTTATATCCAACTCATTTAGGGTAAATATCAGATCAAGCGAGGCTGGTTCATCCCCTCCTCTCATTCTTGTCCGTCCCTTGACGTGTTGACTTTGAAAGTTTCTTGTTGCCACGTCCAGCAGCTTAGCTCTCCATGTGTCTGGTCCTCCATGTGGGTCTCTGTTCCCCCAATCTATCTTCCCATGGTTGAAGTCTCCCATGATTTGTAATATGGATCCGTTCACACAGACTACTTGTTCGCACAAGTAGTCACGCGAACAAGTTCGTAGAGCAAGTAGTTCGCGAACAATTTTGCACTTGTTCGCACACCACCAGTGTGTGTGTGTGTGTGTGTGTGTGTGTGTGTGTGTGTGTGTGTGTGTGTGTGTGTACTCACCTAATTGTACTCACCTAATTGTGCTTGCGGGGGTTGAGCTCTGGCTCTTTGGTCCCGCCTCTCAACCGTCAATCAACTGGTGTACAGATTCCTGAGCCTATTGGGCTCTATCATATCTACATTTGAAACTGTGAATGGAGTCAGCCTCCACCACATCACTTCCTAATGCATTCCATTTGCTAACTACTCTGACACTGAAAAAGTTCTTTCTAACGTCTCTGTGGCTCATTTGGGTACTCAGCTTCCACCTGTGTCCCCTTGTTCGCGTCCCACCAGTGTTAAAAAGTTCATCCTTGTTTACCCGGTCGATTCCCCTGAGGATTTTGTAGGTTGTGATCATGTCCCCCCTTACTCTTCTGTCTTCCAGTGTCGTGAGGTGCATTTCCCGCAGCCTTTCCTCATAACTCATGCCTCTTAGTTCTGGGACTAGTCTAGTAGCATACCTTTGGACTTTTTCCAGCTTCGTCTTGTGCTTGACAAGGTACGGGCTCCATGCTGGGGCCGCATACTCCAGGATTGGTCTTACATATGTGGTGTACAAGATTCTGAATGATTCCTTACACAGGTTCCTGAAGGCTGTTCTGATGTTAACCAACCTCGCATATGCCGCAGACGTAATTCTTTTTATGTGGGCTTCAGTAGACAGGTTTGGTGTGATATCAACTCCTAGATCTTTCTCTCTGTCCGTTTCATGAAGTATTTTATCTCCTATTCTGTATCTTGTATCTGGCCTTCTGTTTCCACCGCCAAGTTTCATTACTTTGCATTTACTCGGGTTGAACTTTAGCAGCCATTTGTTGGACCATTCACTCAGTCTGTCTAGGTCATCTTGTAGCCTCTTACTATCATCCTCTATTTCAATCCTCCTCATAATTTTTGCATCATCAGCAGTGACAGAAACGAGTCTATACCTTTTGGAAGATCATTTATATATATCAGAAACAGTATAGGTCCAAGGACTGACCCCTGCGGGACTCCACTTGTGACGTCTCGCCAATCTGAGACCTCACCCCTCACACTGACTCGTTGTCTCCTGTTGATTATATACTCTCTTATCCAATGGAGTACCTTCCCTTTTACTCCAGCCTGCATCTCCAGCTTTTTCACTGGCCTCTTGTGCGGTATTGTGTCAAAGGCTTTCTGACAATCCAAAAATATGCCGTCTGCCCACCCTTCTCTTTCTTGCCTGATTTTTGTTGCCTGGTCGTAGAATTCAATTAACCCTGTGAGACAGGATTTGCCATTCCTGAACCCATGTTGATGCTGTGTTACAAAGTTCTTTCGCTCCAGATGTTCCATTAGCTTTTTTCGCACAATCTTCTACATCAGCTTGCGTGGTATGCAGGTTAGAGACACTGGCCTGTAGTTCAGTGCCTCCTGTCTATCCCCTTTCTTGTATATCGGGACTACATTAGCTGCTGTCCAAATTCCTGGCAGTTCCCCTGTTGCCAGTGATTTGTTATATACTATAGAGAGTGGCAGGCACAGTTCTTCTGCTCCTTCCTTTAGTATCCAAGGGGAGATTCCATCTGGACCTATAGCCTTTGTCACATCCAACTCTAGTAAAAGCTTCCTTACTTCCCCGCTGGTAATCTCAAACTCTTCTAGTGGTTCCTGGTTAACTATTCCCTCTCTTATCTCTGGAATTTCTCATTGCTTTACTGGAAGCAACCTGGAAGACCTCCTGGAATTTTTAATTCAGTTCCTCACACACTTCCTTGTCATTTGTAGTGAATCCTTCTGCCCCAATCCTTAATTTCATTACCTGTTCCTTTACTGTTTTTCTCCTGATGTGGCTGTGCAGCAATTTAGGCTGAGTCTTTGCCTTGCTTGCAATGTCATTTGCGTATAGTTTTTCTGCCTCTCTTCTCAACCTGACATATTCATTCCTAGCACTCTGGTATCTTTCTTGTTTTCCTTTTGGACTGGGACAAACTTGTTCGCTGCTTCCTTACACTTCTGCATGATGTAGTCCATCATGTCCTGGGCCGTCTTTTCCCTGAGATCTGTTTCCCATGTTATCTGTTAGGAATTTTCTTATCTCCTCATAGTTTCCCTTTCGGAATACCAGCCTTTTGTTTTCAGTACCCGTTTTCGAGTTCAATAACCCTTCTTTAAACAGATACTCAAACACCAGTACACTGTGGTCGCTCATTCCTACTGGGACCTCAAAATCGATTTCCCTTATGTCGGAGTCATTCAGAGTGAAGACTAGGTCGAGTCTCGCTGGTTGATCATTTTCTCTCATTCTTGTGGGTTCCCTGACATGCTGGCTTAAAAAGTTTGTCACCACTTCCATTAGTTTGGCTCTCCATGTATTCTCTCCTTAATGCGCTTCCTTGTTCTCCCAGTCTATCCTTCCATAATTGAAGTACCCTTATGATGAGCAGATGGGATCTATTTCTACAGGCAGTGAATGTGTGTGTTTCTGTTTTTTTTTTGTGTATGTGTGTGTGTGTATGTGTGTGTGTGTGTGTGTGTGTGTGTGTGTGTGTGTGTGTGTGTGTGTGTGTGTGTGTGTGTGTGTGTGTGTGTGTGTGTATGTGTGTACTCACCTATTTGTGCTTGCAGGATCGAGCTGGGCTCTTCGATCCCGCCTTTCCAGCCATCGGTTGTTTACAGCAATGACTCCTGTCCCATTTCCCTATCATACCTAATTTTAAAAGTATGAATAGAGTTTGCTTCCACAATCTGTTCCCCAAGTGCATTCCATTTTTCCTCTACTCTCAAGCTAAAAGAAAACTTCCTAACATCTCTGTGACTCATCTGAGTTTCCAGTTTCCACCCATGTCCCCTCGTTCTGTTATTATTACGTGTGAACATTTCATCTATTTCCACTTTGTCAATTCCCCTGAGTATTTTATATGTTCCTATCATATCTCCTCTCTCCATTCTTTTCTCTAGTGTCGTAAGGTTCAGTTCCCTCAGACGTTCTTCATATATCATCCCTCGTAACTCTGGGACAAGCCTCGTCGCAAACCTCTGAACCTTCTCTAGTTTCCTTATGTGTTTCTTCAGGTGGGGGCTCCATGATGGCGCGGCATACTCTAAGACTGGTCTCACGTAGGCAGTGTAAAGCGCCCTAAAAGCCTCCTCATTTAGGTTTCTGAATGAAGTTCTAATTTTCGCCAGTGTAGAGTACGCTGCTGTCGTTATCCTATTTATATGTGCCTCAGGAGTTAGATTAGGTGTCACATCCACTCCCAGGTCTCTTTCTCGAATCGTTACAGATAGGCAGTTCCCCTTCATTGGGTACTGTCCTTTTTGTCGTCTATCACTTGATCCCATTTCCATAACTTTACATTAACTGGTGTTGAACTCCAGTAGCCATTTCCCTGACCATCTCTGCAACCTGTTTAAGTCCTCTTGTAGGATCCTACAATCCTCATCTGTCACAACTCTTCTCATTAATTTTTCGTCATCCGCAAACATTGACATGTATGATTCATGGGAACACAGGGACATGTATGTCCCTGTGTGTGTGTGTGTGTGTGTGTGTGTGTGTGTGTGTGTGTGTGTGTGTGTGTGTGTGTGTGTGTGTGTGTGTGTGTGTGTGTGTGTGTGTGTGTCTGTGTGTGTGTGTGTGTCCATATCTAGTTAAACTGGAGTCCATATCTAGTTAAACACTAGACAACGTTAGAGATTCAGCGGTATGCCACCAGACTTGTCCCGGAACTGAGAGGTAAAACCTACGAGGAAAGGCTGAAAGAGCTGAACCTCAAGTCCCAGGAAAACAGAAGAGTAATGGGAGACATGATAACCACCTACAAATTTCTCAGGGGAATTGACAGGGTGGACAAAGGCAAACTCTTCAGCACGGGTGGAACACAAACAAGGGGACACAGGTGGAAACTTAGTACCCAGATGAGCCACAGAGACATTAGAAAGAATTTGTTCAGTGTCAGACTAGTTAGTAAATGGAATGCATTAGGAAATGATGTGGTGGAGGCTGATTCCATACACAGTTTCAAATGTAGATATGATAGAGCCCAGTAGGCTCAGGAACCTGTACACCTGTTGATTGATAGTTGAGAGGCGGGACCAAAACTCAACCTCCGCAAGCACAAATAGGTGAGTACACACACACACACACACACAAACCCAGAAAGCAGCCCGTAATAACTGTCTAACTCCCAGGTAACTATTTACTGCTAGATAACAGGGGCATCAGGGTGAAAGAAACTCTGCTCATTTGTTTCTGCCATTGCCATGAATCGATCCCCGGTCCCATGACTACGTATCCAGCGTGCTGTCCATTCTGCCACGAGGCGCTCCTGTGTGTGTGTGTGTGTGTGTGTGTGTGTGTGTGTGTGTGTGTGTGTGTGTGTGTGTGTGTGTGTGTGTGTGTGTGTGTGTGTGTGTGTGTGTGTGTGTGTGTGCGTGCGCGCGCACACGCGCGCAGAGAGCATTACCGAGCATCTTCAGCATGATAATAAGAAGCTGAAATGCCTCAGGACATTTTATACTGCCGTGAAAAGAGCATTGTAGAATACAGTCGACTCCGAGCTTTTCATTTCAATAGGAGAAATGTGATAACGATGTTTGATCAGCTCAATGTGAAGTTATATATATATATATATATATATATATATATGTCGTACCTAGTAGCCAGAACTCACTTTTTGGCCTACTATTCAAGGCCCGATTTGCCTAATAAGCCAAGTTTTCCTGAATTAATATATTTTTTCTAATTTTTTTCCTATGAAATGATAAAGCTACCCATTTCATTATGTATGAGGTCAATTTTTTTTTATTGGAGTTAAAATTAACGTAGATATATGACCGAACCTAACCAACCCTACCTAACCTAACCTAACCTATCTTTATAGGTTAGGTTTGGTTAGGTAGCCGAAAAAGTTAGGTTAGGTTAGGTTAGGTAGGTTAGGTAGTCGAAAAACAAATAATTCATGAAAACTTGGCTTATTAGGCAAATCGGGCATTGCATAGTAGGCTGAGAAGTGCGTTCTGGCTACTAGGTACGACATATATATATATATATATATATATATATATATATATATATATATATATATATATATATGTCGTACCTAGTAGCCAGAACTCACTTTTTGGCCTACTATGCAAGGTCCGATTTGCCTAATAAGCCAAGTTTTCCTGAATTAATAAAGTTTTTCTATTTTCTTTCTTATGAAATTATAAAGCTACCCATTTCATTATGTATGAGGTCAATTTTTTTTTATTGGAGTTAAAATTAACGTAGATATATGACCGAACCTAACCAACCCTACCTAACCTAACCTAACCTATCTTTATAGGTTAGGTTTGGTTAGGTAGCCGAAAAAGTTAGTTTAGGTTAGGTTAGGTAGGTTAGGTAGTCGAAAAACAATTAATTCATGAAAACTTGGCTTATTAGGCAAATTGGGCCTTGAATAGTAGGCTGAGAAGTGCGTTCTGGCTACTAGATACGACATATATATATATATATATATATATATATATATATATATATATATATATATATATATATATATATATATATATATATATAGGGGTACCACTACTGGTTTAATTAAAGGGACCCACATCCTCGAAGAAGAAAATAAATAGTGTTCAGAGAAGACCTTGTGGATTCTCACTGAATACTTTAATCTTTTCCTCTCCTACCACCCCTATTATTTTTGTTTTTTTATTTGATTTTATTGCAATGCTACAGTTTACAGAAAACACACACTTATATAACAATATAACAATATACCAATCAGTGTTCGAAGACCTCGTCCAGTTCCTCGGGGGTCGGGTGCGTACCCAAGATACAACACGCATTTCCCCTCTGAACAGCGACACTGAGGCGCTGGAACATAAAACTGGCCGCTCTTGGGTCTCTAGTCTTCCCAATGAGTTCCTCGCCCAGCTCCTCAGGAACTTAAGTGCACATTTACCCCAGGCGCCCAGAGTCTCAGAGCCTATTGGCACGAACCTGTAACAACGTTCTAGGTCCCTGTACTTGTTAGTTTTCTGGGTCTCCCTGAAGGTGGCCGCCCCGCCTCCCTCAGCTGCGCTGTAAGGTAGATAGGTCTCAGCCAATGTGGATGCACACGTGTAGTCCCACACGACCTGTTTACCTTCCCTCCACGGCTGCAGGGTGACTCCATCTGGGCGTTTTTGGCTGTTGTCAGGTCTGCGCAACTGAGGTTCCCTTTGTGCTGGGCACCCAGCTGAAGCCAAACTTCTCTTGATGATGTCATTGACTGTTTCATGTCTGGCAATCTTTCCCTGTGTCTTACGACAGATGAGACCATGGCTGCCGTATTGGTCTGCCCGTGCATGGCCGCAAATACATCGGTGCTCGGTGGAGATAGGGGCGGCAAGGCGCAGAGCAACACCAATACTTAGGGTCCGATGGTCCAGGCGGGTGCCCAAGGCGGAATTAGGGACTGCCAACAGGAAGTCCCCGGCATGGGGAGCTTGCACAGCTAGAAGACGCGCTTTGTCCTTCCTGGAAGCTGCCTCCAGCAATGATGTGGCGATGTTCTCCACTATGGGGCTGTCCCATTTGGACTGTTTGCAGTCATTTGGAAAAGTCGGTCGAGGATGAGAGTTGACAAGAGTGTCCCACTGACCGGCTCCTTCCGCGAATTTGGGATCATGAATCCCAATGAAGTCTCTTAGGTGTTCCGGTAGTATTTCCTTAACTAATTCACCTGTTGCACTGGTCGAGGATAAGAATGCCGGCAATGCTAACTGTGTCGCCTTGCGAATACCTATCCCCCCGAGTCTAACTGGGAGCGTTGCTTGGTCCCATTGGTCATCTTGCAGGGAGAGGTTTAACACTTTCACGGTTATTGACCTTAGGAGTGTGTCATATTCTGTTAATTTTGGGCTGTCGAAGGAGAGAGCACACCTTAGGAAATAGGTCAGTCTGGGCAAAGCCAGGCACCTTGTGAGAAGGTACAGAGCATCGTGGGCGTCCAAAGCCCCTATTCTTCCCTCCATCCTCCTCAGGTCGTTCAGCTTTTCTTCGAGGACTACCTCAATGGCACTCGAGCCCAGAGGTGCCCCTAGCAGCACACTGTCAGTGGGAGCGATCACTTGGGCTCCTGGCAATATGGTTCGCACTGCATCTATGGTTGGTTGGCTAGATGAGATGATTTCACACTTTAATGGGTTTAGGGTGAGTCCTAACTCCTCTCCCTTAGATTTCACCAGCTGTAGATCTTCTAGCAGGGACTCTTGTGTCCCTGCCAGGGTGCCATCGTCCAGGAACCAGATGTTGAGTTCGCTGGTCAACCTGCTTGTGACCTCTTTAACAGCCATGCAAAAAAGAAAAGGGGCAAGTGGGTCTCCCTGCTAGACACCTTCTGCAGAAACAACTTCATGTTCCCCAAACAGCAGCGTCGATTCCCTACTGTACCCTGCTGAGACGAAGGGGAGTAGAGAAGGAAAGCTTGTTCGAACTGCTTCCAGTACCACATCCCTTTTTACCTGGTTGAAGGCATTTTTAAAGTCTAATTTAATTAATGTCTTATTTTCTGGGAGGTGCTTTATATAGGCTCGTGCTGCATGAGCTGCTGCTTCACAGCCATGGGGGACACCAAAACCTAGTTCATGGGGTCGAAGCATCGTCGCAGCGTCTATGCTAATTTTTCTGACAGCTGCCCTAGCAACAAGGCGCCGAAGTGTGTTACCCACGGCAATGGGTCTGACTCCACCATCTTTCTTCTTGAGGGCACAAAGGGATGCTCCAAAGAAAAAGGGTTTAATTGTATCTGGGATCAACCCAGAGAGGCAGTCGTTGACTGACTATATATCCACCTCACCCAAATGTAGATATAAACCTCGAAGATATGTAAGCTCTATTCCGTTTCAGTTGTGTGTTTGTAAACTAAAGTCTTTGAAAATGTAATAAGTTTTACGAAACGCGCTCAAGTGTCACGTCAGACTAGAAATAAAAATGAATTTTGGAGAATTGATCTTTGAATTACCATCAACAGTGAAAAGAAACATAAGAAAGATAGAGAAAATTCGTGTTAGAATTATTAATCTTACTTTTTCGGTCATATTTAATAATATATGTCTACAGGAATGACTGCTACCAAAATATACTAATATTAAAACGCACGACCCAGCAGCAAGGAATCAAGCCTTCACGATAAAATATCGCCAAGATCTGATTCGTGATCAGATATACAAGGCAGAAAATGAAATCAAAGACAACAAAGCGCAACTACTTCAGGCCACAAACGAATGGAGAAACAGCAGCATCGACGAGTCTCCGTACTCGCATTGAACAGCACCTCGACATCCTCACGGACCGACATCACCTCAGCACTGAAACAAGGATAATCAAGAAACTAACAACGTTATATGGAGGACCTATGGCAATTTCACGACAAAGAGATGGCTTCCTGAACCTTGCAGGAATCAACGTCACTGAGGACCAAGTCACTCTCCTAAATCTGGGTATAAACTGCCACGTTATGTCCAGACCGAGTGAGATGGCCCAGAAAGTGGAGTTGGAGATTCTGTTGGACGACATATTCGACCTCGAAGCACAAAAGAAGGTCACCACCAAAGATACCTTACAAGCAGAACTTATTGCGGAAGGAGGAAAGAATCGAGGCAACTACAGAAGCACCATACTGTCCCCCGAGCTCAAAGCGGCAGCATAGAGCCTTCGTGAAAACAAGGAGATAGTTGTCAGGAGAGGCGACAAGTCGCCAATATACGTCATTCTTAAAAAAAGACGAATATCTGGCGAAAATGAACCTCATACTCTCTGACCAAACTAAATTCCAAAGGGTAACGAAGGACACTACAGCCGAACTGAAAGCAAAGGTCAACAAATTGATCGAAACTGTGAACGCCAAGAAATCTGGACTCCACCTGCCAAAGATTATTGGGGAATATAAACCTGGATATGCGTATGGAAATGTCAAGACACACAAGCCTGGAAACCCACTTCGGCCAATCATCAGCCAGATACCCACACCCACGTACAGACTGGCGAAACGACTCGACGGCTTGCTGACTCCTTATGTCCCTTGCGCCTTCAGCCTGAAGTCTCCAAAGGAATTTGTTGACTTGCTGCGGGGAACACGGGCCACAGGGATAAAAGCCTCGTTGGACGTAGAATCTCTGTTTACCAACGTACCTGTGGATGATACAATCGGGATGATAGCCGACAGAGTGTACCGTGATCCGGCCTGTACTCCTCTTGACATACCAGAAAGCAGTCTAAGGAAACTACTCCAAGCTTGTACTAAAGAGGCACCCTTCTTGAGCCCGGATGGACACATGTATAAGCAAGTAGAGGGAGTCGCCATGGGTTCTCCCCTAGGTGTCCTGTTTGCGAACTTCTACATGGGTACCATTGAGCAAAAAGTCTTAGTCGACTTGAACTTGAAACCGGCCATATACTGCAGGTACGTTGACGACATTTTTACACAGGTACCTGATGTCAGACATCTGCAGGAGCTGAAGGAGGCATTTGAGCAGAATTCTGTTTTGCGTTTCACTTACGAGATGGAGAAGGATGGGAAGCTGCCCTTTCTAGATGTAACAGTCATGGAAAGGAGCGGAGTTTTCCACACTGCAATCTACACTAAGGAAACAAACATAGGAATGTGCCTGAATGCCAACAGTGACTGCCCGGACAGGTACAAGAGGAGTGTTGTTAACGCTTATGTCGACCGTGCTCTCAGCCACAGCTCAGAATGGAAGCAAGTCGACGAAGAACTCTGTAGGGTAAGGCAGGTCCTAGTCAACAACGGTTTCTCCAATGGTTTCGTGGAAGACATCATAAGAAGGAAAGTGAAACGCCATGCAACCTCTGAAGAGACAACTAACACAACACCTATACCCCCTATTAGACTATTTTACAGGAACTTCTTTTCCACAGCCCATAAAACGGAGGAAAGGGTCCTGAAAGATATTGTTAGTAGAAACGTTATCCCTACAGACAAATATCAGAAGATACTACTGACGATTTACTATAAAACCAGAAAAACGGCCAGCCTACTCATGAGAAACTCTCCAGACACAAAGCAGAACGCTTTAAAAGAGACCAACGTCGTCTATGCCTTCAAATGCCCACTTGGGGACTGTAAGCTCCAAAAAAAACAGTATATAGGCAAGACAACAACATCTCTTTCCAGGCGTTTAACGTTGCATAAGCAACAGGGCTCCATTAAGGAACATATAATCTCTTCCCACAAACAAACCATCACCAGAGAAATCTTAGCAAACAACACAGAAATCATCGATAGATACAGCGATAGCAGGCGGCTAGACGTCTGCGAGGCACTACACATCAAGAAGTCAACACCAGCAATCAACAGCCAATTAATGCACAACTATATTCTACCCACTTCAAGACTCCGCTCCAATATAGAAGCATCAAGAAATATGGACCAATAGGCTTTCTACAATTACTTCCATTCAATACCCATTGTTCCGTGTTCTGTCTTGTGTTTGAATTTAATACCCATTCAATACCCATTGTTTCGTGTTCTGTCTTGTGTTAGAATTTAATACCCATTGAATACCCATTGTTGAAAGTTCGTTTTTCACCTCATCCACCTCACCCAAATGTAGATATAAACCTCGAAGATATGTAAGCTCTATTCAGTTTCAGTTGTGTGTTTGTAAACTAAAGTCTTTGAAAATGTAATAAGTTTTACGAAACGCGCTCACGTGTCGCGTCAGACTAGAAATAAAAATGAATTTTGGAGAATTGATCTTTGAATTACCATCAACAGTGAAAAGAAACATAAGAAAGATAGAGAAAATTCGTGTTAGAATTAATAATCTTACTTTTTCGGTCATATTTAATAATTATATATATATATATATATATATATATATATATATATATATATATATATACATACACATATATATATATACTAACAAAGTATACCCGGCTACCTGGGTCTCTCTCACTCTCTCGCGTGCACGCTCCTGATGAACCTGCAAGCTAAAAGCTGTTATTCCACATCTCTGAAGCCTGGACCTAGTCTCTTCACGAGTTAACTATCTGTATCCACAAAGAGTGAACTAAAGATGACACTAATTAACTATCACGTCAGTAACAAGGCCGTGAAATATTTATCTATGCCACAAGGACTGCACAAAAGCCAACACACTAAGTGCCAAATGTGAGATTTTACTTCAAAACTGAAATAAAGGCGAGAGAAACTGCTGAAGTTCAATTCCCTGGTACTCCTATCCTCTAGGTTGTTAGCTCCTCAATTACCTGTGCAGTCTTAAGGGTAACTATGGGTTTTCACACCAAATGTGTATTGGTGATTAGACTTATAATTAGGTTCGAATCCAAGAGTAGGCCCTCGTTAAATGCAAGATTATCAGCAGTAGTTTGTGGCAGACTAGGGTCAAATAAACTACGCTTGAAAGGTGTTGACATAGAGATGCTTTTTTGGCAACAAGAATATTTATGAACAAAACTTAATACTAATACAAGGCTCACCAATTTAACGTTACGTTAATTGTCCTAAGTGACACTATAGTAGTAGGCATCCATCAGTCTCAGGAGACTATGGAGTTGCGCTCTGGTTGTTGGTCAGGAGTGGCCTCTCCAGGGTGCAAAGCCAGGGTAGGTTGATATAGAAGAGAAGCTGTTACCCAAGCAGCAGGTCCCCCTTCTCCACGGCGCCAAAAGTCTTCAATGAAAAAACAAACGCCAATACGATTGGTTCGAGCACCGTCGCAGGAACTGTGAGCTCCGGAGTTAGTGTCACTTAAGACAATTAACGTAACGTTAAGTTGGTGTGCCTTGAATTAGTATTGAGTTTTGTTCATAAATATCGTTTATGACAGCTAATCAAAGCCAGTATAGAGGGACTCCTGTCCCTACCACTTTCGCCTGTTATATTGAGAACACATCTCGGCCCTCTTGCATGAGGCAAACAATGATCAAATGAACTAACTGAACCTCGGGCGCTCACTTGGACTCAAGATACACTCCAAAGTAATTGCTGCAAATCATTTTGAACAAACAAAACAAACAGTCTTTGGTAAACAATCTTAATTACGTTAACTCACACCTCAATGGACGGCAATCAAAACAAAACAACAATTACGTTAAAGTTCTATCACACAGACAATAACAATTGATTATACTTAATCAAATCAAATACAACAATTACGTTAATTCATTTCGTTAATTTATTACGTTAATTACTGTCATCTAGACAATTATCAATCCAAGGTTATTACGTTAATTACAATCTGTCACTTCAGACAGAATAATCAAACAATAATTCTTCATAGTAATTACTCTGCCACAAAGACAATTATTTAGCTATCCGCGTGGCAGTAATTAAAGTAATTACTCACTGATTGTTTAATCAAGATGAATTACGTTAACTCGACACTAGCACTAAGCCAGCTTGCCAAACAAGAAATTAGTCAACACTTTACTAATTACGTTAAGTACACTGTCTCCAGGACCGCTGTCACAACATTAAATTACGTTCATTGACTCTTCAATTAAAATAATTTAAGATTATATATATTTCTTGTCACGCAGACACATCAGAAAACACGGTAAAAATTCCGGCGTGACTTCACTTAACAGAGCTTAAGTAATAACACAAAGGGTAAAAATTCCGGCGTGACTTCACTTAACAGAGCTTAAGTAATAACATAAAGCACATAATTACTTCACAACACAGATCACACTATAAAAGTAATCACAGGTCAATTAATAATCCAACCCGTTCTTGCACTTTCTTACAGCCAATATTGACTTATTAAATACGTGCATATGTGACATACTAAACATACTAGTTTCCCTTGAAAAGCTTCATAGAAAACACCGACATTACCTAACCTACTTAGTATGTTAAGATAAGCATCTTATTGCTTCGTAATTACAATTATTACTTAACCTATTATAGGTATAGGTTAAGTAATAATTGTAATTACGAAGCAATAAGATGCTTATCTTAACATACTAAGAAGGTTAGGTAAGGTCGGTGTTTTCTATGAAGCTTTTCAAGGTAAACTAGTATGTTTAGTATGTCAAATATGCACGTATTTAATAAGTCAATATTGACTGTAAGAAAGTGCGAGAACGGGTTGAATAATCACAATATAATCCAACCAAGGGTTTCACTCAAACCCTCATTCACTGTTACTCATTCTGACTAGTTTTCTCTGAAACGAGATCAGAATAAACATGGAAATTCTATGATATATATATATGGTATAACTGAACCCTACACCGCTCAATCAGTACAGGATAACTAAATCGTCGTCGTCCCTTCACTTTCTAGTGTGTGGTTTGATCAACCTATTTGAGCCACGTTATTGTGACTCCTCGTCTGCAAGATAACTAAATTTGTAATTACGTGTAACATACACACACAGAGACGAATTACAGTAATTACTCAAACTGTAATAGTCACTTTCAACTTCGTTACCTCGACTACGCTTCTCCACCTGTATCAGGTGATAATGAGACAACGCGAGGTCGCTGGGCTGATATCAATCAACTCAAGGAATTATGCACAAAGAAAATACACAGAGATAAATTTATATAAATTTAAATTTTGTCCCGATGGGTGAGTTTATTGGGCAGCGCCACTCGTCCTGTGAGTGGACACACCGCCATAATGACAGTATTGGGCAGCGCC
This sequence comes from Procambarus clarkii, assembly GCF_040958095.1. NCBI lineage: Eukaryota > Metazoa > Arthropoda > Malacostraca > Decapoda > Cambaridae > Procambarus > Procambarus clarkii. The sequence goes on along the minus strand of NC_091168.1, from coordinate 36,864,422 downwards.
ACTCGTCCTGTGAGTGGACACACCGCCATAATGACAGTATTGGGCAGCGCCACTCGTCCTGTGAGTGGACACACCGCCATAATGACAGTATTGGGCAGCGTCACTCGTCCTGTGAGTGGACACACCGCCATAATGACAGTATTGGGCAGCGTCACTCGTCCTGTGAGTGGATACACCGCCATAATGACAGTATTGGGCAGCGTCACTCATCCTGTGAGTGGACACACCGCCATAACAGCTTGTAGTGCTCATGTATAATAGACCAGGCTTCTGTCACTCAAACTCATACATACAGATGAAGTTTGTTTAGGCTCCTTGTTACGGCCACTATGGGTCGCAACCAGGTTCTTTGAGGGTGGAACCAAAATGATAGTATCCGACCCCAAGTCGGTAGTGGCTTTCAAGGAGTTGACTAGGTAGTGCAATAAATAAAAAGGTGGGAGCTGAACAAAACATTTATTCTTTTCTCAATATATTCATCACCATATATATAAACATAATGTGGGAACCGACCTGTGAGATTTATATTTACTTAATTTATATGAATTTATATAGAATTTATATTTACGTTAATTTATATATTTCGATAGCAATTTGTATGATGTTAAGTGGACTGTATTTCTGCAATAATCTCACAAATCGATCCTCTACACATTAGGGGGGTTTATATTGAATTTATATATATATATGCAGCCAATCAAACTACAGTATTAAACTACATATATTAGTATACATTGAAGAGGTTCCTTATCTTACTATACAGCATGCTTAGTTCACCAGATATAACTAGGATGTAGACACCAAATTTCCTCGTGTGAGGCAGCTTCCGTCACCCAGTAACTGGTACACAAAGTTTGCTTCCTCTTCTTGACCTATCAAAGGCACTAGCTGTAAAGCCAGAATCCTAATATATGACAGCTATATCAGAGAAAACACTGTACAATAGATCAAATAAGGACCAAGGCTTAATTACCTTTTTTGAGTCGATCATTTGTGCTCTCACCGGTTCGCCCAAAATATCTACCCAACATTAATGGCCAAAAATGATTAGATAAACGGGTTTCGGTAGAACACTTTCCTTGTATTTGTTGACAGCGTGTTGATGATGGCAGACCTTTGGTTTCCATAACACTTCGTCTAAGAGAATTTATATAGGAGCCGAATTTGCCCCACGACTCTGTGGTCTGACAACAATGGCTGACCACTCCCTCACCATTCACGCTACTGGCCTATTTGTCCAAATGTCAGTAAGTGATAGAAAGGTCACATTTACTCTATTTTAATATTGATAATTAAGTTAATTTATATGAGATGTTTTTATGATGGTAAAGTCCAAAGACTAATGTATTTAAGAATAATTCCCAGCAGAATAGCTGGTGAATTTATAATAGTATGTGGCAATGATATCCCGTTTTCTATAGACGGAAAGTTCCACTACAAGTTACATTTTCTATGGGTAACTTGTGTATACAATGCAGCAATATTATCTGCCTGTATGTAATATTATTAAATGGTGTCGGATTTTCCGACACATTAAAGTGAAATATTACTACACTGGGGAAATATATACAGGTGCCGCTCTCATATAGGATACTGAGCACTATGACGCTAACACATAGTAGCCTTCGTCAATGTTTGGGTTTCCCACAACAGGACCAAGAAATACCCGCGAGTCTACCTCTGCCGTGGGCCAGCCTAAAGACAGTATCACGAAGTGCCTCTCTGCCCCACAACCACTCTCCAGCCAAGTGCTGGCAGAGAACCTCAGCCATGTGTTGATTGGGGCCATTACACAGACAAGTACAGAGGTGTAGCACCCCTGGCAGGAGCCTCTAGTGACGGACTAGCAACGCTCCTCAACAGGCACTTCACTGTCGGTCGTCTCTTCCCTTCGCCAGTCCCGGGATACGCCAGAACTCTTCCACTGCTACTACACTAGCAGCAACAACACGTCTCCTGATCGGCGGCGGCTCACTTAGTCGTCAGGCGGGACTAAGTTGGGAGAGTTCAAGCTGCCCAAGGTAGTCTGCCGTCCTCAGTACCACAGCTGCCCACGTCACCTCTGTGGATACAGCCACGTCATCAGTTATAGGGTACTGGAAAAACCAAGAAGCAACACTAGCTCACTCGGGTATTGACATTATGCTTGTTGCTCCAACCGATGGCACTGGTCTTTAATCGCCACCTCACGAGAGGTTACTCACTACGACCTCACTGCTTGACTAAGGCAGAAATCTTGAGCCATTTTGCAGTAATCAGGCTGTCACTACTAGATGGCGTCATCCATATGACGTCCGATACTGTGGGGATTAGGGAGCAGACTCACAGATGGCGCTGAAGTCAGTATTCCCTGCTCCGATGAGGATGTCGGGTTCGTAATACTCCTCCAGCAATCTCCGCACATAGTATGTCATGCAGGACTACGTGTGACCAGGAGGTGAGGTGCGGCTAACGAATCAGACACCCCGAGTCGTGCAGAGTGCGGCTCAGGCTGGGAGTGAGAAGTGAGGGTACACACAGGGTGGTGAGTATACACACGTGTGTAACAGTGCTAGTATTTTGCACTGTTTCATGTATAATTGTGAGTTGTAATTGTGGGTGGGTGTATGCGTGTGTGCTTGTTAGTGAGGTGCCAGATGGTACGAGTGAGGTGTTGACTAGCTTCAATCTGCTGACATGGCAGTACTTAACAAGGAGGGTCTTATACTGTCGGCCCCAGCATGGATCCTATAAGGACTAGTTTTGCCTGTCTGAGTCATTATTTGGGCATGAGGAAGAATAATACTCCTCCCCCCCCCCAATTGGGGGGTGGCAAGGAGTGAATATATATGCCCTGTTGGGAAGTTTAGAGAGATTGAGAGACAAGTTTGCAGAGAGGGAAGGTGACCAGCCAGTCTCTCCTGCAATCTTCACCCTAGGCGGGTGCCATGCAGTCATCACTAGGGTGCATCCATCTGAGTGAGAGGTAAGAGCCAGTGTTGCTTGATTGACTAGGGTGTCTTAGGGGTGACGAGCTAGTGGAGTCTGAACCATTTAGCCATGTATGGTGTGGGCGTGTATGGAATGGGTGATCCCCCTTTTAATTTGGTCAATATTGTGTTAAATAATAGGATGGCAAAATGTTAAATAGTAAGAACTAGTATTCAATTGCTGGAAATTGAAATAATTTGTAATAATTTGATTCAATAAATGTCTATGTGTAGAATAACTAGCTTGACTTTTGTTCAGTCCTCTTTTTGAATCAAGGCCCCTCAAGTAAGAGTTAAGGCTAGAGATAATTAGATGGAAAACTCAAGTAGAGATAAAGTGAGGAAAGGAGAGTGAGGGCGCCGAGAGGTGAGTGAGGCGCGGGAGACCAGTGAGTGAGCGAGTAGGGGTGCGGCTTAGAGGTGCGCGCCATCTGCCTCCCCTCACTCAGGTCGCGGGGTAAACAGTGTCCTGTCCATTGCTTAACTGGAATTAAGACTTAGTTTGCGAAGGAGACAGGTGGTGGCAGCTTATATTATAATATGTAAAGTAAGATTAACATCATTATAACTTCATAGATAGAATAACAATCAGTCTACTCTTCTTCTTTCATCCCTCCTACTTACCCTCTTCTCCTTCTTTCCTTCTCCTCCTCCTACCTCTCCTCTTCCCATGCGCCCCTCGTTTTCTGTTGGCAGACGGACGAGTTCCCCCTCTACCTTATCCATGTCTGTCCTCTCTCTCCTTCCTCCTCCCCTCCTTCTTCCTTTACTTTGCTTTACTTGACCCCCTCCCCCGATTCCTACACCCCCCCCCATTACACGTGCACGGGGTGATGCCCGTGAACGTGTAATGGCACGGGGTGATGCCAAAATATTGATGTTGTCTTACGGAACATCAATAAGTGGATGAACAAGCTCTCTGTGTGTAAATATAACAGAACACTTGATTTACCAAAACACTTCGAATGTACTAATTAAGTCCTGAAAACTAAACCCATTACTGTGCGAGTTCAATAACACTGGGATTAATGGGAAGGGGTGAATATAATCACTCCACATTGCTCTACCATACATGGCTTACTGGCACAGACTGATCTATAGTCACTAGAACACGCTGGTCAAGAAGGCATCACTGACACCTTTTAATTCCGATGGAACATTCAACCCCCCAAGTGGGTGACTGGAACTCACCAAAGGGGGGAGGGAAGGCTGAGGGAGGAAGTGAACTGGTAACCTGTCTGTTGTAAGGTAACCACTCTGAGGCCCACGGGACGACCCGTGGAACGGTGTACTCGCTGGTGAGCTAGTCCAAGGCTCTATTAGAGTTCTGCTGAGCCACTGTGTCAACCCAGTACCTGTGTCGACCCAGTACCCATGTCGACCCAGCACCCATGTCGACCCAGTACCCGTGTCGACCCAGTACCCGTGTCGAGCTAATGCTCGTATCCAACTAGTGAGACAGAGAGAGAGACGAAGAGAACCAGTGAGAAAGAGACACAGACAGGCAGACACAAAGAGACAGACAGTGTGAGAGATAATCAGAGACAGATCAGAAGAGAGAGACAGACAAGCTAGCAACGTCCTGGTCCACCGCACAAGTGGATCCAGCCCCACGAGGCTATAACCTGATCCGGTCTTCCTCTGCCAGTGTCTCACACAATCCCATCTCCCGGCCCACACAACTAGAAACAGCGCCGAGGAAGAAATGGGGGATATTTTCCCAGGGAATAAAATGTGGGGGGAATTAACTCAACTCGCCTGAAAGTGTCTGTCGTTGTTGTAAGAGATGAGTTGATTATACTTGTTTCATGTTGACATTGGTATATTCATTTTTATATTATTATTATCCTCGAGAGGCGGGGCCCAGGAGTTGTAGCTCCTCTTCCGTAAATACATCTAGGGAGGTAAGGTTATTATGAGGAGAAAATGCTAAGTCACTTGGAAGGAATATAAGACACACTAAGATGAGGGATAAGGTATTAGGACAATATGATGGGATATGAGGAGAGGATATGAGTACAGAGTTAAGGAACGGTGTCAAACCATTTGGACCTTCAGGGATCGAACTCCGACCTTGCAAGAATGGTTCTGGTACTCGAAATTGAGGGAATTGAGAACAGGGAAGGTGTAAGAGAACAAGAACAAGCCTGGGGGCTACTGGGGTCATTCACAGTACACTTAGTACCCCCGGCCAGTACACATTATGCATTTACACAACTCCTTACGAAACCTGTACATCTTTCCTCAATCATGGCGGCTGTGTTTACATTCATTATATACGGTTAACGAGCGTGGAGACTTAACAACCTAAGTTAATATTGTTGTAAACAACCTCGTGCCGCCTCGGAGCTTATAAACGTGTTAATAAATATAAACACTGTCACCATGATTAAGAAAAGATGAAGAGGTTTCGTAAGTGGCTGTGTAAATGTTTAAAGAGTCTGGCCATGAGTTACACTCATCTGAGAGTGAGGAAAGTTATCCACATGACCCCCCCCTCCTCCCCGCACAGTACCTTGAGCTCTTGCAACAGGAATATATACATGTCACTGTGGTATATCAGAGTCACTGTGGTATACCAGTCATTGTGGTATACCAGTCACTGTGGTATATCAGAGTCACTGTGGTATACCAGTCACTGTGGTATGCCAGTCACTGTGGTATACCAGTCACTGTGGTATACCAGTCACTGTGGTATACCAGTCATTGTGGTATACCAGTCACTGTGGTATATCAGAGTCACTGTGGTATACCAGTCACTGTGGTATACCAGTCACTGTGGTATACCAGTCACTGTGGTATATCAGTCACTGTGGTATACCAGTCACTGTGGTATACCAGTCACTGTGGTATATCAGTCACTGTGGTATAACTGTCACTGTGGTATACCAGTCACTGTGGTATATCAGAGTCACTGTGGTATACCAGTCACTGTGGTATATCAGAGTCACTGTGGTATACCAGTCACTGTGGTATATCAGAGTCACTGTGGTATACCAGTCACTGTGGTATATCAACATTGCAGCTGAAGATGCCGCCAGCTGGTCGCGTCAACAGCGATGATTGGCAGTATATCTCTATATGACAACATCAATGTATGCAACGAGTGATTGCAATGCAACGTCCAGCTGAGAACACTCATTATAAAACCTGTACAGGGACTCGTGATTATCATCATTGATCCACCGGCAGGGCGAGTGCCTGTAAAGTCCACAAGACGCAGGTTCGATCCCAATGTATGCTTCTGTATTTTCTTAATAAATGATTGCTTAATGTATCTTAATATGAAGAACTGACTGCTTTAATTACCTCCCATTGCATGATAGGCCTTAATAACCCTCCCCTGGTCGATGGGCCTTAATGACCCTTCCCTGGTCTATAGGCCTTAATGACCCTCCCCTGGTCGATGGGCCTTAACCACCGCACTGCGCAGAGCGCATGTAGTTCTGGGGAGTGAAGAGCGCATGATGGTGCTCCTATTTTTAGCGTAGGATTAAAAACTGGTGCGCGGTTGACCCTGGTACGAGATGCAGAAACCAGGAGAGTGCCACCTACCAGCAGGAACCAGGAGAGTGCCACTTACTAGCAGGAACCAGGAGAGTGCCACCTACCAGCAGGAACCAGGAGTGCCACCCACCAGCAGGAACCAGGAGAGTGCCACCTACCAGCAAGAACCAGGAGAGTGCCACCTACCAGCAGGAACCAGGAGAGTGCCACTACCAGCAGGAACCAGGAGAGTGCCACCTACCAGCAGGAACCAGGAGAGTGCCACTACCAGTAGGAACCAGGAGAGTGCCACCTACCAGTAGGAACCAGGAGAGTGCCACCTACCAGCAGGAACCAGGAGAGTGCCACCCACCAGCAGGAACCAGGAGAGAGCCACTACCAGCAGGAACCAGGAGAGTGCCACCTACCAGCAGGAACCAGGAGAGTGCCACTACCAGCTGGAACCAGGAGAGTGCCACCTACCAGCAGGAACCAGGAGAGTGCCACTACCAGTAGGAACCAGGAGAGTGCCACCTACCAGCAGGAACCAGGAGAGTGCCACCTACCAGCAGGAACCAGTAGTAAACCCCCCTCCCCGTGGGTACTCCTGGGAGTGCGAGTTACTCCTATTTGTAAACCAGGAGTGCACAAATAGGCGAGTAAAAATTGGCTAGCACACACACACACACACACACACTCACATACACACATAAATAAACAAAGAAATATTTTACATTTATTTTCCTTATAACAAGCAATAATTGCAAATAAGTTTTCAGCAGTCCAATTTCCGGGTGACTATTCCATTGTGACTGAGGAACCGGATCTCCAAACCTGTGAGGATATCGCTTCCTATTAACATGTTGTGGGTGTCGTGTATGAGGGCATCAACCCGTAATGTTGTCCCTGGCAGGGAGACCTCGGCGTTGTTTACCTGTTGGTCGTACATGATGACTTGGTTATACGTGTCCCAAACTCTCACAGGTTGTGGGCTGTGTTGTACCTTCAGACCACACAGCCTGGCGATGTTGCTGTGACATAAGTGCGGGTGCTGCCCGCGTCCCAAACACTCACAGGTTGTGGGCTGTGTTGTACCTTCAGGCCACACAGCCTGGCGATGTTGCTGTGACATAAGTGCGGGTGCTGCCCGCGTCCCAAACACTCACAGGTTGTGGGCTGTGTTGTACCTTCAGGCCACACAGCCTGGCGATGTTGCTGTGACATAAGTGCGGGTGCTGCCTGTGTCCCAAACTCTCACAGGTTGTGGGCTGTGTTGTACCTTCAGGCCACACAGCCTGGCGATGTTGCTGTGACATAAGTGCGGGTGCTGCCCGCGTCTACGATGCACCTCTTGAACCGTCTCGTGTGCTGGCCGACCACGGTACACGTCGTGGTTAGTTCGGCATTGATCAAGTCCTGCACGTCGCTCAGTTTACCAAGCACAAGGGTGGGCTGGGAGGGGGATAACCTGATACAACACATGTAGTTATTGTATACATCAAGACCGAGCAGGTTGGGCACGCTTTCATACACCAGCATATCCGTCCTGATCCTAACGCGCCCTTCACATTCCAACTCCGTCTTCACTACTCCCATGACTCCGGCTCCTCCTTTAGTGAACTTGGGAGGTTCCATCTGGTGTCTTAACCCGCAGCTACCCTTCTACTACCCTTCTTAAGGTTACGAAGGGTAATGAAGGTTGTGAAGAGTAGTGAAAGTTGTGAAGGGCAGGGAATGTATTGAAGGGAAGTTAAGGTTGTGAAGAGAAGGGAGGGTTGAAGGGTATAGAAGGTTGCTAAGGGAAATGAAGGGTAGTGAAGGTTGTGAAGGGTAGGGAGATTGTGAATGAAGGAAAGGTTGTGAAACGTAGTTAGAGTTGTGAAGAGTAGTGAAGGTTGTAAAGGGCATCGAAGGTTGTGAAGGTTGTGAACGTTAGGGATGGTGGTGGACTTTAGGGAAGGTTGTGAAGGGCAGTGAAAGTTGGGAAGGCTGTGAGGGGTAGTGAAGGTTGTGAAGTTAGGGATGGTGGTGGAGTTTAGGGAAGGTTGTGAAGGGTTATCTTGAGATGATTTCGGGGCTTTTTAGTGTCCCCGCGGCCCGGTCCTCGACCAGGCCTCCACCCCCAGGAAGCAGCCCGTGACAGCTGACTAACACCCAGGTACCTATTTTACTGCTAGGTAACAGGGGCATAGGGTGAAAGAAACTCTGCCCATTGTTTCTCGCCGGCGCTTGGGATCGAACCCAGGACCACAGGATCACAAGTCCAGCGTGCTGTCCGCTCGGCCGACCGGCTCCCAGTGAAGAAGGTAGTGAAGATTGTGAAAGGTTGTGAAGATTAGTAAAGGTTGTGAAGGGTAACGAAGGCTGTGAAGGGTAGGGAAGTTTGTGACGGGTAGTGAAGTTTACAAAGGGTAGTACGTGAAGGTTGTGAAGATTAGTAAAGGTTGTGAATAGAAGGGAAGATTGTGCAGGGTACTGAAGGTTGTTAGGTTTAGGGATGTTGGTGGAGATTAGGGAAGGTTGTGAATGGTTGAGAAGGTTGTGAAACATAGTTAAATTTGTGAAGAGTGGTGAAGGTTGTAAAGGGCATTGAAGGTTGTGAAGGGTAGTGAAGGTTGTGAAGGAAAGTGAAGGGCAGTGAAGATTGTGAAGGGTAGTGAAGATTGTGAAGGGTGGTGAAGGTTATAAAGGAAATTGAAGGGTAGTGAAGGGTAGTGAAGATTGTGAAGGGTAGTGATCAAATCCACAAGGGCCGTGTCGAGGATTCGAACCTGCGTCCGAGAGCATCCCAGACGCTAGTAAGGGCGAAGAGGGAGAACGGCCTATTGACATAGCTCGAGTGCATGGGGGAAGTTGTGTAAAACCCCGGTTTGTTTCTCGGAGAGGCTGCAGGATCCAGTAAGTTCAGTAGAACTTCGGTTTCAACTCCTTTTGACCATGTCGTAGCTCAGTCGATTAAGGCAGCGTCTGGGATGCTCCCGGACGCAGGTTCGAATCCTCGTCACGGCCCTTGTGGTTTTGTTCATTTGATGCATCACGCTATTGTGATTTCTGTGTGTAATGGGTAGTGATGGTTGCGAAGAGTATCGAAGGTTGTGAATAGTAGGGAAGGCTGTGAAGGGTATGGAAGGTTTCGAATGGTAGGGAAGGTTGTGAAAAAGTAGCAAAGGTAGTGAAGGTTGTGAAGGGAAAGGAAGATTGTGAAAGGTAGGGAATGTTTTGAAGGAAAGGGAAGGTTGTGAAAAGTAGGGAAGGTTTTGAAGGTTATTGAAGGTTGTGAAAAAGTAGCAAAGGTAGTGAAGGTTGTGAAGGGAAAGGAAGATTGTGAAAGGTAGGGAATGTTTTGAAGGAAAGGGAAGGTTGTGAAAAGTAGGGAAGGTTTTGAAGGTTATTGAAGGTTGTGAAGGATAGTAAAGGTTGTGAAGGGTAGGGAAGGTTATGAAGGGGGTAGGGTAGGTTGTGAAGGGGTAGGGTAGGTTATGAAGGGGTAGGGAAGGTTATGAAGGGGTAGGGTAGGTTGTGAAGGGGTAGGGTAGGTTATGAAGGGGTAGGGAAGGTTATGAAGGGGTAGGGTAGGTTGTGAAGGGGTAGGGTAGGTTGTGAAGGGGTAGGGAACGTTATGAAGGGGTAGGGTAGGTTGTGAAGGGGTAGGGTAGGTTGTGAAGGGGTAGGGTAGGTTATGAAGGGGTAGGGAAGGTTATGAAGGGGTAGGGTAGGTTATGAAGGGGTAGGGTAGGTTGTGAAGGGGTAGGGTAGGTTATGAAGGGGTAGGGAAGGTTATGAAGGGGTAGGGTAGGTTGTGAAGGGGTAGGGTAGGTTGTGAAGGGGTAGGGTAGGTTATGAAGGGGTAGGGAAGGTTATGAAGGGGTAGGGTAGGTTATGAAGGGGTAGGGTAGGTTGTGAAGGGGTAGAGTAGGTTGTGAAGGGGTAGGGTAGGTTGTGAAGGGGTAGGGTAGGTTGTGAAGGGGTAGGGTAGGTTGTGAAGGGGTAGGGTAGGTTGTGAAGGGGTAGGGTAGGTTGTGAAGGGGTAGGGTAGGTTGTGAAGGGGTAGGGTAGGTTGTGAAGGGGTAGGGTAGGTTGTGCAGGGTAGTGAAGGTTGTGAAGGGTAGTGAAGGTTGTGAAGGGTAGTGAAAGTAACAAAGGGTAGTACGTGAAGCTTGTGAAGATTAGTAAAGGTTGTGAATAGTAGGGGAGGTTATAAAGGGTAGTGAAGATTGTGAAAGGCAGGGAAAGTTGTGAAGTGTAAGGAAGTTTGTGAAGGGTAGGGAAAGTTGTGAAGGGTAGGTAAGGTTGTGAAGGGTAGTGAAGATTGCGAAGGTTAGTGAAGATTGTGAATGGTAGTTAAGGTTGTGACGGGTAGAGAAGGTTGTGAATGGCAGTGAAAGTTGTAAAGAGTTATGAAGGGTAGGGAAGGTTGTGAAAGGTGCTGAGGGTTGTGAAGTGTAATGAAGGTTGTAAAGGGGAGTGAAAATAGTGAAAGGTAGGGAAGGATGTGAGGGATTGTGAAGGTTGTGAATAACAGGGAAGGTTGTGAAGGGTAATGAAGGATGTGACGGGTACGGACGGGTGTGAGGGGTAGTGAAGGTTGTGAAGGGTAGGGAAGGTTGTGAAGGGTAGGGAAGGTTGTGAAGGGTAGGGAAGGTTGTGAAGGGTAGGGAAGGTGTTGGATGATAGGGAAGGTTGTGAAGGGTAGGGAAGGTGTTGGATGATAGGGAAGGTTGTGAAGGGTAGGGAAGATGTTGGATGATAGGGAAGGATGTGAAAAGAAGGGAAGGTTGGGAAGGTTTTGATAGGTAGTGAAGGATGTGAAGGGGAGAGATGGTTGTGAAGAGTAGTAAAGAGTGTGAAGAGTAGACAAGGTTGTGAAGGGTAGTGAAGGTTGTGATGAGTAAGGAAGTTTGTGAAGGGTCGTGAGGGTTGTTAAGGGTAATGAAGGTTGTAAAGTATAAGAAAATGTTTTGAAGGGAAGTGAAAGTTATGAAGTGTAGGGAAGGTTGTGAAGAGTAGGGAAGGTTGTGAAGGGTATTGAAGGTTGTGAAGATTATTGAAGGTTGTGAAGTTTATTGAAGGTTGTGAAGGTTAATGAAGGTTGTGAGGGGTTGGAAAGGTTGTGAACAGTAGTAAAGTTTGTGAATTTCAAGGAAGGTTGTGACGGGTAAGGAAGGTTGTGAATTATAGTAAAGGTTGCGAAGGGTAGAGAAGGTTGTGAAGGGTAGGGGAAGGTTGTGGAGGGTAGGGGAAGGGGGTGGAGGGTAGGGAAGGAAGGTGGTGGAGGGTAGGGAAGGTGGAAAAGGGAAAGGAATCTGGAGAAGGGTAGGGAAGGTGATGAAGGGTAGAAAAGGTGGTGAAGGGAAGGGAAAGTTATGGAGGGTAGGGAACTTGGTGAAGGGTTGGAAAAGTGGGAAGGGTAGGGTGTAAGAGAGAGATCCTTGTGTAGGGAGAAATACCGTGCCGTACCAGACTCACCGTACCGTTGGTCTGGTGAGTCCTGACAGGTCAAGAGGAACAGTTCTGCGAGCGACCCTGCAGGTGTGAAGCCTGTTGTAAGTTGCAGTGTCTCCTGCGGTGTTGAACAAGTGGAGAGCAATTACCACTTGTGTCTGTAGTTACAGCATACATTGTTGTTTTCAGTTAGCTAGCTAGTAGCCCCACTTGGAATTTTTACTTTGAGTTAGACGTACCGTTACTACTAAGAAATATTTACGTAAATTCTTGAAATTTACATTAATTTTTATTTTCTCCTTTAACCGGAAGGGGAATTATGTAAGAGAGAGACCCTTATGTAGGGAGAAATAGCAGTGTTAAATGTTGAAAACCAGACTAGGACTCTTACCCCTTTCAGAGGCACAGAGCATCATCTCAACAGGAAAATGTAATCTCCTAAAAAACAATGTAAACAAAAGGGATGAAATGGTTAAAAAAAGCAGATTCAATACAAGAAAACATGGAGAAACAGCAGTGCTAAATGTAGACAAATAGCCTGGAACATTATCTATAAATAAAAAGGGAAACGTTCGTTTGTGCATAATCGCTAATATCCGAAAGTTCTTCACCGATTGCTTTGAAATTTTCACACAACGTTCCATTCGCATCTGAGCAGGTTATTATGTACATACTATATAGATGTCACGTCTGTGATGGGAAAATAACATGCTTTTTCTGAAAAACTATGTTTTTCATGTGAGGGAAATCTTCGAAACCTCTTTACCGATTGCTTTGAAATTTTGACACAACGTTGCATTCGAATAGGCGCGGTTTTTTTTTTTATATATCTACTATATACGTGCCTCACATTTGACAGGTAAAAACAACTTTTTTTTTTAACAGCACCATCTGTTGGACGTAAGAGCAACACACGCTGTAATCTCCGAAAATTCTTCGTCATTGATTGCTTTGAAATTTTGACACAACGGTGCATTCGAATAGGTGCATCATATTATATACCTACTATATAGATGCCACCCCAAAGTTGTGCCCTAGCTGCCGTGGGGTATAGACGTGTTGCCTGAGCCCTCCGGTAGTTAGGGGTTGTTCGCCGAGTGGCTGGGAGGTGTGGGCTGCAGTAGCGTCCCTGCAGTAGCCGCTTGGCTGGTGTTGATGTAGCACGCTTGCGATGGGAGGCCTTCTTCCCCCTGTTGTGAGAGTGAACTATGTGGGCCTGGAGTTTACAGGCCGTGTTGGTTACCCAGTCGTTGAGCTTGTCATGTGTGACATACGTTGAGCTTGTCATGTGTGTCCCAGTGGATGACGTCTACGGAGTTGAGCTGGTAACTGCTCACCAGGTTATTGTCAAATTAATGGGGGAGAAGGTGTACCATGAGTTCCTCCGCCGTAAAGAGGGGCGTTCCTTGTCGCTGCCGGATGGTGCCGGCTCTGTGACCATTACGGATCGTAGTGGTTCCCTGACATATGTGAGTGTGCATGGGGCGCCCTTGGAGTTTCCCGAGGACCTACTCCGGCGTTACTTCCAGTAGTTTGGCGCTGTCGTTAGTGTGTGGGTGCACACGCTGTCTTTGGGGAGGTATAAGGGTATGTGTACGAACGTTTGTTCCCTTGGGATGTGCCTGAGGTCTGACATTCCTTCTTCAGTCTGGCTTCTGGGGTACTACATCTGGGTGTACTATGCCCGGCAACCCCGTACCTGTTTTCGGTGTGGCCTGTTGGGGCATCAGGCTGCTGGGTGCTCTGGGGCTGCAGTTGCTCCTGTGAACCTGTTCCAGGAGGAGGATTTCCCGCCGCTCCCTGTTGGGGTAGATTCCGTGGGCGAGGATGTGGACGCCCTGTTGGCTGATGCGGCTCCCCCTGCGTCACCCGGTGGGCCGCCAGATGATGCGGCCCCTCCTCCGGGTGTTACGGTGCCGTCGGCTGATCTTCCTGCTCCTGTCACTGTCCCTGCTGCTCCCGTGGGTCTTCCGGATGGTCTCTGCAAGTTGTCAACGTCTTCATCTTCATTGTCTCCTGCTGCTGCAGCTGGCCCTGCACCCTCGCCAGGTGTCACGGCTGTGCTGGGTGCTGGGGGGGCTGTGGAGCATCCTGTTGTGTGCGGCCCGAGTCCCCCTGTGGTTGAGGCTGCTGCCGTTCTGCGACCGGCATCGGTTCACCTGGCGTGTGAAGCCCGTGGTTCTGGGTCCGCCTCCGGCTCTGAGGATGGGCGGCCGGAGCCCAAGCATTCCTGACGTTCTTCAACTGCTTGGGCTGATGTGGTGGATTTCAACGCCGGTGGCTCTTTAGGCGATGATGTGGTGGTTCCAGGTGCTTTGTGCTCTACGTTGATGGTGGTTGCTGACGTCCATGTGCCTGCTGATGACCTTGTTTGTGCATATGATGTACCTCCTGTTCTTTCTTCTGCAGATGGTTCTCCACAGTGGGGGGTGTGTGGGGGGGTCCCTGCAGGTGCACCGTCCGGTGGTTGACGTGGCCGAGGCGGCTCCCAGTGCACTGCCCATTGCCTGGCCCCGTGGAAAGAAGCCCTTCCCTCTTGTCTTGGCCTCCGGCGTGGAGTATGATGATGATAACCCCTTGCTGTTTGACGTTGTTGACCGCGTGCATCCTGTTCTATGGAGCGCTTCTTCCGTCTGGGTTCCGCGGGCTCGGTGTTTTGTTGTGGGTATGCCAGAGTTGATGCCTGATCCTCGTACGGTTCATAGTAATCCTGTTCCGGCTAATGTCATGTTGCTTTGGGAGGCGTATTGTGTTCAATTCCCGGTGGCGGAGTGGCCGGATAAATATGAGCATTTTGAGTAGTCTGTGTGATTGGTGTGTGATGGGGCCTGGGGTTTGTTTATGCTATGTGTTGTAATTATTGTGCGCCCTTCAGGCCGGTGTTATGTTTCGTTTTCATGACCTTGTTTTTTTTGTATTTATTGTATTTCTTAGCACGCTTTGCACGTAAATATAAAAAAAAAAATTAGATGCCACCCCTGTGACAGGTATACATATTCGTTTTTGAAAAACAGCACCATCTGTTGCACATAATAACAACATGCACATTATTCTAAATATGTCACGAACTCCATTTCAATGTTTTCGATTGCATTGATAAATTTTATTTTCATAGATTACGATTTATTTTCATTTTGCTTTAATTATTATGTGTGACATTGCGTTGGAATTGAGCTCTGTTGTTTACCGTACTGTTCATTTCATAAGTATAAGTATAGTTGCCCCTGTGACAGGTAAAAACATTCTTTTTTTAAGAAGCAACGCCATCTGTTGCACATAAGAGCAACTCATGCTATCTATCTATAAAAATAAAAATGGAAATGTTCATTTGTTCATAATCGCTAATCTCCGAAAGTTTTTCACGGATTGCTTTGAAATTTTGACACAACGTTCCATTCAAATACGCGCATGTTTTTATATACTTACTATATAGATGCCACCCCTGTGAAGGGTAAAAACATGCATTTTTGAAAAACAGTACCATCTGTTGCACATAAGACCAACACATGCTATACTAAACATGTTATGATTTCATTTGAATGTTTCCGATATCATTGATAAATTGAATTTTCATAAATTTTGATTTATTTTCATTTTGATTTAATTATTTTGTGTGGCATTGCATTGGCAATGAGCTGTTTCGTTTACCATACCATTCATTTCGTGAGTATAATTCATTTTTTATTTTTTCATTAATTTTCATTTCGTTTTTGAACTGTTTTTCTTATACTTCAGTGATGGGAACAGCTGGGGCCAGATTCACGAAGCAGTTATGCAAGTACTTACGAAGACTTCTGGTTCAACCTTGATGCCGTACGGACGTCTGGACACCTCCTCCGCCTGGGAGCTGCCGGATCACGTCCTGTTTTCGCGTTTTGGCTTTGCTACTGCCGTTTGGCATCCCTCTTCAACGGGCCGCTTGTACGACACCTGGCGCACATATCGCCTTGAGTCATGGGATTGTTGATAGATTTTTTTGTCGTGTTTTGGCTGGTTCTCCCGGCGGGGTGACGGTGTTCGGGGGCCGGCTTGGCCGAGAGGTGCCGGGGGTTGGTTAGTCTTGGTGGGCTCCTGGTGGGCCCTCAGTCGTGGTGGGCGGCTGGCTTCTGTTCTGCCGGGGGACACTGGATGACTTTTTGCGTTTTGGTTGGGGGCCGAGTTTTGGTTTGGCTGCCTGGTGTTCTCTGTGTGGAGTGGGACCGGTGCTTATCACCCTGAGGGACTCCTGGGGATCCCCAATAATCTGCCCATCTGTGCATTTATTTGCTGTATGGCATGTTAGTTTCTAGTGACTGGCGTCACTCGTTTCGCGATTTGGCTTGGTGTTCCAACCTTCCAAACTTTGCGAGTCACCCATCACGGGTACACCAGGGCGCATCCGATCCCACGATCGTCGTCGCCCCTAAATGAACAACAACAAGTACTTACGAACGTGTACATCGTTCCTCAATCTTTGATGGCATTGTTTACATTTATTAAACAGTTTACAAGCATGAAAACCTGCCAATCAACTGTTGCTATTGTTATAAGCAGCGTCCTGGTGCTTCAGAGCTCATTAACTGTTTAATAATTGTAAACAAAGCCGACAAAGATTGAGAAAAGATGTACAGGTTCGTAAGTGTTTGCGTAACTTCTTCGTGAATCTAGCCCCAGATCATTTGATGTTCTCAATTTTCTTATGTTAACATCAGATCATTTGATCATCAGATGAGGGAGTGGGGAATGGTGGGAAGGACGAGGGGACGGGAGTGAGGGATGGTGGGGGAGGACAAGGGGATGGGGTAGGAAGAGAATGGTAGGGAGGACTAGGGGATGGGGGAGTGAGAGATAGTGGGGAGGACGAGGGGAAGGTGGAGTGGGGGGATGATGGGGATGAAGGGTTGGGAGAACGAGGGGATAGGATAGGCGGGGAATGGTGGGGAGGACTGGGACACAGGGTAATGTTGTTGGGGCTCAGCAACGCATATGCGTTGCTGAGCCACAGCAACACGTGGCCGGGTTCAGCTAGTAAGACATATAAATGAAGTATTGGGAAATGTGTATGACATGTATAGGGAGGAGGCATTATTGGAACCAGGCAGGCAGGGACATGTGCAAGCCCCTATCAGTCACTTGGGAGAGGAAGGCAGTGAGAACAAGACCAGTGTTCTGGATGGTCTCCAACAAATACAATAAGTGCAGTATTATAGATGTTTATAGCGGTGCTTCCGCTTTTCTTTATGAGTCAGAGATAGGAATTTGTGTAAATAAGGATTTTGGAACCCTGTGTGTAGGGAGAGTGGTGTGTTGTTAATCCAGTTGTATGTGTTCAGCTGTGGGTCACATGGGGGTTATCCACATATATTTTGTATATCCATTTGTATATTGTGGTCAGAGTAGTGTATTGTTAAAACCCAGGTCTTTTGTAGTGACCTAAGAGAAGTGGAATAGAGTAATAACCTTAAGTTCCAGGTTGTAGAGGGAGAAGGAACCTTCCCCCCCCCCTTTTGTCTGTATCAATCCTGTGGTGGATCCAAGTTCACCCTCCCCCCCCCCCTGTTCTAATCAGTGTGAGGAAATCTGGTGTTTATTAAATAAAAACCTTTCAGTAAAATTGTACCCCCAAGGTGTATTTCTTGTCCCATGTAGGTAGAACTGGTGACTATTACTATATAGACCCCTGCACTTCCATTATTTATAAGAAAGTAGGAGCGGGTGTTGTTAGCGATACTTTATTGTACGGCTTTCAATCCCGTACCATACAAGGGAAGGTGGTCAAGTGTAGGGTAAGTAGTGAAGGGTAGGAAAGGTGTTGAAGGATAGGGAAGGTGGTGAAGGGTAGGGAAGGTGATGAAGGGTAGGGAAGGTGGTGAAGGGAAGGGAACGTCGTGAAGGTTAGGGAAGTTGGTGTAGGGTACGGCGGGTGATGAAGGGTAGGGAAGGTTGTGAAGGTTAGGGAAGGTGATGAAAGGTAGGGAGGTTGGTTGAGGGTAGGAAAGGTGGTTTGTGAAGGTGAGAGAGGCTTGTGTAGGGTAGTAAAGGTTTTGAAGGTTAGGGAAGGTTGTGAACGATTATGAAGTTTGTGAAGGGTAGTGAAAGTATTTAAGAGCAAGGAAGGTTGAAGGGGGGCGGGTGAATGTTATGTAGTGAAGGTTGCGAAGGGTAGAAATGCTTGTGATGAGTAGGGATTTTTAGTGAAGATTACGAAGTGTTGTGAAGGTTGTGAATTGTAGTGAAGGTTAATGGTAGAGAAGGTTGTGAAGGGCAGGGAAGTGTGTGACAGGTAGTGAAGGTTGTTAAGGGAAATAAAGGTTATGAAAAGTAGAGAAGGTTGTGTAGGGCAGTGAAGGTTGTGAAGAGTAGCAAAGGTAGTGAAGGGTATAGTGAAGGTTGTGAAGAGTAGCAAAGGTAGTGAAGGGTATAGTGAAGGTTGTGAAGAGTAGCAAAAGTAGTGAAGGGTATAGTGAAGGTTGTGAAGGGTTGGAAAGGTTGTGAAGGGTAGTTAAGGTTGTGAAGGGTAGGGAAGGTAATGAAGGGTTAGGGTAGGTTGAGAGAGGAAGTGAAGGTTACAAAGGTAAGTGATGGTTGTGAAGAGTAGTGAAGGTTGTGATTTGTAGGAAAGGTTGTGAAAGGTAGGGAAGGTTGTGAAGGGCAGGGAGGGTGGTGAAGGGTAGGAAAGGTGGTGGAGAGTAGGGAAGGTTGTGAAGGGCAGGGAGGGTGGTGAAGGGTAGGATAGGTGGTGGAGAGTAGGGAAGGTGGTCTCTATGCATGCATGCTTTGTTGTTGTCATTATATTCCTGCCCGGGTCTTGTGTTGTTTGGTGGGGGGGGGAGGGGAGGGGGGGAGGGGAGAGGGGGGATGGGAGGGGGGAGGGGAGGGGGGATGGGAGGGGGGGGTTGTAAATTACCAGGACCCCAAGTCTTCCTCCATCTGCTGTCAGTGTGCCAATGATGGAGTCTGTGTATACGTTTTCACTCTGATTCTTGAGTTCTTCCAACTGTCACACCTGTTTTACTAGGAGTGCAACTCCTCCTCCTCCTCCTCCTCCTTGCCTTTGTTGCCTTTCTTTCCTTATCACTTGGAATCATCCCCTTCCCCCTGGGAATATTGCATCGATCATATCATTTATTTTCGTTTCCATTATTGCAATAAAAAAGGAACTCTGCTCATTTGTTTCCGCCTCCGTCGGGAATCGAACCTGGGACATTAATGCTAGAACCCCCAAGGGCTCTCCCCTTACCCACGAGGGCCCCGCCCATCCCCCTTCAACCGTATGTGTTTACTATTTGTATTTACTATTTGTGCCTGCAAAATTTAGTTATTAACCAATCTATTTTCCTTTAATATTTCTTCCACCTGTATTTCTCTCTAACACACACACAAATCCCCAGGAAGCAGCACGTGGCATCTGTCTAACTCCCAGGTACCTATTTACTGCTTGGTGACCGATCTATTTTCCTTTAATATTTCTTCCACCTGTATTTCTCTCTAACACACACACAAATCCCCAGGAAGCAGCACGTGGCATCTGTCTAACTCCCAGGTACCTATTTACTGCTTGGTGACCGATCTATTTTCCTTTAATATTTCTTCCACCTGTATTTCTCTCTAACACACACACAAATCCCCAGGAAGCAGCACGTGGCATCTGTCTAACTCCCAGGTACCTATTTACTGCTTGGTGAACAGGTCCATTAGGGTGAAAGAAACTCTGCCCATTTTCAGAGTTTTACAGGATAAAAGTGCAGATATATGAAATGTTTTGAATGCACAGAAACTGTGCACGAACGTAGTATACCATACAACGTGAATATATCATTGAATAATAATGACCCGAAATGAATAACAAAGAATCTAAAGAACCTTATAGGTAGAGAGCGTGGTACAAAAGGATTAAAAGTGAGAAAGTTAGTTTAGAACAAGAATTTGCCCAACTGGTTAGAAATGTTAACAAAGAGTTAAGGAGGGCAAAAATAAACTATGAAGTTCGCATAACAGGGCAAACAAAGACAAGTCCTAATACTGGGTAAATACTGGTTCGGTAACAGGGTTGTTGATTTGTGGAACCAATTACCGCGTAACATAATAGAAGTAGGATCCCTTGGTTGTTTCAAGCGTAGGTTAGACATTGAGAATGAGATTGGGTGGTTATAAATAGGAGCTGCCTCGTATGGGCTAATAGGCCTCCTGCAGTTACTTTCATTCAGATGCAGACGAGGAGTCACAATAACGTGGCTGAAAAATATTGGCCAGACCACACACTAGAAAGTGAAGAGACGACGACGTTTCGGTCTGTCCCGGATCATTCTCAAGTCGAATGTGATGTCTGGAATGTTATTGTTTTAGATTCAGCTCCTTGAAACAAAAAGTTCCAAGTAGCACGGGCTATGGTGGGCCCGTAGTACACTTACCTGGCACAGGAGCGGGGCAAGTAGCACGGGCTATGGTGGGCCCGTAGTACACTTACCTGGCACAGGAGCGGGACTGTAACTCGGATGAGAGGAAGGAGGCAAAGGCAATAAATAGGCAAGAGAGAGGTGAGGAGAAGGAAATCTTAAAGAAAAAGCAAGGCAACAGGTACGGAAGGTAAGGGTGAAATAAAGGGGGTAATAATGAAAATAAGGAAGGGATCGTAAGAGAAAACAAGGGAAAGAAAAAGAAAGAAGGAAGGGTAAGCTTATGTTAGGTCACGTTTGTTAGAAAGATTAGAGCATTTGAGTATATACTGTGAAAGGGAAGAGTCAACAGCAACAAAGCCAGGACTCAAGTTGATGTTGGGTACGTTGTGTATTAGAGCCGATTTAACAAGACGTCGTCTGTGTAGAGTTGAGGCAGGAAAGATTATTTTAGAGGAAGACCAATCAATATGATGATTAGAATCCCTCACATGACAGAAGAGAGCATTGTTAGTGTCTGCAGACTTAACACTTCTTTTGTGTTCCTTAAGTCTGTCATTCAGTGTACGGCCAGTTTCACCAAAGTATTGGAGAGGACAAGACGAACAGGAAATAGAGTAGACACCAGCAGCATTAGCAGCAGGAGGAGCAGTGTGGACTAGATTGCTACGAAGTGTGTTAGTTTGTCGAAAGGCGAGTTTAATGTCAAGAGGACGAAAGGTATTGGTAAAAGTTTTGACATCAGATATGAAGGGAAGGCTTAGTACAGTGCTACTAGTGTTGGAAGCAGGTTTAGGATGAAAGAAATTTCGTTTAGCTTGAGAATAGGCACAGTTGATGAAATGTAAAGGGTAGCCAAGGCGAGAGAATGATTTGTAGATAATGGAAATTTCAGAATCAAAACCGTTTGGGTCGCTGATGCATTGAGTGCGGAGGATGAGAGAGACGAGAGATTTCCTACCATCCTCCTTTCTTAACAGAAGGAGGATGGTAGGAAAAGAAGTGAATGTACATGCCACTATGCATGGGTTTGCGATAGACTGAGAAAGAGAACCCGGACACAGAGCTGTGAACGTGAACGTCAAGAAAAGGAAGGAGGGAATTAGATTCCCACTCAACTTTGTAATGTATGGAAGGAGCCAGAGTGCTAAGAGAGGAGAGGAAAGGCTGGAAAAGATTAAGGTCATGAGGCCATAAAGCAAAAATGTCATCAACATAGCGAAGCCAGAGAGAGGGACGAGTATCAATAGAAGGAAGAAGAACAGTTTCGAAGTATTCCATGTAGAAATTAGCAAGAACAGGGGAGAGAGGGGAACCCATAGCGACACCGAAAGTTTGAGAGAAGTATTTACGATTGAAACGTCGTCGTCTCTTCACTTTCTAATGTGTGATCTTCATTCTCATGTTCTTATTTGTTTCTGCCTCCGCCAGGAATCCAACCCGGGCCCTTAGAACTATGACCCCCAAGCACTGTCCACTCAGCCACGAGGCCCTCCACTCTGCTGTGTGTGTGTGTGTGTGTGTGTGTGTGTGTGTGTGTGTGTGTGTGTGTGTGTGTGTGTGTGTGTGTGTGTGTGCGAATGTGCGTGTGTGTGTGTGTACTACCTAATTGTACTCACCTAATTGTGCTTGCGGGGGTTGAGCTTTGACTCTTTGGTCCCGCCTCTCAACCGTCAATCAACTAATGTACAGATTCCTGAGCCTACTGGGCTCTATCATATCTACATTTGAAACTGTGTATGGAGTCAGCCTCCACCACATCACTTCCTAGTGCATTCTATTTACTAACTACTCTGACATTGAAAAAGTTCTTTCTAACGTCTCTGTGGCTCATTTGGGTACTCAGCTTCCACCTGTGTCCCCTTGTTCGCGTCCCTCCAGTGTTGAATAGTTCATCCTTGTTTACCCTGTCGATTCCCCTGAGGATTTTGTAGGTTGTGATCATGTCCCCCCTTACTCTTCTGTCTTCCAGTGTCGTAAGGTGCATTTCCCGCAGCCTTTCCTCATAACTCATGCCTCTTAGTTCTGGGACTAGTCTAGTAGCATACCTTTGGACTTTTTCCAGCTTCGTCTTGTGCTTGACAAGGTACGGGCTCCATGCTGGGGCCGCATACTCCAGGATTGGTCGTGTGTGTGTGTGTGTGTGTGTATGTGTGTGTGCATGAGTGTGCGTGTGTGGCTGTGTGTGCGTGTGAGGTTCTGTACATTCAAAACATTCCATACATCTGCACTTTTATCCTGTAAAAACAAATATTGGGTTAATAGTTAGAACTTTAGTGAGCTAAAATTTATATCAAAATCTGCCCAAATGATTCGAATAAAAAAAAATTATATATTTTATGTTCACTGGCGTGCAAACTTGTTCATAAACAGTAATCTGCGAGCCTGAATCATCTGGTGAATTATACGCTTGTTTAAATACAGTTTCACACGAGATTATTGATGCCTGTATTTCAGCCCCGCTCCCCTCACCCTCTCTCTCTCACTCTCTCTCTACCTCTCTCTCTATCTCTATCTCTCTCTCTCTCGCTACCTCTCTCTCTCTCTCACACTCTCACACTCTCACTCTCTCACTCTCTCACTCTCTCACTCTCTCACTCTCTCACTCTCTCACTCTCTCACACTCTCACACTCTCACACTCTCTCTTTCTCTGTGTCACAGTATCAACACCGTTGCTGGACCGAGTAGTGGCAATATCAACGCCAACTATGGACCTGCACTCCAACTCCAAGGCATTAAGTAGGACGACTACAACGCCATCTGTTGACGGAGGTGTGGCAAGTTCAGCGCCATCTGTGATAGGTTCCTGTTCATACCTTAGGAGGTAAGGTCGATGATGATGACCTCTGGTGAGAGAAGTAACGATATCAACAACATCTACATTGTGCATTCAATTACATCTCCAGTTCCCGGGTGAAAGAGCGTCATCTTAAATTCTCCTTGCATACTTCCTGTCTGGCTAATGACTATTATGTCCACAGAGATGACAAGACGGGTCTATTGCACTGTAGAAAGAAGTTCACTTCGGGCTGTTCCAAACTCTTGGGGGCCAGATTCACGAAGCAGTTACGCAAGTACTTACGAACGTGTACATCTTTCCTCAATCGTTGACGGCTTTGGTTATATTTATTAAAAAGTTTACAAGCATGAAAACTTCCTAATCAACTGTTGTTATTGTTATAAACAGCCTCCTGGTGTTTCGGAGCTCATTAACCGTTTAATAATTGTAAACAAAACCGTCAAAGATTGAAAAAAAAATGGCAGGTTCGTAAGTACTTGCATAACTGCTTCGTGAATCTGGTCCCTGACTTGCTCGTGTGAGAGGACATGTGGCCGCCGTCGGTGGTAGACTGTGTTAGCTGCTGTACTTGAGTAGTCTTGTGTGGCCTGACGTACCCGGGTTTAGGCCAAGAGGAGTTACACGACGACAGTATTGGCCGTCTGCTGAGAAGTGCTGCCAGCGTGTAGACTTCTGCCACGGTGTTAGTGGAGACCCCCTGGACGTGTTACTTGTGACCCCTGGACGTGTTACTTGTGACCCCTGGACGTGTTACTTGTGACCCCTGGACGTGTTACTTGTGACCCCTGCCAGCGTGTTGCTGAAGCCCCCTGCCAGCGTGTTGCTGAAGCCCCCCTGCCAGCGTGTTGCTGAAGCCCCCCCTGCCAGCGTGTTGCTGAAGCCCCCTGTCAGCGTGATGCTGAAGCCCCCCTGCCAGCGTGTTGCTGAAGCCCCCTGTCAGCGTGTTGCTGAAGCCCCCCTGTCAGCGTGTTGCTGAAGCCCCCCTGTCAGCGTGTTGCTGAAGCCCCCTGTCAGCGTGTTGCTGAAGCCCCCTGTCAGCTTGTTGCTGAAGCCCCCTGTCAGCTTGTTGCTGAAGCCCCCTGTCAGCTTGTTGCTGAAGCCCCCTGTCAGCGTGTTGCTGAAGCCCCCTGTCAGCGTGTTGCTGAAGCCCCCTATCAGCGTGTTGCTGAAGCCCTCTGTCAGCGTGTTGCTGAAGCCCCCTGTCAGCGTGTTGCTGAAGCCCCCTGTCAGCGTGTTGCTGAAGCCCCCTATCAGCGTGTTGCTGAAGCCCTCTGTCAGCGTGTTGCTGAAGCCCCCTGTCAGCGTGTTGCTGAAGCCCCCTATCAGCGTGTTGCTGAAGCCCTCTGTCAGCGTGTTGCTGAAGCCCCCTGCCAGCGTGTTGCTGAAGCTCCCCTGCCAGCGTGTTGCTGAAGCCCCCCTGCCAGCGTGTTGCTGAAGCCCCCCTGCCAGCGTGTTGCTGAAGTTCCCCTGCCAGCGTGTTGCTGAAGCCCCCCTGCCAGCGTGTTGCTGAAGCCCCCCTGCCAGCGTGTTGCTGAAGCCCCCCTGCCAGCGTGTTGCTGAAGCCCCCCTGCCAGCGTGTTGCTGAAGCCCCCCTGCCAGCGTGTTGCTGAAGCCCCCCTGCCAGCGTGTTGCTGAAGCCCCCCCTGCCAGCGTGTTGCTGAAGCCCCCCTGCCAGCGTGTTGCTGAAGCCTCCCTGCCAGCGTGTTGCTGAAGCCCCCCTGCCAGCGTGTTGCTGAAGCCCCCCTGCCAGCGTGTTGCTGAAGCCCCCTGCCAGCGTGTTGCTGAAGCCCCCCTGTCAGCGTGTTGCTGAAGCCCCCCTGTCAGCGTGTTGCTGAAGCCCCCCTGTCAGCGTGTTGCTGAAGCCCCCCTGTCAGCGTGTTGCTGAAGCCCCCTTGTCAGCGTGTTGCTGAAGCCCCCCTGCCAGCGTGTTGCTGAAGCCCCCTGTCAGCGTGTTGCTGAAGCCCCCCTGCCAGCGTGTTGCTGAAGCCCCCCTGCCAGCGTGTTGCTGAAGCCCCCCTGCCAGCGTGTTGCTGAAGCCCCCCTGCCAGCGTGTTGCTGAAGCCCCCCTGCCAGCGTGTTGCTGAAGCCCCCTGTCAGCGTGTTGCTGAAGCCCCCTGTCAGCGTGTATCTTGAGAGCAGATGTTGGGGTATTGGGACTTAGTGATGATACGGCGTGTGTACTGACTGGCCCATGTTGAGGAAGGTGAACTCGCCGGTGCTGACCAGTGAGCGTAGACGACGTGTACTTGAGGACAGTGGACTCACCGGGTGTTGAAGAACAGTGGACTCACCGGGTGTTGAAGAACAGTGGACTCACCGGGTGTTGAAGAACAGTGGACTCACCGGGTGTTGAAGAACAGTGGACTCACCGGGTGTTGAAGAACAGTGGACTCACCGGGTGTTGAAGAACAGTGGACTCACCGGGTGTTGAAGAACAGTGGACTCACCGGGTGTTGAAGAACAGTGGACTCAACGGGTGTTGAAGAACAGTGGACTCAACGGGTGTTGAAGAACAGTGGACTCAACGGGTGTTGAAGAACAGTGGACTCACCGGGTGTTGAAGAACAGTGGACTCACCGGGTGTTGAAGAACAGTGGACTCACCGGGTGTTGAAGAACAGTGGACTCAACGGGTGTTGAAGAACAGTGTACTCACCGGGTGTTGAAGAACAGTGGACTCACCGGGTGTTGAAGAACAGTGGACTCACCGGGTGTTGAAGAACAGTGGACTCACCGGGTGTTGAAGAACAGTGGACTCACCGGGTGTTGAAGAACAGTGGACTCACCGGGTGTTGAAGAACAGTGGACTCACCGGGTGTTGAAGAACACTGCAGATATACTGAGTGTCCTGGGTGGGAGAGACACTGTACATATGTGTAGTAATATGACACATAATATATTGGTGAAGATATTATTTAGTGTGGATAACCCACTTTATTCCTTGCACAATTACTTGCTACTGCCTTTTCTTGATAACTTACCACTGACTTGAGGTGGGATCATTGAGGCTCTAAAGCCAATTAAGCAGAAAGAACCCAGTTACTGGCTCAAGCAGGGCGTAACACACTCACTCACACTCTCACACACACTCACACTACAAACAGAGTGAGCCATAAAGGCCATTAATAGCAACATCAGAGCCAGACTAAAGGTTTTTCTCCTAATAGGACACACAACAAACAGGGCAGACAACAACCGTCCTGCGCATTTATTAACGTCAACGGAACCCACGAGGCCTGGCCGGGGACGGTCGACTGGGCGCCCCTCTTCACCCAGCAGTAATTGGGTACCTGGCTGTTTACCGATTGACGGGTCGTGTTCCAGGGAAAACTAGTAGGGTAAGGCTTACCATAAGCTATAGGAAGGAAAAATTCGCAGTCTGTTAAGATCCTCAAAGTTTCAGACCTTAAATGTGACGAATTGTGGCCATCAATTGGGTTGTAGAGACTTACAACTGCGTAACGTCAAGGTATCTAGACAAAGAGAGGCATCCGGTGAAAGGAAAAAGGTTCAACCGCTTCTTTCCTCTCCAGGTCATAACTTGGCTCCCTCGATTGTGAGCAGAGGACGTAGACCACTGTGCTACAGGAACCCATATCTCTCTCACATAGAGCGAATACCTCACACATTTCCCTCACTCTCTACCCCTATTCCTCGCTTCCCTTGAGCTTTCTTCTCACTCCCTCTCAACTATCTCCTCTTTTTATGCCTTCTTCTCTTCTTCATATCGAACCTCTTCTCCTTTCTTCTTCTCACCGGAGGACATCTTTCCGTAAATCAAAACGATTTTGTTACTCCCCTTTGTATTTCATCTCTTCACAAGGCAGTCAACCCTCTTCCCAGTCTCTATTCCACCTATGGAGAGAGAGAGGGAGGGTGGGGGGGGGGGGTAAGAGGGTATTAGAGAGAACCAATTGGACGGTCGGGGATTGAACGCCGACCTGCATGAAGCGAGACCGTCGCTCTACCCTCCAACCCAAATGGTTGGAGAGAGAGAGAGAGTGTGTGTCCAGACCAATCTAAAAAAAATCAGTATTGTGATTATGTGTCATGTGTCTGGCGAACAAGTGTCCGAGAGGGGACACATGTACTCCAAGCTGTAGTGCTCCTGGTGACCATAGTTTAAACCACTTGAGACCAAGTGACAGCAAGAGACCAAGTGGCCACTTGGACTGAAGTACATCAACTTCACTCAACGAGACAGTGACAATTAAGTACGTTAACTGACTCGATTGATTAACGAAGTTGATGACATGGTTTCTGGAGCCCCTCACACCCAGCGAGCGTCACCAGCGACACTTTACGACCTGTTTCTTCTAGACCTCACCCTCCCCCCCCCCGCTATCTTTTAGATATCCCCCTACCCCCTCCATCTACTAGAAATCCCCCCTATCCCCGCCATCGTCTAGATATCCTCCCCTACACCCGCCATCGTCTAGATATCCTCCCCTACACCCGCCATCTTCTAGATATCCCCCCTACCCCCGTCATCTTCTAGATATCACCCCTGTTATGGCCACTTAGGACCAGTAACCGGGTTGTGGATGGATTAACTGCTTTTAGTGTATCCGACCCCAAGTCGGTAGTAATCTTTTAAGAACTGTAGTGGTGCCGTGAATAATAAACGGGGGAGGGTAAAACAATGCACGCTTTTCTTCACCAATATATTCACCTTCACCATAAGTATATATATAAATTGATTATTTCTACACTTATACTCAGTAGTGTCACTTTCACGCAGGACACAAAGGCGTTTGCAGTGTTCACCCACTCCTGTGTGTGCTCAACGGTAGAGTGACGGTCTCGCTTTGAGGTCTGCGTTCAATCCCCGACCGTCCAAGTGGCTGGGCACCATTCCTTCTTCCCTCCCCTCCCCCATCCCATCCCAAATCCTTATCCTGACCCCCTTCCAAGTGCTATATAGTCGTAATGGCTTGGCTCTTTCTGCTGATAATTCCATTCCACTCCTGTGTTTATCAACAGTACCCTATTCACTTGTACTGGACAACAGAGCCGGTCGGCCGAGCGGACAGCACGCTGGACTTGTGATCCTGTGGTCCCGGGTTCGATCCCAGGCGCCGGCGAGAAACAATGGGCAGAGTTTCTTTCACCCTATGTCCCTGTTACCTAGCAGTAAAATAGGTACCTGGGTGTTAGTCAGCTGTCACGGGCTGCTTCCTGGGGGTGGAGGCCTGGTCGAGGACCGGGCCGCGGGGACACTAAAGCCCCGAAATCATCTCAAGATAACCTCAAGATAACACTGGCGAGTTCACCTTTTACATGGGCCAGTCCACCGATACAGTATCACGAGGTGCCTACACCCTACCTTCACTCTCCAGCTACTCCCTGGCAGAGGACTTCAGCAACACGCTGACAGGGGTCTCGAGCAACCATATACAGGGGTAGCGAACACCCTGGCAGAAGCCTCTAGCAGGTTGCCAGCAGCGCTTCACAAGAGGCACCTCACTGTCGTTTGCAACTCTTCCAAGCCAATCTCGGGTACGGCGATCTATACCAACACAACTTTGCATATTGGCAGCTAACGGGAGACATCTCCCGTCACGCAGGGTGCAGTCGCACCTCCACAGATCTCCAGTATCAGCTCTTGATACTGGTAATGACTCAGAAGGGCCACCACTTACGGGCTATTCATGCCCGTGCCACCTTTTGGGTGGTTTAATCTTCATCAATCAATCAATCTAGCAGCTAACACACTGCTCAGATCGACGGCGGCTTACTTAGTCTTCTTCCAGGACCAAGCTAAGAGTTCGTGGACTGCCCAAGGTAAACTGCCTTCCTCAGTACAATTGCCTTCACACGTCACCTCTGTGGACACAAAAACACCATTAATGAGATGGACAGGACACCGGGGAAACTATGAGGTAACACTCATTCACTAGGGAGTTAACATTATGCTCTGTAGCACAACAGATGGCGCTGATCTTGATACGCCACCCACCAGAGGTCATCCGCATCAACCTCTTTTGCTAACTAGGGCAGGAAAGCAGAGCCATTTATCGCTGCCACGCCACCACCAACAGATGGTGTTGTCCACGTAGCGTCCAATATCAGGGTAACTGAGGTGCCGACCCATAGATGGCGCCGAAATCGCCACTCCATACTCCTATGAAGGGTTGGATACTGTAACAACCCTCTACCCCAGTTATCCTCTAGATATCCTCCCTAACCCCCTCCCCCACCATCTTCTAGATATCCCTCCTACCCCCCGCCATTTTCTAGATATCCCCCCTACCCCTCGCCATCTTCTAGATATCCCCCCTACCCCTCGCCATCTTCTAGATATCCCCCCTACCCCTCGCCATCTTCTAGATATCCCCCCCCCCCTACCTCCACCTTCTAAAACAATAACTATGACACCTCTTAAATTAGGTCATCATCAGAAGAAAGAGTCAAGTCAAAGTCGTTGTATCACTTTGAAGATCTATGAGGCCCAGGAGCTAGGATATGAGGACCAGAATATGGGGTATGAGACCCAGGAGCTAGGATATGAGGACCAGAATATGGGGTATGAGGCCCAGGAGCTAGGATATGAGGACCAGAATATGGGGTATGAGGCCCAGGAGCTAGGATATGAGGACCAGAATATGGGGTATGAGGCCCAGGAGCTAGGATATGAGGACCAGAATATGGGGTATGAGGCCCAGGAGCTAGGATATGAGGACCAGAATATGGGGTATGAGGACCAGGTGCTGGGATATGAGGACCAGAATATGGGGTATGAGACCCAGGAGCTAGGATATGAGGACCAGAATATGGGGTATGAGGCCCAGGAGCTAGGATATGAGGACCAGAATATGGGGTATGAGGCCCAGGAGCTAGGATATGAGGACCAGAATATGGGGTATGAGGACCAGGTGCTGGGATATGAGGACCAGAATATGGGGTATGAGGCCCAGGAGCTAGGATATGAGGACCAGAATATGGGGTATGAGGCCCAGGAGCTAGGATATGAGGACCAGAATATGGGGTATGAGGCCCAGGAGCTAGGATATAAGGACCAAAATATGGGGTATGAGGCCCAGGAGCTAGGATATGAGGACCAGAATATGGGGTATGAGGACCAGGAGCTGGGATATGAGGACCAGAATATGGGGTATGAGGCCCAGGAGCTAGGATATGAGGACCAGAATATGGGGTATGAGGCCCAGGAGCTAGGATATGAGGACCAGAATATGGGGTATGAGGCCCAGGAGCTAGGATATGAGGACCAGAATATGGGGTATGAGGACCAGGAGCTGGGATATGAGGACCAGAATATGGGGTATGAGGCCCAGGAGCTAGGATATGAGGACCAGAATATGGGGTATGAGGCCCAGGAGCTAGGATATGAGGACCAGAATATGGGGTATGAGGCCCAGGAGCTAGGATATGAGGACCAGAATATGGGGTATGAGGACCAGGAGCTGGGATATGAGGACCAGAATATGGGGTATGAGGCCCAGGAGCTAGGATATGAGGACCAGAATATGGGGTATGAGGACCAGGTGCTGGGATATGAGGATCAGGAGCTGGGATATGAGAACCAGGTGCTGGGATATGAGGGCCAGGATTTGGGATATGAGGACCAGGAGCTGGGATATGGGGACCAGGAGCTGGAATATGAGGGCCAGGAGATGGGATGTATCAGGAGCTGGGATATGAGGACAAGGAGCTGGGATATGAGGACCAGGAGCTGGAATATGAGGGCCAGGAGAAGGGATGTGAGGATCAGGAGCTGGGATATAACGATCAGGAGCTGGGATATGAGGACCAAGTGCTGGGATATGAGGACCAGGTGCTGGGATATGAGGACAGGGAGCTGGGAGATAAGAACGGAGTGAGAGTAACGGGTTCTAACCACTTGGACCACTGGGGATCGAACGCCGACCCTGATAGCGGGTTCAGCAATCTTACACACAGGGGTGAAGCTATCATAGACAGAGGGTTAAGCTATCATGGGAGCCGGTCGGCCGAGCGGACAGCACGCTGGACTTGTGATCATGTGGTCCTGGGTTCGATCCCAGGCGCCAGCGAGAAACAATGGGCAGAGTTTCTTTCACCCTATGCCCCTGTTACCTAGCAGTAAAATACGTACCTGGGTGTTAGTCAGCTGTCACGGGCTGCTTCCTGGGGGTGGAGGCCTGGTCGAGGACCGGGCCGCGGGGACACTAAAAAGCCCCGAAATCATCTCAAGATAACCTCTCAAGACAGATCATACACAGAGGGTTAAGTTATCATACACAGAGGGTTAGGTTATCATACACAGAGGGTTAAGTTATCATACACAGAGGGTTAAGCTATCATACACAGAGGGTTAGGTTATCATACACAGAGGGTTAAGTTATCATACACAGAGGGTTAAGCTATCATACACAGAGGGTTAAGCTATCATACACAGAGGGTTAGGTTATCATACACAGAGGGTTAGGTTATCATACACAGAGGGTTAAGCTATCATACACAGAGGGTTACGTTATCATACACAGAGGGTTAGGTTATCATACACAGAGGGTTAAGTTATCATACACAGAGGGTTACGTTATCATACACAGAGGGTTAAACTATCATACACAGTGTCAAGCTATCATACACAGAGGGTTACGTTATCATACACAGAGGGTTAAACTATCATACACAGTGTCAAGCTATCATACACAGAGGGCTAAGCTATCATACCTGGTTGATGGGGTTCTGGGAGTTCTTCTACTCCCCAAGCCCGGCCCGAGGCCAGGCTTGACTTGTGAGAGTTTGGTCCACCAGGCTGTTGCTTGGAGCGGCCCGCAGGCCCACATACCCACCACAGCCTGGCTGGTCCGGCACTCCTATCATACACAGTGTCAAGCAATCATACACAGAGGGTTAAGTTATCATACACAGAGGGTTAAGTTATCATACACAGAGGGTTAAGTTATCATACACAGAGGGTTAAGTTATCATACACAGAGGGTTAAGTTATCATACACAGAGGGATATCATACACAGTGGGTTAAGTTATCATACACAGAGGGTTAAGTTATCATACACAGAGGGTTAAGCTATCATACACAGTGGGTTAAGTTATCATACACAGAGGGTTAAGTTATCATACACAGAGGGTTAAGTTATCATACACAGAGGGTTAAGCTATCATACACAGTGGGTTAAGTTATCATACACAGAAGGTTAAGTTATCATACTCAGTGGGTTAAGCTATCATACACAGAGGGTTAAGTTTTCATACACAGAGGGTTATCATGCACAGTGGGTTAAGTTATCATACACAGAGGGTTAAGCTATAATACACAGAGGGTTAAGTTATAATACACAGAGGGTTACCCTATCATACACATGGGTCTAAACTATCATACACATAGGTCTAAACTATCATACACATAGGTCTAAGTTATCATCCACAAACGGCACCGGGGGCAGGATTCCCTACACATCATGCCACTTACAAAATCCTCAAGCACACACACACACACACAAAATCTCGTCACATAAAATCCCTCATTTTCGCTCTCGTCATTGGTGGAAAATTCCTGCCCAGAGATGAAGGAATTGAGCTCTCAGGGATCCTATCGGAATTTCTGATTGGCCAATTACGTCGTTGGCATGTAAAGATGGAAGGGGGGGGGAAGGGTGGGGGGGGGGGGGAACTGCAATATGTCTCCCTCATTGACTCGAATGGTAACATCTGTTTATTATGTAGAAGGACAGTGAGGGCTTTGATTTTGAGAGATTTTGATAATTATTTGGTGGTGTCACGCGTCGCTCACCTTGGGTTACATGTTACGTGGGTTACATGTTACGTGGGTTACATGTTACGTGGGTTACATGTTACGTGGGTTACATGTTACGTGGGTTACATGTTGCGTGGGTTACATGTTACGTGGGTTACAGTTAAACAGCGGAGGATCATGCTACTGATCCTGTGCCTCCACACCGCGGGTCTTTGCTCCCTCCACTGGGGTACCATCGACCACACCCAGGGAGCTTTCCAAGTCATGCCTCCAGTCCGGTCGCCACTACTTGACCTTGGACCCAAGGGGGAGAAGAGAAGGCCCAGCCCACACTGTTCGAGCTCAATCCAGCACTGTGCAACACCCCCATCGGGCCGGCCCACCCACACGTGCAAAGTTTTGCCGGAACTCCGGCCGTTACTAAGTTCTCACCTTTATTTCCAGGTCGCCAGCTGGGTAATCTTCTCAGCGTCCCAGCAACGCTTTTATTTCAAATGTAATACCGTGTTGCCAGCCAAGGGTCTGTTTTCTATTTAATGCCAGTACTTGTGTGTTGCAAACTAATATATATTCACAATTTTTTTTTTTTTGAGATATATACAAGAGTTGTTACATTCTTGTACAGCCACTAGTACGCGTAGCGTTTCGGGCAGGTCCTTGGAATACGATCCCCGCCGCGAAGAATCGTTTTTTCATCCAAGTACACATTTTACTGTTGCGTTAAACAGAGGCTACAGTTAAGGAATTGCGCCCAGTAAATCCTCCCCGGCCAGGATACGAACCCATGACATAGCGCTCGCGGAACGCCAGGCGAGTGTCTTACCACTACACCACGGAGATTGTAAAGAGATGGAGGAGACACATAAAAACAATGATAAAATAATAAAGTTTACTTAAGTACAAACTACAAACACATGAGAGATATATATGCATGAATATTAATGTAAATATATGATGGTGACAGCAGCACTCCTCTGGTGGCCGCCGGCAACTCGCATCAGCTGGGCGAGTGGGATCTTTGGCCCCTCACTGGGGGGGGGGGGGGGGGGGGGGGGCGACTCCATCAGTGTAGTTCCACAGTCTTCCTGACTCCGCCACCCGCTGTCTTTACCAGGCAGTAGATAACAGATACGTGCTGCCCTACAGCCTAATCTACTCCTGTATTATCTAGAAATACTCTAGTAAGTACCTGTGTATACCACTAGGCTTATCTTGCTTAATTATCAAGGGATAATGGGAAGGAATAATGATCTACCTTAACATGTTCTGCCCTCAGATGCCTGGTCCGTAGTCCCTCACGTCATTCCTCGGCGTTCCGGTCGATTTACAGGTCCGTAGGCATTGTGAAGATATGGGTCATCTCCGTGCTCACTCCCATATGTGGTCCCACTCCCTGGTCGCTGGCTCATCCAGTTGTCACTGCTCACTTTGTCTCCCTTAATCACCACTTTACCGAGACCAAATACTCATGGATCCGACTGCGACTTCTCCCTTCCGAGTTCCCAGTGGCATGATCCAATTACAGCAGCTCTGAGCACCTCGGAGTTCCTCTGATGGCGAGCCACTCATTACTCTTCCATCGCCATTCCCGACTCCTCCAAGACTATCAGCTCACAGTCCTCGGCACCTTTAGGCCGCTGGAAAGGAGCTTCCTCGCACTCCCCTGAAGTGTTGTAGTCTTCTGTAGTCTCTATGAACGTGCCAGGCTGCGTTACTTCGCTGTATGAGGCTCCTAGACCTCCAAACTTGAGAGCTCAACCAGCGCACGTCCGCTCTCAATGAAGCGCCAAGCCCTCTGCAACCTCTGAGTCAGGCCTCCCGGTGACGTCACAGCCCCCCAGGGGCGGGCTCTCATTGGTCACTCTCGTCACGTGACCACAGCCAGCCAATCGCCAGCCTGCTGGCGTCTTCACGTTTTTGGCGCACTTTTGTCCAAGCCATCACCATTTGCATGCACTAGGGGCGTAAGCCCCCTTAAAGCCAAAACTAAAATAAGAGTTTTATACTGGAAAAAGAACTGTTGCTAGCTGTTACCAATGTCAAACGAATCCCTGCATCTCAGGAAACTTGCAGGGTGTTAAGATATGAGTCTTCCCACTGGATAAGAGAAAATATAGGATAGGGCACCATGACATTGGTTAAAATGAATAACATGCACGAAGCTCTTGTCTCTGCTAGACAGTAAAAAAATGATAGCTTTTGCAATAGTTATTAATATAATTTTGTATAAATAATTAAAATTAAAACAATATGTTCTAAGCCTAAACTCTTCCATAATTCCTTTTGCGGCTCCCAGGGAAGGTTTAAATTATCAGTTGGATACCAGTTAGGTGTCTCTGGGATCCTTCCTTACTGTGTGCTGCTCATTGTACGGTTGGTTGAACTTTTGCGGTCCAGGATTCAATCATCTGTTGTCCAAGTGAATGAAATGTTATAATCTACATTATTGTGGTTTGCTGTTTTATAATATTGCTATTATTTTTTATATAATTAATATTATTTTCAATATTATTATTATTATTATTACTATTGTTATTATTATTGTTATTATTATTTATTTTGCAGTTTTAATACATAACTCGTAATTTTATACATGCTGGAGCTGGACTTATTCGCCACAGTTATATGAAACAGAACAGATAAAACTGCATGTGTCAAGCTCTCATCTTGGAAGTCAGTATCGTTAACTTCTAGCCAGTAGGCTTGTGGTGAGTGCATGGTTGAAATTGAAGTCTAGATCTAAGATTATAGGTGCTGGCATGGGGTAGCTGTATGTAAAGTGGTCTGTCAACCACAGTAGGTGGTGTCCCAATAGGAGAAACTGTCTGGGTAGGTTCATTGTCATCTTCCACATCAGTCTCATCTTCTTATCTTGAGGTTATCTTGAGATGATTTCGGGGCGTTTTAGTGTCCCCGCGGCCCGGTCCTCGACCAGGCCTCCACACCCAGGAAGCAGCCCGTGACAGCTGACTAACACCCAGGTACCTATTTTACTGTTAGGTAACAGGGGTATAGGGTGAAAGAAACTCTGCCCATTGTTTCTCGCCGGCACCTGGGATCGAACCCAGGACCACAGGATCACAAGTCCAGCGTGCTGTCCGCTCGGCCGACCGGCTCCGGCTCATCAGCAGTTATTTTAGCTAACTTCATATGGTCTAAATGTTCATTTATATACTCTCCTGTTAACAAATTTTTAAGTTTGTACTTGTTACCTTTGATAAGCTGTATTACCTTATATGGACCCCAAAAAATGTCTTAGTTAGCTTGTACATAGGGCCAGACCTGTGTTGGTCACGTACCATTACTGCAGATCCGACAGTTATCTTACTGGGCTTAGCTCGTGCATTCTTTGCTCGAGTGAACTCTGCTGTTGTCTTGGACAATTGTTCTCGTATTTTCTTGAAAACTAGTTGCATTTGTCTATGCTTTACTTTAACAAAATCATCTAGATTATACAAAGGAGTAGGGGGGTACATTAGTCAATTCATTAGGGAGGATCTTATCCATACCATAAAGAATAGCATAAGGAGTATCTCCTATAGAAGCAATTAATTGAAGAATTTATGGCACACTGAATTAACAGTAATTGGGATGTGTTCATACTTTTATCAAAATTCAACATGACTCTCAAGGCATCTAACACTTTCCTGTTAGTACCCTCTGCTAAAACATTACTTGCTGGGTGATATGGCATAATACTACATTTCTTAATGTTATATAAATCACACAAGCTATTACTGAACTCGGGACCATTATCCAAAAGAAATGCTTTAAGCATACTATATTTTCAAGATATTTGGTCATGGAATGTACTAATGCAGCACCTAAGCCTACATCACTAGCATCTGTGATCATAAAATCATAAAAGGAAAATCATAACCACATAACTTCCGCATCAATCTTCTGATGCGGAAGATGACAATGAACCTACCTAGATCATAAAAGGTTTAGAATAATCTGGATACCTAAGGATAGGTGACGAGATCAATGCTGCTTTGAGCATTTTGAGTGACTGTTCTTGGGCTTCTTCCCAAAGAAAGGGTTCATCCCTTAATTTGCAACTTGTAAAGTGGAGCGGTTATAATAAAGAATCCAGCAATAATTAAACGATAAAATCCTGAGACCTGTGAACTGTCTCACGGCTTCTGCAGTACGAGGCATTGGAAAATCACGGGCAGCAATAATTTTTTTATTCATTCAAGATAATGCCAGAAGGTGTGACTGCATGATCTAGGAAATTATTCTTCTCCTTTAAAAATGAGCACTTTGAGAGTTTTATTTTTAAATTTGCATCTGTGAGCTTTACAAGTACTTTCTCAAGGTTCTGGAAGTGAGTCTGAACATCTTGTGACTTGATTATGAGATCATCAAGGTACACTTAAAGAGTATTTTCTATCAGTCTATGAAATAGGTTCGTCATAAGCCTTGAAAAGGTTATTGGACTATTCTGCAAACCAAATACCATTGTTTTTAACTGAAAATGACCATTGGGAGTACTAAAGGCTGTCAATTGTTTACTTTCCTCATCAAGGGGGATTTGCCAGAATCCCTGCAACAAATCTAACGTTGAGAATACTTTGTTTCGACCAATATTTTGCAACAAATCATTTAAGACTGGAAGTGGGAAACAATCATGTATAGTTACTCTGTTAACCTTCTGATAATCGATTACAGGTCTCCAAGTACCATCTCGCTTTGGTCCAAGAATCAATGGAGCATTTCATGGCGAATTACTCGACTCAATTACATCAATTTGTAACATTTCCTCTAAGTCAATCAGCTTCTGCTCTCTGAGAATGTGGTAGGAGGTAAGCTGGTACATAAATTGGCATAGTTCCTTGCTTAAGGGGGAATTTTATATGTAATAAGAGAAGTGAGACCTAACTTTTCTCCTGGTAGAGCAACAACGGCTCTATTTTATTCAAAATTTCCTAAAGTTGAACCACAGAGTCAGGGAAATCAGTAGGACTGAGGTGTTGTGCTAGCACGTCTGGCTGAGATCCCTGTTCTCCTGGTGTGAGTGTACACACAGTATGTTCCATGGAGACATTGTCCACCACTTGCACCGGTAACGAGTAATGGGTAAAATCTACAACATGGGTGCCAGACTGAAGATGGAAGTCGGCATTACTTGTGCTTGCAACATACAGTGTAACAGTACCATCCTGCACTGTGTACCAGGAGGGTTCAACAAACGTACCATTCACTTTACACTTTTCACTTTCTGCAGTGACATCCGATAACTCAGGCACTCCCTGAACCTTAATACTTACTTCTGTGAGAGAATGAAAGTGCAGCAGTGTCAGTAGCTGTGGAACCACTGACTTCAGAGATGGAAGCTGCCAGGCGAACACGACAACGAGAATCCGTTAAGGCTTCCCCCCTCCAGAAAGTCACTCTTCTGACCAACTGCACAACTATGATGCTTCAATTGAGTGCCTGTTTTCTCAGGGATGCTACTGCAGCAACTATCTGACAACCCTTTGCTAGCAAGTCGGATTTTTATAAAATTAACGAAATCTGATTGAAGGTTGAACTCATGACCCTGTCGCTATAAGCTACACAAAGGTATGATGTGGTCTTTGATACTAATGTTCCAGCGATGGGGAAACAGTGCAATATTTTCATCAGTCATGGTGTACAAACCTAGGAGAATGTCACCAGGAAAATGAATACTGTACTCACCTAGTTATGTCTGCAGGGCTTGAACTCTGGCTCTTTGGTCCCACCTCTCAACTGTTAATTAACTGATGTTCAGGTTCCTGTGCCTATTGGGCTCTATCATATCTACACTTGAAACTGTGTATGGAGTCTGCCTCCACCACATCACTTCCTAACACATTCCATTTGTCAATTACTCTGACACTAAAAAAAGTTCTTTCTAATATATCTGTGGCTTATTTTGGAACTCACTTTCCACCTGTGTCCCCTAGTGCATGTGCCTCTTATGTTAAATAGCATGTCTTTATCTACCCTAACAATTCCTTTCAGAATCTTGTATGTGGTGAATTGTCAACAACTAAGCATGTTATAGACAGTGTAATGTTCTTTAACTGGAGTGGGTGGTCAATTTTCCCCTTAACTTTTACTGTATTTCCTGAAACACCACTCAGAAAAGGTATGTGTGATTTCCTTTTTGTGACAGGATGCCTACTTGCAATATCTCTAAGAGCTGAAGGCTTGACAATATTAATTTTTGCATCTGAGTTAACAAAGACTTTTAAAATTCTACCATGTACAATGGCTGATACAAGAGGACCATCACTTGAAACTGGACAATTTACTACTTGTGATTTATGGTGCCTATGATGTCTGCGTCTCGCCTGGGTCAAATTCATTGTGGTACCGTCAACATATACAACTGGTCTAGTGTCACTGTCCTCCTCTGTCAAGTGTCCAAATCTATTTTGGGTAGCTACTGAGTACACAGGGAGGGCACTAGGACTGGCTAACTTGAACTGGTTAGAGGATGGCTTTGGGTGTTTCCCGATAACATAGAATAACATTCTGAGCTCCAGCGTTCTGTGCCCGAGTATTATAATTTGACATATTATTATAGCTGGGCTGGGTGATGTAATTATGTGAGTTCTGATAATGTCTTGGACACTGTGCGCTTCGCCATGACTGACCGTGGGAGCTACGAGGTCGGGATGACCTTTGCTGAGCTCTACAATCTGTGGTGTGGTGACAAACTTGTTTACGATGCAATATGGGAACTATGCAATAAGTTGCTATGCAATATGGGAACCTAGAGTTATTAAAATGGAGAGGAGACAGAGAGAATTGTCTAGGGATGATGATTTAGGAGCGGACCAACAGTCCCTTGCCAGGTAAAAGCTAGACACAGGAATATGTGAATAACACTTAAATTGTCAACATGATATGGTAATATTTAAAGTAAAATACTGAATGAATAAACTTCAAATTAAGGTCTGGAGAAATGTAAAAAAATTCTATTGTGCAAATCCTTAACTGCTGGAAAAATAATTATTTCTTACTTCTTTGAACTTCAAATTTGCGAATAACACTCAAGGAACACAATTAATACACAATGGGGTTACTGTGGAAAGCAGAATAAGTTGAAATGGCTCAGGAAAGCTGTGCGTGTGAAGTGGCTACCAGGTCCAATATTTAACAAATCACTGGAGGTGAATGACACACTAAATGAAGTTTATTATTCCTTAAAACACTTTTAATTCCTAGCAATGTAAAAGCTATCTACCCGTTACTTATCTCGGCAGTGCAGTACATGAGATTCAGCAGTAGTCAAACATGAAAATGGCATTAAGGCGTGTGAAGAGGCACATGTGGTATTTGTTTACATCTGGGGCGACAGCAGCGTGACTTGTGGCAATGTTGAGAAGCTCGGGTGGAACCCCACAGTAGAGATGATGTCAGGAGCACGACGATAATGGCGAAGGAAGCACAGTTGCTATGCAGGTGTACCTTACCTTGAGGTTACCTTGAAGTGCTTCTGGGGCTCTGTGAGGGGTCTGCCAGTTATGCCCCTTATGTGTAGTTTTGTACATGTACTTATGTGTACTTATGTGTAGGCAGAGGTAGCAGGGGCGATGTGAGAGGCGGTTGCTAGCGGTGGTCGAGGTGGTGGCGCCACTAGTCAAACGTTATAAACGTCCACCAATTATTCATCAAATAACTGCACAACACATCTGATGAGCAGTTGAAGCTGGAGACGACGATTGCAGTAGCTGGCAAACACACAGAAGGCTTGTTGCATTTGGCTGTGAGTAGTGGAATATGGCGCGGAGGTCCGAAAATGGTGCAGGAAATTCAAAATGGCTGGCGCGGAAATTTTCCTCTCCCCTCACTGATGAACTGGCGTTCTCGCTGCTATATATTGTGCCTTACTTCTGAGAACGCTGACCTAGGGTAGTGGTTGATGGCAGGATCCCGGACTGGTACAATATAATGAATACTGACGAATGCGTGCGTGAAGCGGGTGGCGGCTTGGTGGTGGCGGGTGGTCGGTGGAGACACATGACGTTGTGAGCACTTGAGTTTCTTGCTCAGCACAAAAAATCTGAGTCCCAGTGCTGCTTCCAGTATTGGTTGCCGTTTGGCAGTTGATGGTACTTGCTTGGGGACTGGAGAGATTACACACTGTCGTTGCTTCAAGGGCTTCATTGGTGAGGCCACAAGATATAAATGGAGCCCCCGAGGTCCTACCTAACACTGGGTCTGTGAGATACTGAGGCCTACTTGAGAACGGGCACTGCCGCTCTGGCGTGTGACGTCATGGGCTAACTGTCTGTGATTGGCTATTCGCCAATCGTCAAACAGTTGAGGTTTAACATCTACTTGTGCTTGTCCATACTAACCCACCCTCTGCTTGTGCTTGCTCATCTTAACTCACACTTTGCTTGTACTCATCCATCCCAACCCACCCACTGCTTGCTTTTGTTCATCATAACCCACACTCTGCTTGTGCTTGTACATCCCATCCTCTCCTCTGCTTGTGCTTGTCCATCTTAACCCACTCTCTACCTGTGCTTGTCAATCCTAACCCACCCTCTGCCTGTACTTGTCCATCTAAATCGGCTACCATCGTCTTTTGTACGGTCATGGTTGGTCGAGTGGTTAAGGTACCATGTACACCAGTTGCATAGTGCTCCTAGCTGTCTGGGTTCGAGTCACTTCTGGGGTGTAGAGTTTTCAGTTATATATATATATACATATATATATATATATATTATTAAATATGACCGAAAAAGTAAGATTAATAATTCTAACGCGAATTTTCTCAATCTTTCGTACATTATGCTTCACTGTTGGAGGTAAATCAAAAATCACTTCTCCAAAATTCATTTTTATTTCTAGTCTGACGCGACACGGGCGCGTTTCGTAAAACTTATTACATTTTCAAAGACTTCACAAATACACAACTGATTAGAACGTATCTCTGATTTTATATCTACATTTGAGTGAGGTGGGAGGGGTGATGTGGCATTAACACAAGACAGAACAAGAGGGGATATTAATAGGGTATTAAAAGTATCAACACAAGACAGAACAGAAACAATGGGTATTGAATAGAAGTGTTTGTAGAAAGCCTATTGGTCCATATTTCTTGATGCTTCTATATTGGAGCGGAGTCTTGAGGTGGGTAGAATATAGTTGTGCAATAATTGGCTGTTGATTGCTGGTGTTGACTTCTTGATGTGTAGTGCCTCGCAAACGTCAAGCCGCCTGCTATCGCTGTATCTATCGATGATTTCTGTGTTGTTTACTAGGATTTCTCTGGCGATGGTTTGGTTATGGGAAGAGATTATATGTTCCTTAATGGAGCCCTGTTGCTTATGCATCGTTAAACGCCTAGAAAGAGATGTTGTTGTCTTGCCTATATACTGGGTTTTTTGGAGCTTACAGTCCCCAAGTGGGCATTTGAAGGCATAGACGACATTAGTCTCTTTTAAAGCGTTCTGTTTTGTGTCTGGAGAGTTTCTCATGAGTAGGCTGGCCGTTTTTCTGGTTTTATAGTAAATCGTCAGTTGTATCCTCTGATTTTTGTCTGTAGGGATAACGTTTCTATTAACAATATCTTTCAGGACCCTTTCCTCCGTTTTATGAGCTGTGGAAAAGAAGTTCCTGTAAAATAGTCTAATAGGGGGTATAGGTGTTGTGTTAGTTGTCTCTTCAGAGGTTGCATGGCTTTTCACTTTCCTTCTTATGATGTCTTC
This sequence comes from Procambarus clarkii, assembly GCF_040958095.1. Lineage (NCBI taxonomy): Eukaryota > Metazoa > Arthropoda > Malacostraca > Decapoda > Cambaridae > Procambarus > Procambarus clarkii. The sequence continues at coordinate 36,821,930 of NC_091168.1, read as the reverse complement.
GATGAAACCATTGGAGAAGCCGTTATTGACTAGGACCTGCCTTACCCTACAGAGTTCTTCGTCGACTTGCTTCCATTCTGAGCTGTGGCTGAGAGCACGGTCGACGTATGCGTTAACAACACTCCTCTTGTACCTGTCAGGGCAGTCGCTGTTGGCATTTAGGCACATTCCTATGTTTGTTTCCTTAGTGTAGACTGCAGTGTGGAAACCTCCGCCCTTTTCCATGACTGTTACATCTAGAAAAGGCAGCTTCCCATCCTTTTCCGTCTCGTAAGTGAAACGCAGCACGGAACTCTGCTCAAATGCCTCCTTCAGCTCCTGCAGATGTCTGACATCAGGTACCTGTGTAAAAATGTCGTCAACATACCTGCAGTATATGGCCGGTTTCAAGTTCATGTCGACTAAGACTTTTTGCTCGATGGTACCCATGTAGAAGTTTGCAAACAGGACACCTAGGGGAGAACCCATGGCGACCCCATCTACTTGCTTATACATGTGCCCATCCGGGCTCAAGAAGGGTGCCTCTTTAGTACAAGCTTGGAGTAGTTTCCTCAGAATACTTTCTGGCATGTCAAGAGGAGTACAGGCTGGATCACGATACACTCTGTCGGCTATCATTCCGATTGTCTCGTCCACAGGTACGTTGGTAAACAGCGATTCTACGTCCAACGAGGCTCTTATCCCTGTGGCCCGTGTGCCCCGCAGTAAGTCCACAAATTCCTTTGGAGACTTCAGGCTGAAGGCGCAAGGAACATAAGGAGTCAGCAGGCCGTTGAGTCGCTTTGCCAGTCTGTACGTGGGTGTGGGTATCTGGCTAATGATTGGCCGAAGTGGGTTTCCAGGCTTGTGCGTCTTGACATTTCCATACGCATATCCAGGTTTATATTCCCCAATGATCTTTGGCAGGTGGAGTCCGGATTTCTTGGCGTTCACAGTTTCGATCAGTTTGTTGACCTTTGCTTTTAATTCGGCTGTAGTGTCCTTCGTTACCCTTTGGAACTTAGTTTGGTCAGAGAGTATGATGTTCATTTTCACCAGATATTCGTCTTTTTTAAGAATGACATATATTGGCGACTTGTCCCCTCTCCTGACAACTATCTCCTTGTTCTCACGAAGGCTTTTAGCTGCCGCTTTAAGCTCGGGGGACAGTATGGTGCTTCTGTAGTTGCCTCGATTCTTTCCTCCTTCTGCAATAAGTTCTGCTTGTAAGGTATCTTTGGTAGTGACCTTCTTTTGTGTCTCGAGGTCGAATATGTCGTCCAACAGAATTTTCAACTCTACTTTCCGGGCCATTTCACTCGGTCTGGACATAACATGACAGTTTATGCCCAGATTTAGGAGAGTGACTTGGTCCTCAGTGAGGTTAATTCCTGCAAGGTTCAGGAAGCCATCTCTTGGTCGTGGAATTGCCATAGGTCCTCCATATAATGTTGTTAGTTTCTTGATAATCCTTGTTTCACAGGCCACAGGGATAAGAGCCTCGTTGGACGTAGAATCGCTGTTTACCAACGTACCTGTGGACGAGACAATCGGAATGATAGCCGACAGAGTGTATCGTGATCCAGCCTGTACTCCTCTTGACATGCCAGAAAGTATTCTGAGGAAACTACTCCAAGCTTGTACTAAAGAGGCACCCTTCTTGAGCCCGGATGGGCACATGTATAAGCAAGTAGATGGGGTCGCCATGGGTTCTCCCCTAGGTGTCCTGTTTGCAAACTTCTACATGGGTACCATCGAGCAAAAAGTCTTAGTCGACATGAACTTGAAACCGGCCATATACTGCAGGTATGTTGACGACATTTTTACACAGGTACCTGATGTCAGACATCTGCAGGAGCTGAAGGAGGCATTTGAGCAGAGTTCCGTGCTGCGTTTCACTTACGAGACGGAAAAGGATGGGAAGCTGCCTTTTCTAGATGTAACAGTCATGGAAAAGGGCGGAGGTTTCCACACTGCAGTCTACACTAAGGAAACAAACATAGGAATGTGCCTAAATGCCAACAGCGACTGCCCTGACAGGTACAAGAGGAGTGTTGTTAACGCATACGTCGACCGTGCTCTCAGCCACAGCTCAGAATGGAAGCAAGTCGACGAAGAACTCTGTAGGGTAAGGCAGGTCCTAGTCAATAACGGCTTCTCCAATGGTTTCATCGAAGACATCATAAGAAGGAAAGTGAAAAGCCATGCAACCTCTGAAGAGACAACTAACACAACACCTATACCCCCTATTAGACTATTTTACAGGAACTTCTTTTCCACAGCTCATAAAACGGAGGAAAGGGTCCTGAAAGATATTGTTAATAGAAACGTTATCCCTACAGACAAAAATCAGAGGATACAACTGACGATTTACTATAAAACCAGAAAAACGGCCAGCCTACTCATGAGAAACTCTCCAGACACAAAACAGAACTCTTTAAAAGAGACTAATGTCGTCTATGCCTTCAAATGCCCACTTGGGGACTGTAAGCTCCAAAAAACCCAGTATATAGGCAAGACAACAACATCTCTTTCTAGGCGTTTAACGATGCATAAGCAACAGGGCTCCATTAAGGAACATATAATCTCTTCCCATAACCAAACCATCGCCAGAGAAATCCTAGTAAACAACACAGAAATCATCGATAGATACAGCGATAGCAGGCGGCTTGACGTTTGCGAGGCACTACACATCAAGAAGTCAACACCAGCAATCAACAGCCAATTATTGCACAACTATATTCTACCCACCTCAAGACTCCGCTCCAATATAGAAGCATCAAGAAATATGGACCAATAGGCTTTCTACAAACACTTCTATTCAATACCCATTGTTTCTGTTCTGTCTTGTGTTGATACTTTTAATACCCTATTAATATCCCCTCTTGTTCTGTCTTGTGTTAATGCCACATCACCCCTCCCACCTCACTCAAATGTAGATATAAAATCAGAGATACGTTCTAATCAGTTGTGTATTTGTGAAGTCTTTGAAAATGTAATAAGTTTTACGAAACGCGCCCGTGTCGCGTCAGACTAGAAATAAAAATGAATTTTGGAGAAGTGATTTTTGATTTACCTCCAACAGTGAAGCGTAATGTACGAAAGATTGAGAAAATTCGTGTTAGAATTATTAATCTTACTTTTTCGGTCATATTTAATAATATATGTCTACAGGAAAGACTGCTACCAAAATATACTAATATATATATATTAGTATATATATATATATATATATATATATATATATATATATATATATATATATATATATATATATATATATATATATATATATATATACATATATATATATATATATATATATATATATATATATATATATATATATATATATATATATATAATATCACATTCTTATAAAGCCACTATCACGTATAGCGTTTCTGGCAACCTTTACTAACGTTTCCCTGGAATACGACCCAACAAATCGTTTAACAACCAGGTACCTATTCACTGCTGGGTGAACAGAGGCTACAGTTAAGGATTGGTGCCCAGTTAATCCTCCCCGGCCAGGATACGAACCCAGGTTAAAGCGCTCGCGATGAGCCGGACAAGTGTTTTACCACTGCACCACGGAGATTGTATTTAATTATCATCTTACCGGTTAATTTGCCATAAAATAAACGACCTGTTTTCAAACCAAAATTTGTTAAGTCAGGTTTTTAATGAGTATAAATCTATTTAAGTTATATATATTATATGGAATTGGAAATGCCTTAAGGAAATAGGGAATGGGCCGCGTTCTTGGCGAAGGTCAGAAGGCCGTAGAGGTAACTAACGCCTATGGGGAATGTCTAGAAGAACAGGGATTGTTCTGAGAGAACAGTAGAAAGTGAACAAAAAAAAAAAACATACCATGGGGAGTTTGTGAAGGGTTTACGGGCTGAGAAATTACCACGGGTAAAATGGAGTGTCGGGCGAGAATAATGAATAGTCAGGATCAATGATTCCAAACTTAGTCTTGGGAGTGAGGCCAGCACCC
>NC_091168.1:36724331-36817448 GCF_040958095.1 Procambarus clarkii | reverse complement strand
GTCTCTCTCTCTCTCTCTCTCTCTCTCTCTCTCTCTCTCTCTCTCTCTCTCTCTCTCTCTCTCTCTCTCTCTCTCTCTCTCTCTCTCTTTCTCTCTTCTAGGTTCTAGATAGCTTGTCAGTAATGGGGGAGAAGTAATGACTCCTCTCTCTCTCTCTCTCTCTCTCTCTCTCTCTCTCTCTCTCTCTCTCTCTCTCTCTCTCTCTCTCTCTCTCTCTCTCTCTCTCTCTCTCTCTCTCTCCCTCTCTGTCTCTATCTGTCTCTCTCTCTCTCTCTCTCTCTCTCTCTCTCTCTCTCTCTCTCTCTCTCTCTCTCTCTCTCTCTCTCTCTCTCTCTCTCTCTCTCTCTCTCTCTCTCTCTCTCTTTCTCTCTTCTAGGTTCTAGATAGCTTGTCAGTAATGGGGGAGAGGTAATGACTCCTAATAACAAGGGGGGACACTTGGTAGATGTCTAGTAATAGAAAAGTGCTAAATAGGTACTCGACACGTAGTATTAGGCAGGAATTAGATTAATACCTCATACTAGGGGGTAACAGATAGATACCTAATAATGAGAAGTGCTAAATAAATACTTGATAAATATCTAGAAATAGGGAGATACCAAATAGATATTCAGTAATAGGGACATTCTAGACAGATATCTATAAATAGGGATATGCTAGATAGATATCTAATAATAGGAAGATACCAGATAGATACCTAGTAATGGAGACGTGCCAGGTAAACAATTAATAGACACCTTGTAATATTCAGATATTTGATAGACACCTTGTAATATGCAGCTACTAGATATATCTAGTAATAGATAGACACTAAGGAATTGGAAGGTACCAGATCAATACTTACTAATCATTTTGACCAAAACTTTCCTTTAACGAAGAAAGTTAAATAGTTACATGCCAAAAACTCCGATAATTGACTAGTTAAAAGAGCTATCAACTCTTTCCCAGTCAATCTCAATCCTGAAACTTTTCTTCTCCTATTATAATGTGATCTGGAACTTTTAATAGACAATTATTGGAAGTTTACATGTATGATACTGAGGCTACTAGCTGTGTTGATACTGTGGCTACTAGCTGTGTTGATACTGTGGCTGTGTTGATACTGTGGCTACTAGCTGTGTTGATACTGTGGCTGTGTTGATACTGAGGCTACTAGCTGTGTTGATACTGTGGCTGTGTTGATACTGTGGCTACTAGCTGTGTTGATACTGTGGCTGTGTTGATACTGAGGCTACTAGCTGTGTTGATACTGTGGCTGTGTTGATACTGAGGCTACTAGCTGTGTTGATACTGTGGCTGTGTTGATACTGTGGCTACTAGCAGTGTTTGATACTGTGGCTACTAGCAGTGTTTGATACTGTGGGTACTAGCTGTGTTGATACTGTGGCTATGTTGATACTGTGGCTACTAGCTGTGTTGATACTGTGGCTACTAGCTGTGTTGATACTGTGGCTACTAGCTGTGTTGATACTGTGGCTACTAGCTGTGTTGATACTGTGGCTACTAGCTGTGTTGATACTGTGGCTACTAGCTGTGTTGATACTGTGGCTACTAGCTGTGTTGATACTGTGGCTACTAGCTGTGTTGATACTGTGGCTACTAGCTGTGTTGATACTGTGGCTACTAGCTGTGTTGATACTGTGGCTACTAGCTGTGTTGATACTGTGGCTACTAGCTGTGTTGATACTGTGGCTACTAGCTGTGTTGATACTGTGGCTACTAGCTGTGTTGATACTGTGGCTGTGTTGATACTGTGGCTACTAGCAGTGTTTGATACTGTGGCTACTAGCAGTGTTTGATACTGTGGCTACTAACTGTGTCGATACTGTGGCTACTAACTGTGTCGATACTGTGGCTACTAACTGTGTTGATACTGTGGCTGTGTTGATACTGTGTGGCTACTAGCTGTGTTGATACTGTGGCTGTGTTGATACTGTGGCTGTGTTGATACTGTGGCTGTGTTGATACTGTGGCTGTGTTGATACTGTGGCTACTAGCTGTGTTGATACTGTGGCTGTGTTGATACTGTGGCTACTAGCAGTGTTTGATACTGTGGCTACTAGCAGTGTTTGATACTGTGGGTACTAGCTGTGTTGATACTGTGGCTACTAACTGTGTCGATACTGTGGCTACTAACTGTGTCGATACTGTGGCTACTAACTGTGTTGATACTGTGGCTGTGTTGATACTGTGTGGCTACTAGCTGTGTTGATACTGTGGCTGTGTTGATACTGTGTGGCTACTAGCTGTGTTGATACTGTGGCTACTAGCTGTGTTGATACTGTGGCTGTGTTGATACTGTGTGGCTACTAGCTGTGTTGATACTGTGGCTGTGTTGATACTGTGGCTGTGTTGATACTGTGGCTGTGTTGATACTGTGGCTGTGTTGATACTGTGGCTGTATTGATACTGTGGCTACTAGCTGTGTTGATACTGTGGCTGTGTTGATACTGTGGCTACTAGCTGTGTTGATACTGTGGCTGTGTTGATACTGTGGCTGTGTTGATACTGTGGCTGTGTTGATACTGTGGCTGTGTTGATACTGTGGCTGTGTTGATACTGTGGCTACTAGCTGTGTTGATACTGTGGCTGTGTTGATACTGTGGCTACTAGCTGTGTTGATACTGTGGCTGTGTTGATACTGTGGCTACTAGCTGTGTTGATACTGTGGCTGTGTTGATACTGTGGCTACTAGCTGTGTTGATACTGTGTGGCTACTGGCTGTGTTGATACTGTGGCTGTGTTGATACTGTGGCTACTAGCTGTGTTGATACTGTGGCTGTGTTGATACTGTGGCTGTGTTGATACTGTGGCTACTAACTGTGTCGATACTGTGGCTGTGTTGATACTGTGGCTACTAGCTGTGTCGATACTGTGGCTGTGTTGATACTGTGGCTGTGTTGATACTGTGGCTACTAGCTGTGTTGATACTGTGGCTGTGTTGATACTGTGGCTGTGTTGATACTGTGGCTACTAGCTGTGTTGATACTGTGGCTGTGTTGATACTGTGGCTGTGTTGATACTGTGGCTGTGTCGATACTGTGGCTACTAGCTGTGTTGATACTGTGGCTGTGTTGATACTGTGGCTACTAGCTGTGTTGATACTGTGTGGCTACTAGCTGTGTTGATACTGTGGCTGTGTTGATACTGTGGCTACTGTGTTGATACTGTGGCTGTGTTGATACTGTGGCTACTAGCTGTGTTGATACTGTGGCTGTGTTGATACTGTGGCTACTAGCTGTGTTGATACTGTGTGGCTACTAGCTGTGTTGATACTGTGGCTGTGTTGATACTGTGGCTACTGTGTTGATACTGTGGCTGTGTTGATACTGTGGCTACTGTGTTGATACTGTGGCTGTGTTGATACTGTGGCTGTGTTGATACTGTGGCTGTGTTGATACTGAGGCTACTAGCTGTGTTGATACTGTGGCTGTGTTGATACTGAGGCTACTAGCTGTGTTGATACTGTGGCTACTATCTGTGTTGATACTGTGGCTGTGTCGATACTGTGGCTGTGTCGATACTGTGGCTGTGTCGATACTGTGGCTGTGTCGATACTGTGGCTACTAGCTGTGTCGATACTGTGGCTGTGTTGATACTGTGGCTGTGTTGATACTGTGGCTACTAGCTGTGTTGATACTGTGGCTGTGTTGATACTGTGGCTACTAGCTGTGTTTAATACTGTGGGTACTAGCTGTGTTTGATACTGTGACTACGCAAGCGATATAGCGAAGAATCCAAATTGGAGCAAGTGGCAACACTGATCCATATACAGTGTGGAGCGACCGCGTGGAGAGACCGGACTGACGTCCTCTGCATGGATCGACTCGCCGTGGATCTTGCCTGGTTGTGCTTGTGGGTTGTGACTGGTAAGTGCCCCTCTCTCTCAATGAAGTCTTCAACAGTGTGCAAGGTTTATATAATACCATATAGCAGTCACATTTAATGCATTTTATTCGATAATAGAATAGTAATCTTGATAGATTAATAGAGAATGAGGCAGTAAGCTCACTGTGAGCTCAATTGGGAACTGAATTGTACTGTTAATCCCTACACACACACAAACAGTCAGGGTTTTATTACTATAATAATAGGGTTTAATATTATAAATATATTGATATATACAGCAAAACAAGGCAAAATGGGAGTAAACAAACAAATTTGTGGCCACTGTAACAACTCCTTAAAGTTGAAGACAACGGGAATTGAATGTTATATCTGTAAGAAAAGATTCCATTCGGCTTATACATGGAGTGAGTAACACCACGGCACTGAGAGCTGGCCACTTGCTCTGGCTGTGTAAAACTGACCTGCCAGCTTGGAATATCCTAAAAAACCTTCTAGATAACATGATACATGAACGGAAAACATCGTTCACTGAAAGCCTACCAGCCATCCAGAAGGAGTGGGAAAGGAACAACGGCAATTCTAATATACCAGGGGCGGAGGCTATAGTCAGGGATGAAACTGAAGCTGAAACTCAGGAAGTTGTAAACTCTGACTCAGTAGGCCAGGATGTAGATGACAGTAAACTAGAAAGTGTAACAGACAGCACTGACAGCTCGATAGGTACAGACACTACGACGGTCCCCGATAGAGCAAGTCAGACCAGAAGGACAGACTTATGCAAATTTTATGCCAAGGTCATATGCAGACTGAGATATACTGGTAATAAGAAAGGATTAGAATGCAGTTACCAACATCCCAAAAAATGTTTAAATATGCTTAGGAAAGGTGAGTGTTGATTTGGATCAATATGTAGGTTTTTCCATCCTTTTCCATTTGAGAACTACTTAGATTCTGTGACAAATTTTCACTCAACCAGCAGATATCGAAGCCAACGAGAAATGAAAATATTCTAGATCTGGTCTTTACGAACAATGAAGACATTATCAGGGACATTACGATATCAGATACCACATTCTCAGATCACAAGCTCATTGAAGTGCAAACGATCATCAATACTCAAAATAGACCTAAAACGTTGATGAAACGAGAGGGGTTATTCAGTAAATTCAATTTTAATATTAAAAGGATAGACTGTTAGAAAATAAACAGGGAACTTACAAACATTCCATGGGAAACTTTTCTAAGTAATACAAGTCCTACAGAAGGAATAGAAAAACTGACTTTGGAAGTGTATCAGGTCTGTCTGAAACATGTTCCTTTGAGGAAAGCCAGAAAGAGATCCAACGTAGAAAGAGAACGCAGACGACACTATAAACAAAGGAAAAAAATAATGGAAATGCTTATGCAGACACGAATTTCCCATCAAAGAAGGAATAATTTCAATAGGGAGATTGAAAAAATCGAGCAGAAATTTAAACACTCATATCAAATTGAAGAAAGGCAGTTAGAACAGAAAGCAATTCAGGAAATAATTAAAAAGCCAAAATACTTCTTCACATATGCGAAATCAAAAGCAAAAACCACTGCCAGTATTGGACCTATTCGTACAAGTGAAGGTTCATACACGGAGGATGACAAAGAAATTAGTGAAATCCTAAAAAAGCAGTATGAGGACATGTTTAGCACTCCAATAAACAACATGAAAGTGGAAGATCCAGACAATTTATTAATGCGGAATATCCAAACCCCTGTAAATATAACTGATATCAACACGAGGGTACTAGACTTTGAAAGAGAAATTGAAAACATGCCCATGCACTCAGCCCCGGGTAAAGATTCATGAAGTTCAATATTTATAAAGAAATGCAAAGTGCCGGTAGCACAGACACTCAGTATAGTGTGGAGGAAGAACTTGGACATGGGGGAGATACCAGATGCACTTAAAGCAGCAGACTCTACACATGGGAGAGAGCAAAGCATTGGCAAAGAATTATAGACCAGTTATACTAACGTCGCATATAGTAATAGTATTTGAGAGAGTGATTAGGAGTCAGGTCACCAATTTCATGGAGACCAATGACCTTCACAACCCAGGCCAACATGGATTTCGAGCGGGAAGATCGTGCCTCTCACAGCTACTTGATCACTACGACAAAGTCACTGAGGCATTAAAAGAAAAACAGAATGCTGATGTGATATACACGGACATCGCAAAGGCTCTCGATAAATGTGACCATGGCGTGATAGCACACAAAATGAAGTCAATGGGAATAACCGGTAAAATAGGACGCTAGATACTCAGTTTTCTGTCAAACAGGACTCAGCGAGTAACAGTCAACCACATAAAATCTAGTCCAACCTCAGTTAAAAGCTCTGTTCCTCAGGGTACAGTCTTTGCACTGCTGCTTTTCCTTATTATCATATCAGATATAGACAAAAATACAAGTCACTGTTTCGTATCATCCTTTGCAGATGACACAAAAATCAGTATGAAAATAACCTCTGCTGAAGACATTGAAAAACGTCAAGCTGATATTTAATACAATTTTCGACTGGGCATCAGAAAATAACATGATGTTTAACAGTGGTAAATTCCAGGTACTCAGGTACGGTAAAAATGAGGACCTTAAACATAATACAGGGTACAAAACATAATCAAATGTGCCCATAGTAGGAAAACAGCATGTAAAGGATTTGGGAATAATGATGTCTGACGACCTAACGTTTAGGGAGCATAACCAAGCAAATATTGCGTCAGCCAGAAAAATGATCGGATGGATTATGAGAACTTTCAAATCCAGGGATCCCATCACAATAGTTGTACTCTTCAAGTCACTTGTGTTGTCCCGTCTTGAGTACTGCTCAGTACTCATTTCCCGCTTCAGAGCAGGAGAGATTGCTGAAATAGAGGGAATACAGAGAACATATATGGCACGTATAGGCGAGATAAAGCACCTAAATTATTGGGATCGTCTCAAAGCCCTCCAAATGTACTCACTAGAAAGAAGACGAGAGAGATATCAAATAATAAACACGTGGAAGATACTGGAGGGCCAAATACCAAATCTACACAGTAAAATAATATCGTACTGGAGTGAACGATATGGAAGAAAATGCAGAATAGAACCAGTGAAGAGCAAGGGTGCCATAGGCACAATTAGAGAACACAGTATAAACATCAGAGGTCCACGGTTGTTCAACGTCCTACCAGCGAGCATAAGAAATATTGCCGGAACAACCGTGGACATCTTCAAGAGGAAACTAGATTGTTTCCTCCAAGGAGTGCCGGACCAACTGGGCTGTGTTGGGTATGTGGGTCTGCGGGCCGCTCCAAGCAACAACCTGGGGGAACCAAACTCTCACAAGTCAAGCCTGGCCTTGGGCCGGGCTTGGGGAGTAGAAGAACTCCCAGAACCCCATCAACCAGGTATCAACCAGGGAAAGAATCTTGTCACACATCTGTGACAAGTGAAGGGCTAGTGACCACCAGATCTCCCCACTCCCAGTACACTCCCAAAAACACTGCCCCCCTTCCCCCCTACATGTCATCTGGCTACCATAGATTGGGTGATATACAATCTCCCTCCTCCCCCACCCCATCCTCTCTTTCTCTCTCTCTCGCCCTCTCCCTCTCTTCCCCTCTCCCCCTCCCTCGCCCTATCCCCCCTCTCGCCCTCTCCCTATCTCTCTTGCCCTTGCCCTCTCTCTCTCTTGTTCTCTCTCTCTCTCTCTCTCTCTCTCTCCCTTCCTCTCTGCTCCCTCCCCCCTGGCTAACCCTATCAAAACATATCAGGGAAAGGGACTAAGATGGCAGGAGGACATACCAGGGACACACAGAATAGTCAAAGTGACCAAATGAAAGAAATGTTAGCCCAAGTTTGGTAGGAATTCAGGAAGGAGATGCATGAAATGAGGAATACAATTAGCAAATCCCTCATAGAGAAAAATAATGAGACTGAGCATCAGATAATCTTCCAATGGGAAGATGGAATTGGTGCATTGGAAGGAAATGCCTCTGTTCCTGAAACATTTGTGGAAATACTGAGAAAAAGCACAGAAGCAATGGCTACAGAGAGGGAGGTAGTCATGCAAGTAGTTACCTCACAGGAAGCAGCAAGGTGCACCAGTCAACTGATGGAAAGAAAAACATCAGTGATAATGGTAGGCATCAAAGACCAGGAAGGATCCAATAAGCAAGAATGGAATAGCAAGGACAGAGAGGCAGTAAATGGGATAAAAAGGGGTTAAAGATGGAAGGGGCTGAACAAAACATTAAGAAACATTGAGAAAGTTTTCAGGTTGGGCTGGTGCAACAAGGACAGAGACCGCCTGGTGAAGATAGTGTTTGCAAACGAGACCACGAAGGAGGTTATTCTATAAAGAAAGAGTCATCTGCAGTATGTGGAGGAATACAAAAATGAATTCCTCCATAGGGACAGGACGAAGGAGGAGAGAACCAGGGCGACAGAGGTAAGGAAGAAGCGAAGGGAGAGAGGTGTAAACCAGGAAATCACAGCCCCCAACACAACAGTCCCAGAAACAAGAGGGGAACCCACAACCAGCATTCCAGCAACACCAGAGGGGAAGGAAACACCACTACTCCCCTCTGCATAGAAACCTTCCCTACCCCTCACCCTACTTGCCCCCACACAAATGCTCACTCAACCCTCCCACCCCCCCCAACCCCATTCTGACCCTGTCACCCCTTTCTCATTCCCACCATGATCCCTCTCCAGCCTTTTTCCCCCTGTCCCTCCTCCTTCATCCTATACCCTCCAAATCCCTCCTCTCCCTCACCCCATATCCTCCATGTCCCCCCTACCTCCTTACCCCATACCCGACCTGTCCCTCCTTCCCTTGAACCCCCAGCGCCCACTGAGACCCTGTTAACCATCCTCTATGTTATTGGGTATTGAAAGAGTGTGCAGGAGTGCTTTGCTTGCCACTTGCCATAGTGTATAGTAGGTCACTTGAAAAGGGAGACTTACCAGAAATATGGAAGACGGCTAATGTAGTCCCAATATACAAAAAGGGCGACAGGCAAGTGGCACTGAACTACAGGCTAGTGTTCTTAACTTGTATACCATGCAAGGTGATGGAGAAGATTGTGAGAAAAAACCTAGTATCACATCTGCAGAGAAGGGACTTTGTGACAATGCATCAACATGGGTTTAGGGAGGGTAAATCTTGCCTTACAGGTTTAATAGAATTCTATGATCAGGTGACAAAGATTAAGCAAGAAAGAGAAGAAGGCGCGGATTGCATTTTTTTTGACTGTCGGAAAGCCTTTGACAGAGTACCCCATGAAAGGCTGATGCATAAGCTGGAGAAACAGGCAGGAATAACTGGTAGGGCGCTCCAGTGGATAAGGGAGTACCTAAGCAATAGGAAGCAGAGAGTTATATTGAGGGGTGAGACCTCAGATTGGCGTTAAATCACCAGTGGAGTCCCACAGGGCTCTGTTCTCGGACCTATTCTGTTTTTGATATACGTAAATGATCTCCCAGAGGGTATAGACTCATTCCTCTCAATGTTTGCTGACGACGCCAAAATTATGAGAGGGATTAAGACAGAGGAGGACAGCCTGAGGCTTCAAGAAAACCTGGACAAGCTGCAGGAATGATCGAACAAATGGTTGTTAGAGTTTAACCCAAGCAAATACAATGTAATGAAGGGAAGTGTAGGAAGTGTAGTGTAGGGAGCAGGAGACCAGATACAAGGTATCATTTGGGAGATGAAATAATTCAAGAGTCAGAGAGAGAGAAAGACCTGGAGGTTGATATCACGCCAGACCTGTCCCCTGAAGCTCATATCAAGAGGATAAAATCAGCGGCATATGCCAGGTTGGCTAACATAAGAACGGCCTTTAGAAACTTGTGTAAGGAATCTTTCAGAACATTATATACCACATATGTCAGGCCAATCCTGGAGTATTCGGCTCCAGCATAGAGTCCATATCTAGTCAAGCATAAGACTAAACTGGAAAAGGTTCAAAGGTTTGCCACCAGACTAGTAAACGAGCTGAGGGGTTTGAGCTACGAGGAGAGACTACGGGAATTAAACCTCACGTCACTGGGAGACAGAAGAGCTAGAGGCGACATGATCACCCAATACAAGATTCTCAGAGGAATTGATAGGGTAGATAAAGACAGGCTAATTTAGCACAAGGCGCACACGCACTAAGGAACACAGGTGGAAATTGAGAGTCCAAATGAGCCATAGAGACGATAGAAAGAATTTTTCGGTGTCAGAGTAGTAGACAAATGGAATGCATTAGGAAGTGATGTGGTGGAGGCTGACTCCATACACAGTTTCAAGTGTAGATATGATAGAGCCCAATAGGCTCAGGAACCTGTACATTAGTTGATTGAGAGTTGAGAGGCGCGACCAAAGAGCCAGAGCTCAACCCCCGCAAGCCCAATTAGGTAAGTACACACACATTCACACAACACATCAGTCTGTCAATTTTAATATACCAAACGCCATTAAACACAGGCATGTAATCCAATACATTTATTCAAATTCAGAATTACTAATAAATCAACGGTGACACTAATTGATGCCTCATTCAACTCCATCAATTATTCATCACCAGAACAACAGCTCCATCTGTTAAGCCTCATTACCCGTTTTTTGATAGTCCGATTTACAACATACAATTTATTTCTAAAATGACTCTGAATAAATTGCCATTGGTTTTCCTAATTACATCGAGTTAGAAGTTCCTAAATCAAGTTCAGGACTATGGCAGGGAATCACATAGGCTTCACATGCAAGATATCACATAAACTTGACAGGCCGTGAATCACATGGACTTAATAGCCAGTTAATCGTACAGACATGATATGAAGGCAATCACATAGGCTGAACGGCAGAGAATCACTGAACTAGAATATGGTCATTGCTACTACTGCAATAGAAGCAATGACGTGAACACTAATTGAGGTCTTTGCTTAACCCCCTATCCTCATAACCTTGCATTTACTAGGGATAAAGTCTAGTAGACATTTCTCAGATCATCTCTGAAGATTGTCTAGTTCATCTTTAAATGCACCACAGTCTTCACCCAGTTCTGATTCGCCTCATTAGCTTAACATCGTCAGCAAGCATGGATAAGAATGAGCTTGTTTCCGATGTTAGATTGTTTACATAAATTAGGAACTGTATGGGCCCCTAGTACAGATCCTTGAGGTACTCCGCTCGTCACTTCTCTCCATTCTGATAACTCTTCTCTTACTGTGACTCTTTGCCGTCTTCCTGAAAGGTACTCCTCCATCAGCTACTGTGGTGCTCCTCACGATACACCAGCCTGTTTTTCTTGTTTGCACAGGTGTCGCTTGTGAGGAACAGTATTAAAAGTTTTTTTGGGGCAATTCAGGAAAATGCAGTCTTCCCATCCGTCTCTATCCGGTTTGGTTATTGTCATCTTGTCATAGAACACTAATAAGTTGGTCAGGGAAGCTTTTCCTTTGCTAAATCTATGTTGATGCATTTAAATCCATCAACAAGGATTTAGTTCCATGTTGACCAAATCTTAAATCCTTCTCTTGATCAGTCTCTCTAATATCTTAGACCGCCCTGACAGCCATGAAGATAAAGATCGAATTAGCCAACATAGAACGTGAACGTCAGAAGGAAGCCCTTCAGATAAAGGATGGGGAAGCTGAACTCCAACGTGAACGTGAGAGAGAACAAGCTGCCTTCAGGAAGGAACAACTTGAACTTCAGCTCAAAGTCGCTGAACAACGAGCTGCCTTGGAACGTGAACGTGAGAAAGACTAACTCCATCTCCAAGAACAACAAGCCGTCATCACTCTACGTGTGGAACAAGATAAAGCTGGAGCCGCTCTAGAGTTCTGACGTCAAGAGCATCTTGACGTCAGAAACTTGAAACCGCCCACGTCACCCAGCGTCAGGAAGCAGAAGCCAAACTCCCGGTACACATCAATGTTTCTCAGGCCTTTAAGTTAATGCCATCTTTTGTAGAGACTGAGGTAGATGCATTCTTTACTCCATTTGAGGCTCTAGCTAACCGACTCAGCTGGCCTTAGGATCAGTGGTCTATACTTCTCAGATCCCATTTGACAGGAAGAGCTGCCTTGACCCTCAGATATCTGGCTACAGAGACTGACTATAATGTGTTGAAACAGGCAGTGCTTGATGCCTATCTCCTATCCATAGAGAGTTACAGACGTAGATTTAGACACTACATCAAATCTAGCGCTACTACTTATGTAGAATTCGCCCAAAAAAAGACAAGTATCTAATGAGATGGCTGGAAGCAGCCCAAGTCACCACCTTTGCAGATCTTCTCAACCTCATCTTGATGGAAGAATTCCTTCGCCGTGTTCCTACTCCTATACGTCTCTACCTTTCAGACAAAGGAGAGACCAACCTTACTAAGTGTGTGCAGTTGGCTGACACCAACAGCCTAATTCACCGATCGTCATCAGAAACACCCCCTGGTTAACCGTCTTGGTCCAGTCCTGCTAAAGTGAGTACTGGTGATGTGAACAATTCACTTTACTGCAGGTACTATAAAGTGCATGGGCATACCATAGAAAAGTGTACCAATCCTCACTGTAAGTCCAGCAGTGAGATCCACAAGCCCAAACCACCTCCTAAAACTCATAAGCCTGTAATGAATATCTATGTTCCATCTTCTGTTCATTCTCTCTTCCACAGACACCTGTATCAAGGAATTGTCTTTGCCAACGGTGCAGATTCGGAAGGAAGGATCCAAGTGAACATCTTGAGGGACACAGTTGCTCTACAATCGATACTCCTCAAAGTAGCTGCACCCAACGTCACCTACATTGGAGAAACCATTCTCATCACTGACCTCACTGCCACCACTCCATACCCACTCGCTAGAGTCCTCCTGGACTGTTCGTTCCTCCGTGGTGAAGTCCAAGTCATCATCAGGGAGAAACCTTTCATTATGCCAGGAATACAACTTCTCCTGGGCAACGACTTGGCAGAAGATCAACAACCCACGAACCTCATCATCAGAGATAAACCACAGGTAAGTGACTCTTTCACCAAAAATCCTGTAATGAAATACGTTGCAGAGGTGGTCCAACCGACCAATGATTCAGAGGACATCTCCCAGCCAGTCATTGCGACGACGCGTGCCCAAGCTGCTCGACCACAACCAGCCACTCCAGCTGTCCCTCAAGATTTTCAGGGCCTCCCGCCGAATCTCAACTTGTTGGAGTTCCGTAAGTTGCAGAGAAGCTCTATCCCTAACATTTTTATTCTTTCAGGCTCAGACACAATCAGATATTATCCTTCGGTTTTTCTTAGATAACAATACCTTATATCGTAGACACAGACCCAGTAAGTTAAAAGAGGAAGACGATTGGGTTAACGTCGACCAGCTGGTGGTCCCTACCAGCCTACGGCCAGAGATCATGCGTTTGGCCCATGGCCATCTCTCACACTACGGTTTCAACAAGACTTACAACGCCCTGAAGCAGAACTACTATGGGCCAGGTATGGTTCGTGACGTCAAGACCTTTGTGTATACATGCCACACGTGTCAGATGACAGGTAAGCCGAACGCTCCTATACCCAAGGCACCACTGATGCCAATCCCAGTGCCTTTGGAACCATTCAGTAAGCCCATAATCGACAGTGTTGGACCTCTGCCCAAGACAAGCTCAGATAACATCCATGTCAGTAATATTCAACTTTCAACTTTCATCCCGTGTTCTACCACCAGGTTCCCTACAGCAGTTACCATCAAGAACAGTTCGGCTGCTAACGTTGTGAAGCACTTCGTGAAGCAGTGTGGACATCACCAGGAGAGTCAGAGCAGTTGTGGCACCAGCCTCTCCAGCGACCTGTGTAACAAAACCAACAACTCCCAGGTACTGTCTAGCCCCTTGTTATTCTGCTGCTCCTGACTGCAATGGTTCTAAATCTTTGATCTCTACTTCCAAAATCAGGAAAGATCTTCCTATTTACGAACCAAATCCAAATAAGCGGCTCCTCTAGACAACTTGACCAGCCTTCAGCCCAAATACCTTAAAACCACATCACACTCCATTTCATCTGAACGGCTAAAACCATTATCTTATACTAATTCCATTTTCGCCTCGCCAGGTGTTAGGAAACCCTTCGTCTTCCATGTCGACACCGGCAACACTGGCGTTAGGAACATCATGACACCGCAGCGAGATGGGATCAGGCCATCCAGCTACTGGCCATCATCCTCTGCCTCCAACACTACGAACCATATCTCCAGGGTTACCATACCATCAACATATTCTCAGATTACAAACCTCTTCGGTTCCTGCAGCAGGTCCAGTTCTCACACTAGTTGTACTCACCTAGTTGTTCTATTCCTGAGCCTACTGGGCTCTATCATATCTACATTTGAAACTGTGTATGGAGTCAGCCTCCACCACATCACTGCCTAATGCAGTGCATCTGTTAACTACTCTGACACTGAAAAAAGTTCTTTCTAACGTCCCTGTGGCTCATTTGGGTACTCAGTTTCCACTTGTGTCTTCTAGTTCACGTACCACCCAGGTTAAACAATTTATCTGTATCTACCCCTGTCGATTCCCCTTATAATTTTGTAGGTAGTGATCATATCTTCCTGAGCTCTCCTGTCTTCCAGCGACGTTAGGTGCATTTCACGCAGCCTATCCTCGTAACTCATGTGTGTGGGTGTGTATGTGTGTGTGTACTCACCTATTTGTGCTTGCGGGGGTTGAGCTTTGGCTCTTTGGTCCCGCCTTTCAACTGGTGTACAGATTCCTGAGCCTACTGGGCTCTATCATATCTACATTTAAAACTGTGTATGGAGTCAGCCTCCACCACATCACTGCCTAATGCATTCCGTTAACTACCCTGACACTGAAAAAGTTCCTTCTAACGACCCTGTGGCTCATATGGGTGCTCAGTTTCCACTTGTGTGCCCTTGTTCGCGTCCCACTAGTGTTGAATAGTTTATCCTTGTTTACCCGGTCGATTCCCCTGAGGATTTTGTAAGTTGTGATCATGTCTCCCCTTACTCTTCTGTCTTTCAGTGTCGTAAGGTGCCTTTCCCGCAGCCTTTCCTCATAACTCATGCCTCTTAGTTCTGGGACTAGTCTAGTAGCATACCTTTGGACTTTTTCCAGCTTCATCTTGTGCTTGACAAGGTACGGGCTCCATGCTGGGACCGCATACTCCAGGATTGGTCTTACATATGTGGTGTACAAGATTCTGAATGATTCCTTACACAGGTTCCTGAACGCCGTTCTGATGTTAACCAGCCTCGCATATGCCGCTGACGTTATTCTCTTTATGTGGGCTTCAGGAGACAGGTTTGGTGTGATATCAACTCCTAGATCTTTCTCTCTGTCTGTTTCATTAAGTACTTCATCTCCTATTCTGTATCCTGTGTCTGGCCTCCTGTTTCCACTGCCTAGTTTCATTACTTTGCATTTACTCGGGTTGAATTTCAACAGCCATTTGTTGGACCATTCACTCAGTCTATCTAGGTCATCTTGTAGCCTCCTACTATCATCCTCTGTTTCAATCCTCCTCATAATTTTTGCATCGTCAGCAAACATTGAGAAGAACAAATCTATACCCTCTGGGAGATCATTTACATATACCAGAAACAGTATAGGTCCAAGAACTGACCCCTGCGGGACTCCACTTGTAACGTCTCGCCAATCTGAGACCTCACCCCTCACACTGACTCGTTGTCTCCTGTTGCTTAGGTACTCCTCTATCCACCGGAGTACCTTCCCTTTCACTCCAGCCTGCATCTCCAACTTTCGGACTAGCCTCTTGTGTGGCACTGTATCAAAGGCTTTCTGACAATCCAAAAATATGCAGTCTGCCCACCCTTCTCTTTCTTGCCTTATTTTTGTTGCCTGGTCAAAGAATTCAAGTAACCCTGTGAGGCAGGACCTGCCATTCCTGAACCCATGTTGATGCTGTGTTACAAAGTTCCTTCGCTCCAGATGCTCCACTAGTTTTTTTCGCACAATCTTCTCCATCAGCTTGCATGGTATGCAGGTTAGGGACACTGGCCTGTAGTTCAGTGCCTCCTGTCCCTTTCTTGTATATCGGGACTACGTTAGCTGCTTTCCAAATATCTGGCAGTTCCCCTGTTGCCAGTGATTTGTTATACACAATGGAGAGTGGTAGGCACAGTTCTTTTGCTCCTTCCTTTAGTATCCAAGGGGAGATTCCATCTGGGCCTATAGCCTGTGTCACATCCAACTCTAGTAAACACTTCCTTACTTCCCCGCTGGTAATCTCAAACTCTTCCAGTGGTTCCTGGTTAGCTATTCCTTCACTTATCTCTGGAATTTCTCCTTGCTGTAAGGTGAAGACCTCCTGGAATTTCTTATTCAGTTCCTCACACACTTCCTTGTCATTTGTAGTGAATCCTTCCACCCCTATCCTTAATTTGATAACCTGTTCCTTTACTGTTGTTTTTCTCCTGATGTGGCAATGCAACAATTTAGGCTGAGTCTTTGCCTTGCTTGCGATGTCATTTTCGTATTGTCTTTCTGCCTCTCTTCTCATCCTGACATATTCATTCCTGGCATTCAGGTATCTTTCTCTGCTCTCCAGTGTCCTGTTATTCCTATAGTTTCTCCATGCCCTTTTACTTTGCTGCTTAGCTAGCCTACATCTCATTAAACTATGGGTTTCTCATCTTCATTTCTCTGTTTTCCTTTTGGATTGGGACAGACTTGTTTGCTGCGTCCTTGCACTTCTGCGTGATGTAATCCATCATATCTTGGACTGTCTTTCCCCTGAGCTCTGTTTCCCATGCTATATCTGTTAGGAATATTCTTATCCCCTCATAGTTTCCCTTTCAGTATGCTAACCTTTTGGTTTCGGTATCCCTCCTCGAGTTCAATAACCCTTCTTCAATCAGGTACTCAAACACCAGTACACTGTGGTCGCTCATTCATACTGGGTCCTCAAAACCGATTTCTCTTATGTCGGAGAAGTTCAGAGTGAAGACTAGGTCGAGTCTCGCTGGTACGTCATTGCCTCTCATCCTTGTGGGTTCTCTGACATGCTGGGTTAAAAAGTTTCTTCTCACCACCTCCAATAGTTTGGCTCTCCACGTATCCTCGCCACCATGCGGTTCCTTGTTCTCCCAGTCAATCCTTCCGTGATTGAAGTCGCTCATGATGAGCAGGTGGGATCTATTTCTACAGGCAGCAGAGGCTGCCCTCTCAATTATAGTGTTAACTGCCATGTTGTTGTTTTCATACTCTTGACTTGGTCTTCTGTCATTTGGTGGAGGGTTGTATATTACTGCTACTACTATTCTTGATCCTCCCATTGTCATGGTGCCTGCTATGTAGTCTCTGAAACCCTCACAGCCTGGGATAGTCATCTCCTTAAAACTCCATTCCTTTCTCATGAGTAGGGTCACTCCGCCTCCTCCCCTACCTTCCCTCTCTTTCCTTATTACACTGTACTCCTGGGGAAACACGGCATTCGTTATGATTCCAGAGAGTTTTGTTTCAGTGTGTGTGTGTGTACTCACCTAGTTGTACTCACCTAGTTGTGCTTGCGGGGATTGAGCTCTGGCTCTTTGGTCCCGCCTCTCAACCGTCAATCAACAGGTGTACAGGTTCCTGAGCCTATTGGGATCTATCATATCTACACTTGAAATTGTGTATGGAGTCAGCCTCCACCACACTACTTCCTAATGCATTCCATTTATCAACCACTCTGACACTAAAAAAGTTCTTTCTAATATCTCTGTGGCTCATTTGGACACTCAGTTTCCACCTGTGTCCCCTAGTGCGTGTGCCCCTTGTGTTAAATAGCCTGTCTTTATCAACCCTGTCGATTCCCTTGAGAATCTTGAATGTGGTGATCATGTCCCCCCTAACTCTTCTGTCTCCCAACGAAGTGATGTTTAATTCAAGTAGTCTCTCCTCGTTGCTCATACCTCTCAGCTCGGGTACTAGTCTGGTGGCAAACCTTTGAACCTTTTCCAGTTTAGTCTTATGTTTGACTAGATATGAACTCCATGTTGGAGCCGCATACTCTAGGATTGGTCTGACATATGTGGTATATAATGTTCTGAAAGATTCCTTACACAAGTTTCTAAAGGCCGTTCTTATGTTAGCCAACCTGGCATATGCTGCTGATGTTATCCTCTTGATATGAGCTTTAGGGGACAGGTCTGGCGTGATATCAACCCCCAGGTCTTTCTCTCTTTCTGACTCTTGAGTATCTCATCTCCCAAATGATACCTTGTATCTGGTCTCCTGCTTCCTACCCCTATCTTCATTACATTACATTTGCTTGGGTTAAAGTCTAACAGCCATTTGTTCGACCATTCCTGCAGCTTGTCCAGATCTTCTTGAAACCTCAAGCTGTCCTCTTCTGTCTTAATCCTTCTCATAATTTTGGCGTCGTCAGCAAACATTGAGAGGAATGAGTCTATACCCTCTGGGAGATCATTTACGTATATCAGAAACAGGATAGGTCCAAGCACAGAGCCCTGTGGGACTCCACTGGTGACTTCACGCCAGTCTGAGGTCTCACCCCTCACTGTAACTCTCTGCTTCCTATTGCTTAGGTACTCCCTTATCCACTGGAGCGCCCTACCAGATACTCCTGCCTGTTTCTCCAGCTTATGCATCAACCTTTTATGGGGGTACTGTGTCAAAGGCTTTCCGACAGTCCAAAAAAATGCAGTCCGCCCATCCTTCTCTTTCTTGCTTAATATTTGTCACCTGATCGTAGAATTCTATCAAGCCTGTAAGGCAAGATTTACCCTCCCTGAACCCATGTTGGTGGGTTGTCACGAAGTCTCTTCTCTCCAGATGTGTTACTAGGTTTTTTCTCACAATCTTCTCCATCACCTTGCATGGTATACAAGTTAAGAACACTGGCCTGTAGTTCAGTGCCTCTTGTCTGTCACTCTTTTTGTATATTGGGACTACATTAGCAGTCTTCCATATTTCTGGTAGGTCTCCCGTTTCCAGTGACCTACTATACACTATGGAGAGTGGCAAGCAAAGTGCTCCTGCACACTCTTTCAATACCCATGGTGAGATTCCGTCCGGCCCAACAGTTTTTCTCACATCCAGCTCCAATAGGTGCTTCTTGACCTCATCTCTTGTAATTTTGAATCTTTCCAAGGTCACCTGGTTTGCTGCCACCTCTCCTAGCGCCGTGACTTCTCCCTGTTCTATTGTAAAGACCTCCTGGAACCTTTTGTTGAGTTTTTCACACACCTCTTTGTCATTCTCTGTTTACCTGTCCTCGCCCACCCTAAGTTTCATCACCTGTTCGTTCACTGTTGTCTTCCTCCTGATGTGACTGTGTAGTAGCTTTGGTTCAGTCTTGGCTTTATTAGCTATATCATTTTCATACCTTTTTTCAGCTGCTCTTCTCACACTAACATACTCGTTCCTGGTTCTCTGGTATCTTTCTCTACTTTCTGGTGTTCTGTTATTACGGAAGTTCCTCCATGCCCTTTTGTTCAGCTCCTTTTCTTTCATACATTCTCTATTAATTAAACCACGGATTCTTCCTTTGCTTCTCTGTTTTTTTCCTGTCGGGCTGGGACAAACCTGCTTACAGCCTCCTGACATTTTTGGGTGACATAGTCCATCATGTCTTGTACGGACTTGGTTCCGAGTTCTGTGTCCCAATGTATATCCCATAGGAATTTATTCATCTCCTCATAGTTTCCCTTTCGGTACGCCAGCCCTTTGTTTCCCAGTTCTTTTTTGGGAGTGATAATTCCTAGCTCTACCAGGTACTCAAAGCTCAATACACTATGATCACTCATTCCCAAGGGGGCTTCCAACTTCTATAACTTCCCTTATATCCAACTCATTTAGGGTAAATATCAGATCAAGCGAGGCTGGTTCATCCCCTCCTCTCATTCTTGTCGGTCCCTTGACGTGTTGACTTTGAAAGTTTCTTGTTGTCACGTCCAGCAGCTTAGCTCTCCATGTGTCTGGTCCTCCATGTGGGTCTCTGTTCCCCCAATCTGTCTTCCCATGGTTGAAGTCTCCCATGATTTGTAATATGGATCTGTTCACAGACTACTTGTTCGCGCATGTAGTCACGCGAACAAGTTCGTAGAGCAAGTAGTTCGCGAACAATTTTGCACTTATTCGCACACCACTAGTACTCACCTAATTGTACTCACCTAATTGTGCTTGCGGGGGTTGAGCTTTGGCTCTTTGGTCCCACCTCTCAACTGTCAATCAACTGGTGTACAGATTCCTGAGCCTACTGGGCTCTATCATATCTACATTTGAAACTGTGTATAGAGTCAGCCTCCACCACATCACTTCCTAGTGCATTCCATTTATTAACTACTCTGACACTGAAAAAATTCTTTCTAACGTCTCTGTGGCTCATCTGGGTACTAAGTTTCCACCTGTGTCCCCTTGTTCGTGTCCCACCCGTGCTGAAGAGTTTGTCTTTGTCCACCCTGTCAATTCCCCTGAGAATTTTGTAGGTGGTTATCATGTCTCCCCTTACTCTTCTGTTTTCCAGGGATGTGAGGTTCAGCTCCTTTAGCCTTTCCTCGTAGCTCAATCCTCTCAGTTCCGGGACGAGCCTGGTGGCATACCGCTGAATCTTCTCTAACTTTGTCTTGTGTTTAACTAGGTATGGACTCCAGGCTGGAGCTGCATACTCCAGGATTGGTCTTACATAAGTGGTATACAGGGTTCTGAAAGATTCCTTACACAAGTTTCTGAAGGCAGTTCTTATGTTGGCCAGTCTAGCATATGTTGGCCAGTCTAGCATATGTTGGCCAGTCTAGCATATGTTGGCCAGTCTATAGCATATGTTGGCCAGTCTAGCACACTAGTGTGTGTGTGTGTGTGTGTGTGTGTGTGTGTGTGTGTGTGTGTGTGTGTGTGTGTGTGTGTGTGTGTGTGTGTGTGTGTGTGTGTGTGTGTGTGCGTGCATGCATATGGGGGTTGAGTTTCGGTTCTTTGGCCCCGCCTGTGTGTGTGTGTACTCACCTATTTGTGCTTGTAGGGGGTTGAACTTTGGCTCTTTGGTCCCGCCTCTCAACCGTCAATCAACTGGTGTACAGATTCCCGAGTCTACTGGGCTCTATCATATCTACATTTAAAACTGTGTATGGAGTCAACCTCCACCACTTAACAGGTGGAATGCATTAGGCAGTGAACTACTCTGACACTGAAAAAGTTCTTTCTAACGTCCCTGTGGCTCATTTGGGTACTCAGTTTCCACTTGTGTCCCCTTGTTCGCACACCACCAGTGTTGAATAGTTTGTCCTTGTCTACCCCGTCAATTCCCCTGAGGATTTTGAAGGTAGTAATCATGTCTCCCCTTTCTTTTCGGTCTTCAAATGTCGTAAGGTGCCACTGTCGCAGCCTTTCCTCGTAACTCATGCCTCATATTTTTGGGACAAGTGTAGTGTCATACCTCTGAACTTTTTCCAGCTTTGCCTTGTGCTTGACAAGGTACGGGCTCCATGCTGGGGCCGCATACTCCAGGATTGGTCTTACATATGTGGTGTACAAGATTCTGAAGGATTCCTTACACAGGTTCCTGAAAGCTGTTCTGATGTTAACCAACCTCGCATATGCCGCAGACGTAATTCTTTTTATGTGGGCTTCAGTAGACAGGTTTGGTGTGATATCAACTCCTAGATCTTTCTCTCTGTCCGTTTCATGAAGTATTTTATCTCCTATTCTGTATCTTGTATCTGGCCTTCTGTTTCCACCGCCAAGTTTCATTACTTTGCATTTACTCGGGTTGAACTTTAGCAGCCATTTGTTGGACCATTCACTCAGTCTGTCTAGGTCATCTTGAAGCCTCTTACTATCATCCTCTGTTTCAATCCTCCTCATAATTTTTGCATCATCAGCAGTGACAGAAACGAGTCTATACCTTTTGGAAGATCATTTATATATATCAGAAACAGTATAGGTCCAAGGACTGACCCCTGCGGTACTCCACTTGTGACGTCTCGCCAATCTGAGACCTCACCCCTCACACTGACTCGTTGTCTCCTGTTGATTATGTACTCTCTTATCCACCGGAGTACCTTCCCTTTTACTCCAGCCTGCATCTCCAGCTTTTTCACTGGCCTCTTGTGCGGTATTGTGTCAAAGGCTTTCTGACAATCCAAAAATATGCAGTCTGCCCACCCCTCTCTTTCTTGCCTGATTTTTGTTGCCTGGTCGTAGAATTCAATTAACCCTGTGAGACAGGATTTGCCATTCCTGAACCCATGTTGATGCTGTGTTACAAAGTTCTTTCGCTCCAGATGTTCCATTAGCTTTTTTCGCACAATCTTCTACATCAGCTTGCGTGGTATGCAGGTTAGAGACACTGGCCTGTAGTTCAGTGCCTCCTGTCTATCCCCCTTTCTTGTATATCGGGACTACATTAGCTGCTGTCCAAATTCCTGGCAGTTCCCCTGTTGCCAGTGATTTGTTATATTCTATAGAGAGTGGCAGGCACAGTTCTTCTGCTCCTTCCTTTAGTATCCAAGGGAAGATTCCATCTGGACCTATAGCCTTTGTCACATCCAACTCTAGTAAAAGCTTCCTTACTTCCCCGCTGGTAATCTCAAACTCTTCTAGTGGTTCCTGGTTAACTATTCCCTCTCTTATCTCTGGAATTTCTCATTGCTTTACTGGAAGCAACCTGGAAGACCTCCTGGAATTTTTAATTCAGTTCCTCACACACTTCCTTGTCATTTGTAGTGAATCCTTCTGCCCCAATCCTTAATTTCATTACCTGTTCCTTTACTGTTTTTCTCCTGATGTGGCTATGCAGCAATTTAGGCTGAGTCTTTGCCTTACTTGCAATGTCATTTGCGTATAGTTTTTCTGCCTCTCTTCTCAACCTGACATATTCATTCCTAGCACTCTGGTATCTTTCTTGTTTTCCTTTTGGACTGGGACAAACTTGTTCGCTGCTTCCTTACACTTCTGCATGATGTAGTCCATCATGTCCTGGGCCGTCTTTTCCCTGAGATCTGTTTCCCATGTTATCTGTTAGGAATTTTCTTATCTCCTCATAGTTTCCCTTTCGGAATACCAGCCTTTTGTTTTCAGTACCCGTTTTCGAGTTCAATAACCCTTCTTTAAACAGATACTCAAACACCAGTACACTGTGGTCGCTCATTCCTACTGGGACCTCAAAATCGATTTCCCTTATGTCGGAGTTATTCAGAGTGAAGACTAGGTCGAGTCTCGCTGGTTGATCATTTTCTCTCATTCTTGTGGGTTCCCTTACATGCTGGCTTAAAAAGTTTGTCACCACTTCCATTAGTTTGGCTCTCCATGTATTCTCTCCTTAATGCGCTTCCTTGTTCTCCCAGTCTATCCTTCCATAATTGAAGTACCCTTATGATGAGCAGATGGGATCTATTTCTACAGGCAGTGAATGTGTGTGTTTCTGTTTTTTTTGTGTATGTGTGTGTGTGTATGTGTGTGTGTGTGTGTGTGTGTGTGTGTGTGTGTGTGTGTGTACTCACCTAGTTGTACTCACCTAGTTGTGTTTGCGGGGGTTGAGCTCTGGCTCTTTGGTCCCGCCTCTCAACCGTCAATCAACAGGTGTACAGATTCATGAGCCTATCGGGCTCTGTCATATCTACACTTGAAACTGTGTATGGAGTCAGCCTCCACCACATCACTTCCTAATGCATTCCATTTGTCAACCACTCTGACACTAAAAAAGTTCTTTCTAATATCTCTGTGGCTCATTTGGGCACTCAGTTTCCACCTGTGTCCCCTTGTGCGTGTTCCCCTTGTGTTAAATAGACTGTCTTTATCTACCCTATCAATCCCCTTCAGAATCTTGAATGTGGTGATCATGTCCCCCCTAACTCTTCTGTCTTCCAGCGAAGTGAGGTTTAATTCCCGTAGTCTCTCCTCGTAGCTCATACCTCTCAGCTCGGGTACTAGTCTGGTGGCAAACCTTTGAACCTTTTCCAGTTTAGTCTTATCCTTGACTAGATATGGACTCCATGCTGGGGCTGCATACTCCAGGATTGGCCTGACATATGTGGTATACAAAGTTCTGAATGATTCTTTACACAAGTTTCTGAATGCCGTTCGTATGTTGGCCAGCCTGGCATATGCCGCTGATGTTATCCGCTTGATATGTGCTGCAGGAGACAGGTCTGGCGTGATATCAACCCCCAAGTCTTTTTCCTTCTCTGACTCCTGAAGAATTTCCTCTCCCAGATGATACCTTGTATCTGGCCTCCTGCTCCCTACACCTATCTTCATTACATTACATTTGGTTGGGTTAAACTCTAACAACTATTTGTTCGACCATTCCTTCAGCTTGTCTAGGTCTTCTTGAAGCCTCAAACAGTCCTCTTCTGTTTTAGGTCTTCTTGAAGCCTCAAACAGTCCTCTTCTGTTTTAATCCTTCTCATAATTTGAGCATCGTCCGCAAACATTGAGAGAAATGAATCGATACCCTCCGGGAGATCATTTACATATATCAGAAACAAGATAGGACCGAGTACAGAGCCCTGTGGGACTCCACTGGTGACTTCACGCCAATCGGAGGTCTCACCCCTCACCGTAACTCTCTGCTTCCTATTGCTTAGATCCTCCCTTATCCACTGGAGCACCTTACCAGCTACACCTGCCTGTCTCTCCAGCTTATGTACCAGCCTCTTATGCGGTACTGTGTCAAAGGCTTTCCGACAATCCAAGAAAATGCAGTCCACCCAGCCCTCTCTTTCTTGCTTAATCTGTGTCACCTGATCGTAGAATTCTATCAAGCCTGTAAGGCAAGATTTACCCTCCCTGAATCCATGTTGGCGATTTGTCACGAAGTCCCTTCTCTCCAGATGTGTTACCAGGTTTTTTCTCACGATCTTCTCCATCACCTTGCATGGTATACAAGTCAAGGACACTGGCCTGTAGTTCAGTGCCTCTTGTCTGTCGCCCTTTTTGTATATTGGGACCACATTCGCCGTCTTCCATATTTCTGGTAGGTCTCCCGTCTCTAGTGACTTACTATACACTATGGAGAGTGGCAGGCAAAGTGCCTCTGCACACTCTTTCAGTACCCATGTGTGTGTGTGTGTGTGTGTGTGTGTGTGTGTGTGTGTGTGTGTGTGTACTTACCTAATTGTACTTACCTAATTGTGCTTGCGGGGGTTGAGCTCTGGCTCTTTGGTCCCGCCTCTCAACCGTCAATCAACTGGTGTACAGATTCCTGAGCCTATTGGGCTCTATCATATCTACATTTGAAACTGTGAATGGAGTCAGCCTCCACCACATCACTTCCTAATGCATTCCATTTGCTAACTACTCTGACACTGAAAAAGTTCTTTCTAACGTCTCTGTGGCTCATTTGGGTACTCAGCTTCCACCTGTGTCCCCTTGTTCGCGTCCCACCAGTGTTGAAAAGTTCGTCCTTGTTTACCCGGTCGATTCCCCTGAGGATTTTGTAGGTTGTGATCATGTCCCCCCTTACTCTTCTGTCTTCCAGTGTCGTGAGGTGCATTTCCCGCAGCCTTTCCTCATAACTCATGCCTCTTAGTTCTGGGACTAGTCTAGTAGCATACCTTTGGACTTTTTCCAGCTTCGTCTTGTGCTTGACAAGGTACGGGCTCCATGCTGGGGCCGCATACTCCAGGATTGGTCTTACATATGTGGTGTACAAGATTCTGAATGATTCCTTACACAGGTTCCTGAACGCCGTTCTGATGTTAGCCAGCCTCGCATATGCCGCAGACGTTATTCTCTTTATGTGGGCTTCAGGAGACAGGTTTGGTGTGATATCAACTCCTAGATCTTTCTCTCTGTCTGTTTCATTAAGTACTTCATCTCCTATTCTGTATCCTGTGCCTGGCCTCCTGTTTCCACTGCCTAGTTTCATTACTTTGCATTTACTCGGGTTGAACTTCAACAGTGTGTGTGTGTGTGTGTGTGTGTGTGTGTGTGTGTGTGTGTGTGTGTGTGTGTGTGTGTATGTGTGTACTCACCTATTTGTACTCACCTATTTGTGCTTGCAGGATCGAGCTTGGCTCTTCGATCCCGCCTTTCCAGCCATCGGTTGTTTACAGCAATGACTCCTGTCCCATTTCCCTATCATACCTAATTTTAAAAGTATGAATAGAGTTTGCTTCCACAATCTGTTCCCCAAGTGCATTCCATTTTTCTACTACTCTCAAGCTAAAAGAAAACTTCCTATCATCTCTGTGACTCATCTGAGTTTCCAGTTTCCACCCATGTCCCCTCGTTCTGTTATTATTACGTGTGAACATTTCATCTATTTCCACTTTGTCAATTCCCCTGAGTATTTTATATGTTCCTATCATATCTCCTCTCTCCATTCTTTTCTCTAGTGTCGTAAGGTTCAGTTCCCTCAGACGTTCTTCATATCTCATCCCTCGTAACTCTGGGACAAGCCTCGTGGCAAACCTCTGAACCTTCTCTAGTTTCCTTATGTGTTTCTTCAGGTGGGGGCTCCATGATGGCGCGGCATACTCTAAGACTGGTCTCACGTAGGCAGTGTAAAGCGCCCTAAAAGCCTCCTCATTTAGGTTTCTGAATGAAGTTCTAATTTTCGCCAGTGTAGAGTACGCTGCTGTCGTTATCCTATTTATATGTGCCTCAGGAGTTAGATTAGGTGTCACATCCACTCCCAGGTCTCTTTCTCGAATCGTTACAGATAGGCTGTTCCCCTTCATTGGGTACTGTCCTTTTGGTCGTCTATCACTTGATCCCATTTCCATAACTTTACATT
The DNA here is from genome assembly GCF_040958095.1 of Procambarus clarkii. NCBI lineage: Eukaryota > Metazoa > Arthropoda > Malacostraca > Decapoda > Cambaridae > Procambarus > Procambarus clarkii. The sequence continues at coordinate 36,790,883 of NC_091168.1, read as the reverse complement.
AACTGGTGTTGAACTCCAGTAGCCATTTCCCTGACCATCTCTGCAACCTGTTTAAGTCCTCTTGTAGGATCCTACACTCCTCATCTGTCACAACTCTTCTCATTAATTTTTCGTCATCCGCAAACATTGACATGTATGATTCATGGGAACACAGGGACATGTATGTCCCTGTGTGTGTGTGTGTGTGTCCATATCTAGTTAAACTGGAGTCCATATCTAGTTAAACACTAGACAACGTTAGAGATTCAGCGGTATGCCACCAGACTTGTCCCGGAACTGAGAGGTAAAACCTACGAGGAAAGGCTGAAAGAGCTGAACCTCAAGTCCCAGGAAAACAGAAGAGTAAGGGGAGACATGATAACCACCTACAAATTTCTCAGGGGAATTGACAGGGTGGACAAAGGCAAACTCTTCAGCACGGGTGGGACACGAACAAGGGGACACAGGTGGAAACTTAGTACCCAGATGAGCCACAGAGACATTAGAAAGAATTTGTTCAGTGTCAGACTAGTTAGTAAATGGAATGCATTAGGAAATGATGTGGTGGAGGCTGATTCCATACACAGTTTCAAATGTAGATATGATAGAGCCCAGTAGGCTCAGGAACCTGTACACCAGTTGATTGACAGTTGAGAGGCGGGACCAAAACTCAACCTCCGCAAGCACAAATAGGTGAGTACACACACACACACACACACAAACCCAGAAAGCAGCCCGTAATAACTGTCTAACTCCCAGGTAACTATTTACTGCTAGATAACAGGGGCATCAGGGTGAAAGAAACTCTGCTCATTTGCTTCTGCCATTGCCATGAATCGATCCCCGGTCCCATGACTACGTATCCAGCGTGCTGTCCATTCTGCCACGAGGCGCTCCTGTGTGTGTGTGTGTGTGTGTGTGTGTGTGTGTGTGTGTGTGTGTGTGTGTGTGTGTGTGTGCCCGCGCGCAGAGAGCATTACCGAGCATCTTCAGCATGATAATAAGAAGCTGAAATGCCTCAGGACATTTTATACTGCCGTGAAAAGAGCATTGTAGAATACAGTCGACTCCGAGCTTTTCATTTCAATAGGAGAAATGTGATAACGATGTTTGATCAGCTCAATGTGAAGTTTATATATATATATATATATATATATATATATATATATATATATATATATATATATATATATATATATATATATATATATTATATATATAGGGGTACCACTACTGGTTTAATTAAAGGGACCCACATCCTCGAAGAAGAAAATAAATAGTGTTCAGAGAAGACCTTGTGGATTCTGACTGAATACTTTAATCTTTTCCTCTCCTACCACCCCTATTATTTTTGTTTTTTTATTTGATTTTATTGCAATGTTACAGTTTACAGAAAACACACACTTATATAACAATATACCAATCAGTGTTCGAAGACCTCGTCCAGTTCCTCGGGGGTCGGGTGCGTACCCAAGATACAGCACGCATTTCCCCTCTGAACAGCGACACTGAGGCGCTGGAACATAAAACTGGCCGCTCTTGGGTCTCTAGTCTTCCCAATGAGTTCCTCGCCCAGCTCCTTCAGGAACTTAAGTGCACATTTACCCCAGGCGCCCAGAGTCTCAGAGCCTATTGGCACGAACCTGTAACAACGTTCTAGGTCCCTGTACTTGTTAGTTTTCTGGGTCTCCCTGAAGGTGGCCGCCCCGCCTCCCTCAGCTGCGCTGTAAGGTAGATAGGTCTCAGCCAATGTGGATGCACACGTGTAGTCCCACACGACCTGTTTACCTTCCCTCCACAGCTGCAGGGTGACTCCATCTGGGTGTTTTTGGCTGTTGTCAGGTCTGCGCAACTGAGGTTCCCTTTGTGCTGGGCACCCAGCTGAAGCCAAACTTCTCTTGATGATGTCATTGACTGTTTCATGTCTGGCAATCTTTCCCTGTGTCTTACGACAGATGAGACCATGGCTGCCGTATTGGTCTGCCCGTGCATGGCCGCAAATACATCGGTGCTCGGTGGAGATAGGGGCGGCAAGGCGCAGAGCAACACCAATACTTAGGGTCCGATGGTCCAGGCGGGTGCCCAAGGCGGAATTAGGGACTGCCAACAGGAAGTCCCCGGCATGGGGAGCTTGCACAGCTAGAAGACGCGCTTTGTCCTTCCTGGAAGCTGCCTCCAGCAATGATGTGGCGATGTTCTCCACTATGGGGCTGTCCCATTTGGACTGTTTGCAGTCATTTGGAAAAGTCGGTCGAGGATGAGAGTTGACAAGAGTGTCCCACTGACCGGCTCCTTCCGCGAATTTGGGATCATGAATCCCAATGAAGTCTCTTAGGTGTTCCGGTAGTATTTCCTTAACTAATTCACCTGTTGCACTGGTCGAGGATAAGAATGCCGGCAATGCTAACTGTGTCGCCTTGCGAATACCTATCCCCCCGAGTCTAACTGGGAGCGTTGCTTGGTCCCATTGGTCATCTTGCAGGGAGAGGTTTAACACTTTCACGGTTATTGACCTTAGGAGTGTGTCATATTCTGTTAATTTTGGGCTGTCGAAGGAGAGAGCACACCTTAGGAAATAGGTCAGTCTGGGCAAAGCCAGGCACCTTGTGAGAAGGTACAGAGCATCGTGGGCGTCCAAAGCCCCTATTCTTCCCTCCATCCTCCTCAGGTCGTTCAGCTTTTCTTCGAGGACTATCTCAATGGCACTCGAGCCCAGAGGTGCCCCTAGCAGCACACTGTCAGTGGGAGCGATCACTTGGGCTCCTGGCAATATGGTTCGCACTGCATCTATGGTTGGTTGGCTAGATGAGATGATTTCACATTTTAATGGGTTTAGGGTGAGTCCTAACTCCTCTCCCTTAGATTTCACCAGCTGTAGATCTTCTAGCAGGGACTCTTGTGTCCCTGCCAGGGTGCCATCGTCCAGGAACCAGATGTTGAGTTCGCTGGTCAACCTGCTTGTGACCTCTTTAACAGCCATGCAAAAAAGAAAAGGGGCAAGTGGGTCTCCCTGCTGGACACCTTCTGCAGAAACAACTTCATGTTCCCCAAACAGCAGCGTCGATTCCCTACTGTACCCTGCTGAGACGAAGGGGAGTAGAGAAGGAAAGCTTGTTCGAACTGCTTCCAGTACCACATCCCTTTTTACCTGGTTGAAGGCATTTTTAAAGTCTAATTTAATTAATGCCTTATTTTCTGGGAGGTGCTTTATATAGGCTCGTGCTGCATGAGCTGCTGCTTCACAGCCATGGGGAACACCAAAACCTAGTTGATGGGGTCGAAGCATCGTCGCAGCGTCTATGCTAATTTTTCTGACAGCTGCCCTAGCAACAAGGCGCCCAAGTGTGTTACCCACGGCAATGGGTCTGACTCCACCATCTTTCTTCTTGAGGGCACAAAGGGATGCTCCAAAGAAAAAGGGTTTAATTGTATCTGGGATCAACCCAGAGAGGCAGTCGTTGACTGACTATATATCCACCTCACCCAAATGTAGATATAAACCTCGAAGATATGTAAGCTCTATTCCGTTTCAGTTGTGTGTTTGTAAACTAAAGTCTTTGAAAATGTAATAAGTTTTACGAAACGCGCTCAAGTGTCACGTCAGACTAGAAATAAAAATGAATTTTGGAGAATTGATCTTTGAATTACCATCAACAGTGAAAAGAAACATAAGAAAGATAGAGAAAATTCGTGTTAGAATTATTAATCTTACTTTTTCGGTCATATTTAATAATATATGTCTACAGGAAAGACTGCTACCAAAATATACTAATATTAAAACGCACGACCCAGCAGCAAGGAATCAAGCCTTCACGATAAAATATCGCCAAGATCTGATTCGTGATCAGATATACAAGGCAGAAAATGAAATCAAAGACAACAAAGCGCAACTACTTCAGGCCACAAACGAATGGAGAAACAGCAGCATCGACGAAAGTCTCCGTACTCGCATTGAACAGCACCTCGACATCCTCACGGACCGACATCACCTCAGCACTGAAACAAGGATAATCAAGAAACTAACAACGTTATATGGAGGACCTATGGCAATTCCACGACCAAGAGATGGCTTCCTGAACCTTGCAGGAATCAACCTCACTGAGGACCAAGTCACTCTCCTAAATCTGGGTATAAACTGCCACGTTATGTCCAGACCGAGTGAGATGGCCCAGAAAGTGGAGTTGGAGATTCTGTTGGACGACATATTCGACCTCGAAGCACAAAAGAAGGTCACCACCAAAGATACCTTACAAGCAGAACTTATTGCAGAAGGAGGAAAGAATCGAGGCAACTACAGAAGCACCATACTGTCCCCCGAGCTCAAAGCGGCAGCATAGAGCCTTCGTGAAAACAAAGAGATAGTTGTCAGGAGAGGCGACAAGTCGCCAATATACGTCATTCTTAAAAAAAGACGAATATCTGGCGAAAAGGAACCTCATACTCTCTGACCAAACTAAATTCCAAAGGGTAACGAAGGACACTACAGCCGAACTGAAAGCAAAGGTCAACAAATTGATCGAAACTGTGAACGCCAAGAAATCTGGACTCCACCTGCCAAAGATTATTGGGGAATATAAACCTGGATATGCGTATGGAAATGTCAAGACACACAAGCATGGCCCACTTCGGCCAATCATCAGCCAGATACCCACACCCACGTACAGACTGGCGAAACGACTCGACGGCTTGCTGACTCCTTATGTCCCTTGCGCCTTCAGCCTGAAGTCTCCAAAGGAATTTGTTGACTTCCTGCGGGGAACACGGGCCACAGGGATAAGAGCCTCGTTGGACGTAGAATCTCTGTTTACCAACGTACCTGTGGATGATACAATCGGGATGATAGCCGACAGAGTGTACCGTGATCCGGCCTGTACTCCTCTTGACATACCAGAAAGCAGTCTAAGGAAACTACTCCAAGCTTGTACTAAAGAGGCACCCTTCTTGAGCCCGGATGGACACATGTATAAGCAAGTAGAGGGAGTCGCCATGGGTTCTCCCCAAGGTGTCCTGTTTGCGAACTTCTACATGGGTACCATTGAGCAAAAAGTCTTAGTCGACTTGAACTTGAAACCGGCCATATACTGCAGGTACGTTGACGACATTTTTACACAGGTACCTGATGTCAGACATCTGCAGGAGCTGAAGGAGGCATTTGAGCAGAATTCTGTTTTGCGTTTCACTTACGAGATGGAGAAGGATGGGAAGCTGCCCTTTCTAGATGTAACAGTCATGGAAAGGAGCGGAGTTTTCCACACTGCAATCTACACTAAGGAAACAAACATAGGAATGTGCCTGAATGCCAACAGTGACTGCCCGGACAGGTACAAGAGGAGTGTCGTTAACGCTTATGTCGACCGTGCCCTCAGCCACAGCTCAGAATGGAAGCAAGTCGACGAAGAACTCTGTAGGGTAAGGCAGGTCCTAGTCAACAACGGTTTCTCCAATGGATTCGTGGAAGACATCATAAGAAGGAAAGTGAAACGCCATGCAACCTCTGAAGAGACAACTAACACAACACCTATACCCCCTATTAGACTATTTTACAGGAACTTCTTTTCCACAGCTCATAAAACGGAGGAAAGGGTCCTGAAAGATATTGTTAGTAGAAACGTTATCCCTACAGACAAATATCAGAAGATACAACTGACGATTTACTATAAAACCAGAAAAACGGCCAACCTACTCATGAGAAACTCTCCAGACACAAAGCAGAACGCTTTAAAAGAGACCAACGTCGTCTATGCCTTCAAATGCCCTCTTGGGGACTGTAAGCTCCAAAAAAAACAGTATATAGGCAAGACAACAACATCTCTTTCCAGGCGTTTAACGTTGCATAAGCAACAGGGCTCCATTAAGGAACATATAATCTCTTCCTACAAACAAACCATCACCAGAGAAATCTTAGCAAACAACACAGAAATCATCGATAGATACAGCGATAGCAGGCGGCTAGACGTCTGCGAGGCACTACACATCAAGAAGTCAACACCAGCAATCAACAGCCAATTAATGCACAACTATATTCTACCCACTTCAAGACTCCGCTCCAATATAGAAGCATCAAGAAATATGGACCAATAGGCTTTCTACAATTACTTCCATTCAATACCCATTGTTTCGTGTTCAGTCTTGTGTTTGAATTTAATACCCATTCAATACCCATTGTTTCGTGTTCTGTCTTGTGTTAGAATTTAATACCCATTGAATACCCATTGTTGAAAGTTCGTTTTTCACCTCATCCACCTCACCCAAATGTAGATATAAACCTCGAAGATATGTAAGCTCTATTCAGTTTCAGTTGTGTGTTTGTAAACTAAAGTCTTTGAAAATGTAATAAGTTTTACGAAACGCGCTCAAGTGTCGCGTCAGACTAGAAATAAAAATGAATTTTGGAGAATTGATCTTTGAATTACCATCAACAGTGAAAAGAAACATAAGAAAGATAGAGAAAATTCGTGTTAGAATTAATAATCTTACTTTTTCGGTCATATTTAATAATTTATATATATATATATATATATATATATATATATATATATATATATATATATATATATATATATATATATATATATATATATATATATATATATATATATATATATATATATATATATATATATAATGTCGTACCTAATAGCCAGAACGCACTTCTCAGCCTACTATTCAAGGCCCGATTTGCCTAATAAGCCAAGTTTTCATGAATTAATGTTTTTTCGTCTACCTAACCTACCTAACCTAACCTAACCTAGCTTTTTTTGGCTACCTAACCTAACCTTACCTATAAATATAGGTTAGGTTAGGTTAGGTAGGGTTGGTTAGGTTCGGTCATATATCTACGTTAATTTTAACTCCAATAAAAAAAAATTGACCTCATACATAGAGAAAAGGGTTGCTTTATCATTTCATAAGAAAAAAATTATAGTAAATATATTAATTCAGGAAAACTTGGCTTATTAGGCAAATCGGGCCTTGAATAGTAGGCTGAGAAGTGAGTTCTGGCTACTAGGTATGACATATATATATATATATATATATATATATATATATATATATATATATATATATATATATATATATATATATATATATATATATATATATATATATATATTATATATATATATATATATATATATATATATATATATATATATATATATATATATATATATATATATTGTGACGATAATCTCCTTCAAGAGATTGAGCCTGCTCTTCCCTCCACAATTACGTCGTTGGAATTATATAAAACTACTAGGGAAGAATGTCCAACAACGACAACAACCCCAGCAAGGCTTGCCAGAGCGCAAAACGTTGCAGCCAGAGACACCTGTTCAGACTCAAACCGCCAAACTACTCGTTGATCGCTACCGGCCCCGCTGATTGGTCGCCGGTCTGGCTGCACCTGCACTCGCCCCCCCATACTACTTGATGTCTGGGGTCGCCACGACCTCAGACCTCAGAATGTTCAGTGCTTTCGTGGTTATCACTCCTCCCAGCTAGACGTTAGCGTGTACTGAGAGAGGTGATAGCTTAAAGCCAATATTCCAGCACCTCCCATTTAACTTTGTGTTGCACTTCTTGTTATTTTGCCTTAACGTAACTTTTCATTGTGTCATTTAAGTATTCTTATTATTTTGATTGATTGATTTTATTATAAGAATTTGTTTGTGCATTTTATTCATGTTTTGATTTATTTAACGTAATTAAAATTTCATTGTTAAAGTTTACTTGTGTTTTGTGTGTCTTCTCCTTACCTTACCACAGACGAAGTTCCAGTTTTTCTATTTTTTTTTATAACTATGTGACGAGGCCATACCCCTAGCCTTAAACAGCCGAACACCAACGCGTTACCGTCACTATATATATATATATATATATATATATATATATATATATATATATATATATATATATATATATATATATATATATATACATATACATATACATACACATATATATATATATACTAACAAAGTATACCCGGCTACCTGGGTCTCTCTCACTCTCTCGCGTGCACGCTCCTGATGAACCTGCAAGCTAAAAGCTGTTATTCCACATCTCTGAAGCCTGGACCTAGTCGCTTCACGAGTTAACTATCTGTATCCACAAAGAGTGAACTAAAGATGACACTAATTAACTATCACGTCAGTAACAAGGCCGTGAAATATTTATCTCTGCCACAAGGACTGCACAAAAGCCAACACACTAAGTGCCAAATGTGAGATTTTACTTCAAAACTGAAATAAAGGCGAGAGAAACTGCTGAAGTTCAATTCCCTGGTACTCCTATCCTCTAGGTCGTTAGCTCCTCAATTACCTGTGCAATCTTAAGGGTAACTATGGGTTTTCACACCAAATGTGTATTGGTGATTAGGCTTATAATTAGGTTCGAATCTAAGAGTAGGCCCTCATTAAATGCAAGATTATCAGCAGTAGTTTGTGGCGGACTAGGGTCAAATACACTACGCTTAAAAGGTGTTGACAAAGACGCTTTTTTGGCAACAAGAATATTTATGAACAAAACTTAATAGTAATACAAGGCTCACCAATTTAACGTTACGTTAATTGTCCTAAGTGACACTATAGTAGTAGGCATCCATCAGTCTCAGGAGACTATGGAGTTGCGCTCTGGTTGTTGGTCAGGAGTGGCCTCTCCAGGGTGCAAAGCCAGGGTAGGTTGATATAGAAGAGAAGCTGTTACCCAAGCAGCAGGTCCCCCTTCTCCACGGCGCCAAAAGTCTTCAATGAAAAAACAAACGCCAATACGATTGGTTCGAGCACCGTCGCAGGAACTGTGAGCTCCGGAGTTAGTGTCACTTAAGACAATTAACGTAACGTTAAGTTGGTGTGCCTTGAATTAGTATTGAGTTTTGTTCATAAATATCGTTTATGACAGCTAATCAAAGCCAGTATAGAGGGACTCCTGTCCGTACCACTTTCGCCTGTTATATTGAGAACACATCTCGGCCCTCTTGCATGAGGCAAACAATGATCAAATGAACTAACTGAACCTCGGGCGCTCACTTGGACTCAAGATACACTCCAAAGTAATTGCTGCAAATCATTTTGAACAAACAAAACAAACAGTCTTTGGTAAACAATCTTAATTACGTTACCCCCTCCCCTTCCGGCCCGTTGGCGTCGTGAGGGGGCTTGGTGGACGGCTGCCGGAGTGTGATGCTCCGTTGGGCAGTCCTCTGTCCTTTTCTGGCCTTGCACTCCTGCTGCTGTCTTCTCCAATTGTGCCGGATCGCTTTTCCTTTTCCTTATGTTTCGTTTTTCTCCCCCCTCTTCTCCTATCTGCTTGTCGTTTCCTGCCGACCTTTTGCTTGTTTTGGATTATTTCTTTGGACTTCTTCTATTTTGACGCCCGGGTGCTTGAGGAGGCATACTCTTGCACCCGTAGAACTGTAGTACCCGACGTCTCGAGCGAGGGGAACCTTTTATTGTCAATCCCCCTTTCGTCGCTGAACCCGATCTCGACGGACTGACGGTTCTTAAGGTGGCGTTTGTGGGGCGTATACTCACGACGCACCCCTAGGGGGCCCCGGCGTGATCAGCGATAGCTTCCTGTTGGGTGTCCTGCCTCTAATTGTGGCTCCATGGTGGGTATGGGGGCACATTCGTGGATGAATTTGTCACTTTTCGTCTCTATGTCGTTGAATGTTTCCGTTGTACCCTCTCAGGCTCGTGGGGTGGGCGACCAAGCCCCCGAGTCGGCCTGTATTGGAAGACCAGGCTCTGTAGCTCCCGCTGCGTTGGGCCCCGACCTTGCTCCTCCTTTGACCGTCCTGACTTCTTCCCCCAGCTCCCCTCCCTCCTCTGAGGTTGGGTCGAGCCTCCAGCCCCCGGTGGTGACCACTTCGTCCCCTGGTGTGGCTAAGTCTTTCGTTGTGACTACTGCGCCTTTTGACCCCTCTCTCTCTAGGGGTTCTCAACGCCGTTCGCGCCCCAACCGCACTCGCTCGATTCCTTCCCGTGCTGATGCGTATCAGGCCTTGTTTGGTCCTGCTTCATGGGCCAAATACTTTGATCTCCTCCCTCTTGATTCTGCGCCTCCTGACGATTTCTCCCTCCATCGGCATCTTGTAGATTCCGTGGATGCGTGTGTTACTTTCAACCCCACTCGTCTCGGTACACGTGTCGTTGCTGCTCCTTCTCAGGATGCGGCTTCCCGCTTGGCTGCCTTATCTTGCCTTGGTGAGATCCCTGTTCGGGTCTCCAAGAACGTTCAGATGAATTCCAGTGTTGGCACTATTCTCCTCCCACCCCATGTTGCAACCGGTGTTCGGAATCTGCAGGATTGCCACGATGATATTCGGCATATCCTTGATGCCCAAGGCCATTCTGTCCTCCAGGTTGACTCGTTTACTCGTCCCCCTCGTGGTCGTCGACGTCAACCCCTTCGCGTTGTGAAGATCACCTTTGATGGTAGGACCCTTCCATCCTGTCATTCTTGCTGGTGCTAGGTGCTCTGTCCAGGAGTATATTCCTTCTCCTCGACTTTGTAATAAGTGCTGGAGGTTTGGGCATGGTGCCCTCCGCTGCTCTGGGACTGTCTCTCTCTGTCCTTTGTGTGGGAGTGAAGGTCACTCTAAGTCGGAATGCACTTCTCCCCAAGCTCGCTGCCTCAACTGCGGTGAGGCCCATCCTACGTTCTCCCGTGCCTGTGCCCATTACAAGCTTGAGGCGGCCGTCCTTAACCTGAAGCACCGGGAGCGTTTGTCTTTTCCTGAGGCGAGGCGCCAGGTTCGCCGGCTCCCGCCTTATACTAACATCTCTTATGCTCGCGTGTTGCGCTCTTCCTCTCCTCGTCCTTCCCCCCTTCCTCAGACTCTCAACCGTTTCCGGGCCTTGGACCCTGATACGCCCACTGCCCCCTCCTCTGTTCCTTTGAGTTCTTTCCCGAGGGGTCCCCCTCCTGGTCCTCTGTCTGGGGTTCCCCTTCTTTCCACCCGGTCTGTCATGTCTCCTGTGTCTTCTTCCTCGTCCCCCTCCGATCCTCCTTCCCATCCTCTTCCTCCATCTCTCGGCTCTCCCTGCCGCCTGTCGGTGCAGGCGGATGTCCATCGCTCTCCTAACGGCCGTCGTGTGTGCTCTCGTTCGGCTTCTCCTGTTGAGACACTGGAATCCGTTGCCCGGTACGTAGTTGCTGGGACACCTGTCTCTTTAAGTCAGAAGCGTAAGCCTGGCTCCTCTCCTTCCTCTTCCCCGGCGGGTAAGAAGGCTTCGCTTTCTTCCTTAGCTCCTACTTCTGGCTCTGTTGCTCCTTCCCCTCCCGTTTCAGTGGTTGCACCCCCTGTTCCTGCTATGGAGGTTTCTTTGGCCCCTGCTTCCCTTTCGGTTGCTGCTCTTGCTGGGGTGCGCTCCCCTCTTTCTACTCCCCCTCTTCCTACTGCTGTCCTTGACCGCTCCTCTCCGTTGTCTCCTCCTCTTCCTCCTCCTCCTCCGGACCCCGCCTGCCCACCTCTGATCTGTTCTCCCGTTTCCTTCCCTCCGTCTTTGCTCAGTTTACCCATGCCCCCTAACCCTGACTTTGCTGACCCTGATCCCGACCCTGATATTCTTTAACGTGCTCTGTCGCTCTTTCGCCTTTGTTTCTTCCTTGTTCTCTGTTTTTGTCCTTTCTCTTCCCGTCGTTGTCCATTCTTCAATGGAACGTTCGAGGTTATTACGCCAATTTCCTCGAACTCCAACTTCTGATTTCGCGGTTTTCGCCCCTTTGTGTCTGTCTCCAGGAGCCAATGCTTGGTGCTCGTCCTGGTCGTTTTCGTGGCTATTCCTTTCTCTCCCCCCCCCCAGCCATTGCTGGGGCTTCTAATTCTTCTGCTCTCTTGATTCGTGCAGATGTTCCCTTTGTTCCTTTACTTTTTCCTTCGCCTCTCCATTGTTCTGCTGCTCGTATCTTTGTGGGGAAATGGTACACAGTTTGTTCCATTTATCTCCCCCCGAGTGTCCCGCTCTCTCTTCCTGATTTGAAACACCTCCTAGACTCCTTGCCGGAGCCTGTGCTCCTGCTGGGTGACTTCAATTGTCGTCATTCTCTTTGGGGTGACGTTCTGACGAATACCCGGGGTCGCCTCCTTGAGCCGTTTCTCCTATCTTCTTCCCTGTCTCTTCTGAATTCTGGTGAGCCCACTCATTTGGACTCTCGGACTCGCACCCTTTCTTGTCTTGATCTTTCTCTCTGCTCTTCTTCTCTTTACTTAGATTTCACGTGGCAGGTTCTTGATGACCTCCATGGAAGTGATCATTTCCCCATCCTTGTTTCCTTTTTCTCTTTTCGCCCTTCCCTCTCTTTCCCTAGGTGGCAGTTTGCTAAGGCAGACTGGACCCTATTTACCCTCAGTGCTGCTCTCTCTGACCTCTCCCTTCTGCCTCTCTCTCGCGCTCTCCTCCTTTTTCATGACACTGTCTTCAACGCTGCCCTCCGCTCTATTCCTCGCTCTTCCTCTCGGGGTCCGCGGAAGTGCGTTCCCTGGTGGAATGCGGACTGTGCTCGGGCTGTCCGCTGTAAGCGTGCAGCCTGGAAGAGGCACCGCCGTAGGCAGACGACCGATTCTTTTCTTTTCTTTCGGAAAGCGAGTGCGGTGGCCCGTAGGGCCATCCGTACGGCTAAACGTGAATGTTGGGCATCTTATGTCTCAACACTTACGTCCGAAACCCCTCTGGCCCAGATCTGGAAGCGTATCCGCAAGATAGCGGGTAAGTTCGTTCCTGATGTTTCACCGGTCCTTCACCTCCATGATACTCTTGTGGCGGACCCGTTGCAGGTCGCTTCCGAACTGGGTTCCCACTTTTCTTCTGTTAGCTCTGGTCTTCATCTTCCCCAATCTTTCCTTCTTCGTAAACCTGTCCTTGAGTCTCGTCCTTTAGATTTCTGCACTCATCTTCAGCTTCCCTATAATGATCCCTTCTCTCTCTCTGAACTTCGTTCTGCTCTGGCCCTCTGCGGTTCTACGGCGGCGGGCTCCGATGGTATTCATTATGAGATGCTTCGCCATCTCCCTCCGAGCACGTCTCAGTATTTACTGAGTCTGTATAATCGGATCTGGGAGTCGTCGTCAGTCCCTGAGGACTGGCTCGATGCCGTTGTCCTCCCTGTTCGCAAACCGGGGTCTCTGGGTACTTCCCCTAAGGACTTTCGCCCTATTGCTCTCACAAGTTGTGTCTGCAAACTTTTTGAACGTATGGTTAACGTTCGTCTGATGTGGTTCCTGGAACACCATCACCTCCTCTCCCCTTCTCAATTTGGTTTCCGCAAGTGCCGCAGCACGACAGATGTCCTGGTGAACTTGGAGGTCTATATTCGTACTGCTTTTGCTGCGAAGACCTCCGTTGTTGCCGTCCTTTTTGACCTGGAAAAGGCTTACGACACCACTTGGCGTTATCATATCCTATCTCAACTTCATTCTTTTGGCCTTCGTGGTCATCTCCCTCTCTTTCTCCGCAGCTTCCTCTCTCGTCGTTCCTTTCGGGTGCGCCTTGGTACCGCTCTCTCTCCCTCTTTTCAGCAATACGAAGGTGTGCCCCAGGGTAGTGTTCTGAGCACTACTCTTTTTCTGGTTGCCCTCAATGGTCTTCTTTCCTCTCTTCCTTCTGGTGTCTTCTCCGCTCTCTATGTCGATGATCTTACCCTTTGTTGTCAGGGTGATGATTCGCCTCTCCTTCAACGCCGGCTTCAACTTGCAATTGATGCCGTGTCGTCTTGGGCCACTGATCATGGCTTCAAGTTCTCTACTTCTAAGACTTGTGCCATGACATTTACGCGGAAACGGGTTGTTCTTCGTCCCTCTTTGTCACTTTATGGTCATCCCCTTGAATACAAAGATTCCGCGAAGCTTTTGGGGTTATTCCTTGACACTCGTTTGTCTTGGTCTCCCCATATCTCTTACCTCCGTGTTGAGTGCTCTAAGGCCCTTACCCTCCTTCGGGTCTTGTCCCATACTTCTTGGGGGGCAGATAGGCGCACTCTCCTTGCTTTACATTCTTCTCTCGTCCTGTCTAAGCTCGATTATGGTTGCCCTGCTTACTCGTCTGCTTCTCCTTCTACTCTTCGCCATCTTGATGCTTTGCACCATACTGGGTTGCGCCTCAGTTCTGGTGCCTTTCGTTCGACTCCCGTCCTTAGCTTGTATGTTGACACTGGCTTCCTGTCTCTCCAGGACCGCCGTGATCGCTACTGTCTTCGCTATCTTGCGCGGTCCTTGCAACATCCTTCCTCTCGCCTCTGTCGTGCTTTAACTTTTACCCCTCCTGCGGTTCCTGTTCCTCTTCACCACCTCCCTCTTTCTGTCCGGTTATCTCGCCTGCAGGATTCTCTTTCCGTTCGTATTTCTGATGTTTCTCCTCGTGTTGTTCCTTCTTTGCCCCCGTGGAGGGTCCCTCTTCCGCGGTTTTGTACTTCCTTGACCCGTATCACTAAAGCTTTTACCCCTCCTACGGTTCTAAAACTCCTTTTCCTCGAGCACTTTTCTTCTCACTCCCGCTCCGTTTCTGTCTTCACCGATGGGTCTAAGTCAGCGGACGGTGTTGGCTACTCTGTTGTTTTTCCTGATCGCACTTATATGTGTCGCTTGCCTCCGGAGACTAGCATCTTTACAGCGGAACTTTATGCTATTCTCTATGCTCTTCGTCTCCTACTTTCTCGTTGTCAGTCTTCCTTTGTAGTTGTTGTTGACTCTCGTAGTGCCCTCATGGCTCTCGGGTCCTTTAATCCAGTTCATCCAGTGGTTGTCGAGATCCAGCATTGGCTGTTTCTCGTTCATAGTAAATTTAAGTCGGTTGAGTTTTGTTGGGTTCCCAGCCATATTGGTGTGTCTTTAAATGAGCGTGCGGATGCTGCCGCCAAGGAAGCTGTCCGCTCTTGTCCCATCTCTCGTAAGGGCATTCCGTATTCCGACTTTTACCCGGTTATCCATTCCTCAGTCCTTACCCGTTGGCAGGCTTCTTGGTTGTCTGTTACTGGTAACAAGCTACGTACTCTTAAATGTTGTGTTTCCTCGTGGCAGTCCTCCTTCCACCGTAACCGGCGGTGGGAAACAGCTCTGGCGAGGTTGCGTATTGGCCATACTCGCTTAACCCATGGTCACTTGATGGAGCGCCGCCCTGCTCCTTATTGTCCTAGTTGCATTGTCCCTCTTACGGTCGTGCATGTCCTTCTTGAATGTCCTGACTTCCAGGACGAGCGTATGTTTTGCTTTCCGACCGCCCCTCGCGGTCACCTGTCCCTCGATAGAATTCTTGGTGACTCGGATACTTCTGATATCGTTCGCCTTATGCGTTTTTGTTCTCGTATTGGCATCCTTGGTGATATTTAGCGCCCTCTGATTATTTTGCGTATTTGATGGTGCTACATAGCCTTCCCGGTTTGGTGCCTTCTTTTGATAATTACTTACTTACTTAATTACGTTAACTCACACCTCAATGGACGGCAATCAAAACAAAACAACAATTACGTTAAAGTTCTATCACACAGACAATAACAATTGATTATACTTAATCAAATCAAATACAACAATTACGTTAATTCATTTCGTTAATTTATTACGTTAATTACTGTCATCTAGACAATTATCAATCCAAGGTTATTACGTTAATTACAATCTGTCACTTCAGACAGAATAATCAAACAATAATTCTTCATAGTAATTACTCTGCCACAAAGACAATTATTTAGCTATCCGCGTGGCAGTAATTAAAGTAATTACTCACTGATTGTTTAATCAAGAAGAATTACGTTAACTCGACGCTAGCACTAAGCCAGCTTGCCAAACAAGAAATTAGTCAACACTTTACTAATTACGTTAAGTACACTGTCTCCAGGACCGCTGTCACAACATTAAATTACGTTCATTGACTCTTCAATTAAAATAATTTAAGATTATATATATTTCTTGTCACGCAAACACATCAGAAAACACGGTAAAAATTCCGGCGTGACTTCACTTAACAGAGCTTAAGTAATAACACAAAGGGTAAAAATTCCGGCGTGACTTCACTTAACAGAGCTTAAGTAACTTCACTTAACAGAGCTTAAGTAATAACACAAAGCACAAAATTACTTCACAACACAGATCACACTATAAAAGTAATCACAGGTCAAAAAATAATCCAACCCGTTCTTGCACTTTCTTACAGCCAATATTGACTTATTAAATACGTGCATGTGACATACTAAACATACTAGTTTCCCTTGAAAAGCTTCATAGAAAACACCGACATTACCTAACCTACTTAGTATGTTAAGATAAGCATCTTATTGCTTCGTAATTACAATTATTACTTAACCTATTATAGGTATAGGTTAAGTAATAATTGTAATTACGAAGCAATAAGATGCTTATCTTAACATACTAAGAAGGTTAGGTAAGGTCGGTGTTTTCTATGAAGCTTTTCAAGGTAAACTAGTATGTTTAGTATGTCAAATATGCACGTATTTAATAAGTCAATATTGACTGTAAGAAAGTGCGAGAACGGGTTGAATAATCACAATATAATCCAACCAAGGGTTTCAGTCAAACCCTCATTCACTGTTACTCATTCTGACTAGTTTTCTCTGAAACGAGATCAGAATAAACATGGAAATTCTATGATATATATATATGGTATAACTGAACCCTACACCGCTCAATCAGTACAGGATAACTAAATCGTCGTCGTCCCTTCACTTTCTAGTGTGTGGTTTGATCAACATATTTGAGCCACGTTATTGTGACTCCTCGTCTGCAAGATAACTAAATTTGTAATTACGTGTAACATACACACACAGAGACGAATTACAGTAATTACTCAAACTGTAATAGTCACTTTCAACTTCGTTACCTCGACTACGCTTCTCCACCTGTATCAGGTGATAATGAGACAACGCGAGGTCGCTGGGCTGATATCAATCAACCCAAGGAATTATGCACAAAGAAAATACACAGAGATAAATTGATATAAATTTAAATTTTGTCCCGATGGGTGAGTTTATTGGGCAGCGCCACTCGTCCTGTGAGTGGACACACCGCCATAATGACAGTATTGGGCAGCGCCACTCGTCCTGTGAGTGGACACACCGCCATAATGACAGTATTGGGCAGCGCCACTCGTCCTGTGAGTGGACACACCGCCATAATGACAGTATTGGGCAGCGTCACTCGTCCTGTGAGTGGACACACCGCCATAATGACAGTATTGGGCAGCGCCACTCGTCCTGTGAGTGGACACACCGCCATAATGACAGTATTGGGCAGCGCCACTCGTCCTGTGAGTGGACACACCGCCATAATGACAGTATTGGGCAGCGTCACTCGTCCTGTGAGTGGACACACCGCCATCTTATCTTGGGAGGTTATCTTGGGATGATTTCGGGGCTTTTTAGTGTCCCCGCGGCCCGGTCCTCGACCAGGCCTCCACCCCCAGGAAGCAGCCCGTGACAGCTGACTAACACCCAGGTACCTATTTTACTGCTAGGTAACAGGGGCATAGGGTGAAAGAAACTCTGCCCATTGTTTCTCGCCGGCGCCCGGGATCGAACCCAGGACCACAGGATCACAAGTCCAGCGTGCTGTCCGCTCGGCCGACCGGCTCCCTTAATGACAGTATTGGGCAGCGTCACTCGTCCTGTGAGTGGATACACCGCCATAATGACAGTATTGGGCAGCGTCACTCATCCTGTGAGTGGACACACCGCCATAACAGCTTGTAGTGCTCATGTATAATAGACCAGGCTTCTGTCACTCAAACTCATACATACAGATGAAGTTTGTTTAGGCTCCTTGTTACGGCCACTATGGGTCGCAACCAGGTTCTTTGAGGGTGGAACCAAAATGATAGTATCCGACCCCAAGTCGGTAGTGGCTTTCAAGGAGTTGACTAGGTAGTGCAATAAATAAAAAGGTGGGAGCTGAACAAAACATTTATTCTTTTCTCAATATATTCATCACCATATATATAAACATAATGTGGGAACCGACCTGTGAGATTTATATTTACTTAATTTATATGAATTTATATAGAATTTATATTTACGTTAATTTATATATTTCGATAGCAATTTGTATGATGTTAAGTGGACTGTATTTCTGCAATAATCTCACAAATCGATCCTCTACACATTAGGGGGGTTTATATTGAATTTATATATATATATGCAGCCAATCAAACTACAGTATTAAACTACATATATTAGTATACATTGAAGAGGTTCCTTATCTTACTATACAGCATGCTTAGTTCACCAGATATAACTAGGATGTAGACACCAAATTTCCTCGTGTGAGGCAGCTTCCGTCACCCAGTAACTGGTACACAAAGTTTGCTTCCTCTTCTTGACCTATCAAAGGCACTAGCTGTAAAGCTAGAATCCTAATATATGACAGCTATATCAGAGAAAACACTGTACAATAGATCAAATAAGGACCAAGGCTTAATTACCTTTTTTGAGTCGATCATTTGTGCTCTCACCGGTTCGCCCAAAATATCTACCCAACATTAATGGCCAAAAATGATTAGATAAACGGGTTTCGGTAGAACACTTTCCTTGTATTTGTTGACAGCGTGTTGATGATGGCAGACCTTTGGTTTCCATAACACTTCGTCTAAGAGAATTTATATAGGAGCCGAATTTGCCCCACGACTCTGTGGTCTGACAACAATGGCTGACCACTCCCTCACCACTCATGCTACTGGCCTATTTGTCCAAATGTCAGTAAGTGATAGAAAGGTCACATTTACTCTATTTTAATATTGATAATTAAGTTAATTTATATGAGATGTTTTTATGATGGTAAAGTCCAAAGACTAATGTATTTAAGAATAATTCCCAGCAGAATAGCTGGTGAATTTATAATAGTATGTGGCAATGATATCCCGTTTTCTATAGACGGAAAGTTCCACTACAAGTTACATTTTCTATGGGTAACTTGTGTATACAATGCAGCAATATTATCTGCCTGTATGTAATATTATTAAATGGTGTCGGATTTTCCGACACATTAAAGTGAAATATTACTACACTGGGGAAATATATACAGGTGCCGCTCTCATATAGGATACTGAGCACTATGACGCTAACACATGGTAGCCTTCGTCAATGTTTGGGTTTCCCACAACAGTACCAAGAAATACCCGCGAGTCTACCTCTGCCGTGGGCCAGCCTAAAGACAGTATCACGAAGTGCCTCTCTGCCCCACAACCACTCTCCAGCCAAGTGCTGGCAGAGAACCTCAGCCATGTGCTGATTGGGGCCATTACACAGACAAGTACAGAGGTGTAGCACCCCTGGCAGGAGCCTCTAGTGACGGACTAGCAACGCTCCTCAACAGGCACTTCACTGTCGGTCGTCTCTTCCCTTCGCCAGTCCCGGGATACGCCAGAACTCTTCCACTGCTACTACACTAGCAGCAACAACACTTCTCCTGATCGGCGGCGGCTCACTTAGTCGTCAGGCGGGACTAAGTTGGGAGAGTTCAAGCTGCCCAAGGTAGTCTGCCGTCCTCAGTACCACAGCTGGCTACGTCACCTCTGTGGATACAGCCACGTCATCAGTTATAGGGTACTGGAAAAACCAAGAAGCAACACTAGCTCACTCGGGTATTGACATTATGCTTGTTGCTCCAACAGATGGCACTGGTCTTTAATCGCCACCTCACGAGAGGTTACTCACTACGACCTCACTGCTTGACTAAGGCAGAAATCTTGAGCCATTTTGCAGTAATCAGGCTGTCACTACTAGATGGCGTCATCCATATGACGTCCGATACTGTGGGGATTAGGGAGCAGACTCACAGATGGCGCTGAAGTCAGTATTCCCTGCTCCGATGGGGATGTCGGGTTCGTAATACTCCTCCAGCAATCTCCGCACGTGGTATGTCATGCAGGACTACGTGTGACCAGGAGGTGAGGTGCGGCTAACGAATCAGACACCCCGAGTCGTGCAGAGTGCGGCTCAGGCTGGGAGTGAGAAGTGAGGGTACACACAGGGTGGTGAGTATACACACGTGTGTAACAGTGCTAGTATTTTGCACTGTTTCATGTATAATTGTGAGTTGTAATTGTGGGTGGGTGTATGCGTGTGTGCTTGTTAGTGAGGTGCCAGATGGTACGAGTGAGGTGTTGACTAGCTTCAATCTGCTGACATGGCAGTACTTAACAAGGAGGGTCTTATACTGTCGGCCCCAGCATGGATCCTATAAGGACTAGTTTTGCCTGTCTGAGTCATTATTTGGGCATGAGGAAGAATAATACTCCTCCCCCCCCCCCAATTGGGGGGTGGCAAGGAGTGAATATATATGCCCTGTTGGGAAGTTTAGAGAGAGTGAGAGACAAGTTTGCAGAGAGGGAAGGTGACCAGCCAGTCTCTCCTGCAATCTTCACCCTAGGCGGGTGCCATGCAGTCATCACTAGGGTGCATCCATCTGAGTGAGAGGTAAGAGCCAGTGTTGCTTGATTGACTAGGGTGTCTTAGGGGTGACGAGCTAGTGGAGTCTGAACCATTTGTGGGCACCGACCTGTGAGATTTATATTTATTTAATTTATATGAATTTATATTTACGTTAATTTATATACTTCGATAGCAATTTGTATAATGATAAGTGGACTGTATTTCTGCAATAATCTCATAATCTCACAAATCGATCCTCTACACATTAGGGGGGGGTTATTAGTTTATATATATATGCAGCCAATCAAACTACAAAATTAACTACATACATTGAAGAGGTTCCTTATCTTATAGTACAGCAGGTTAGTCCACCAGGTATAACTAGGGTGTAGACACCAAATTATCCTCTTTGAGGTAGCTTCCATATCACCCAGTAACTGGTGCACAAATCTTCCTTCCTCGTCTTGACCTTTAGTATGAGAGAAAACAGTACATGGAACATGAAGACCTGGCTTAATTACCTTTAGTTTGAGGCTTCCACGTGATCTAACCGGGTCACCCTATATCCTGACATTAATGGCCATAAATGAATGATAAACGGGTTTCGGATAGACTTAACTTGAATTGTAGACATCGTGTTGGAGATGGTACCTTTGGTTTCCATAACACTACGTCCAAGTAAAATTAACAGGAGCCGAATTTGCTCCCGTGTGAGCCTCTGGTCTCGTATAAAACAATGGCTGCATCTAACACTCCATTCTATTGACGTCTGGCCGACATTGTCCAGATATGATAGGAGCCAAATTTACTCCACACGTCTCGGAGGTGACACAACAATGGCTCTTTAACACTCCATACTATTGACGTTACTGGCCGACATTGTCCAGAATGATAGGAGCCGAATTTGCTCCACACGTCTCGGAGGTGACACAACAATGGCTCCCTCCTTCCTCCCTCACGCCTGGCCTACTTTGTCCAGATTTCAGAAAGTGATAGAAGGGTCACATTTACTCTACTTTAATATTGATAATTAAGTTAATTTATATAAGATGTTTTTATGATGGTAAAGTCCAAAGACTTATGTATTTAAGAATAATTCCCAGCAGAATAGCTGGTGAATTATAATAGTATGTGGTGATGATATCCCGTTTTCTTTAGATGGTAATTCCACTACAAGTTACGTTTTCTATGGGTAACTTGTTGGTAATACAGCAGCAATTATCTGTCTGTATGATATTATTATTAAATGGTGTCGGATTTTCCGACACCATTTAGCCATGTATGGTGTGGGCGTGTATGGAATGGGTGATCCCCCTTTTAATTTGGTCAATATTGTGTTAAATAATAGGATGGCAAAATGTTAAATAGTAAGAACTAGTATTCAATTGCTGGAAATTGAAATAATTTGTAATAATTTGATTCAATAAATGTCTATGTGTAGAATAACTAGCTTGACTTTTGTTCAGTCCTCTTTTTGAATCAAGGCCCCTCAAGTAAGAGTTAAGGCTAGAGATAATTAGATGGAAAACTCAAGTAGAGATAAAGTGAGAAAAGGAGAGTGAGGGCGCCGAGAGGTGAGTGAGGCGCGGGAGACCAGTGAGTGAGCGAGTAGGGGTGCGGCTTAGAGGTGCACGCCATCTGCCTCCCCTCACTCAGGTCGCGGGGTAAGCAGTGTCCTGTCCATTGCTTAACTGGAATTAAGATTTAGTTTGCGAAGGAGACAGGTGGTGGCAGCTTATATTATAATATGTAAAGTAAGATTAACATCATTATAACTTCATAGATAGAATAACAATCAGTCTACTCTTCCTTCTTCTTCTTTCATCCCTCCTACTTACCCTCTTCTCCTTCTTTCCTTCTCCTCCTCCTACCTCCCCTCTTCCCATGCGCCCCTCGTTTTCTGTTGGCAGACGGACGAGTTCCCCCTCTACCTTATCCATGTCTGTCCTCTCTCTCCTTCCTCCTCCCCTCCTTCTCCCTTTACTTTGCTTTACTAGACCCCCTCCCCCGATTCCTACACCCCCCCCCCATTACACGTGCACGGGGTGATGCCCGTGAACGTGTAATGGCACGGGGTGATGCCAAAATATTGATGTTGTCTTACGGAACATCAATAAGTGGATGAACAAGCTCTCTGTGTGTAAATATAACAGAACACTTGATTTACCAAAACACTTCGAATGTACTAATTAAGTCCTGAAAACTAAACCCATTACTGTGCGAGTTCAATAACACTGGGATTAATGGGAAGGGGTGAATATAATCACTCCACATTGCTCTACCACACATGGCTTACTGGCACAGACTGATCTATAGTCACTAGAACACGCTGGTCAAGAAGGCATCACTGACACCTTTTAATTCCGATGGAACATTCAACCCCCCAAGTGGGTGACTGGAACTCACCAAAGGGGGGAGGGAAGGCTGAGGGAGGAAGTGAACTGGTAACCTGTCTGTTGTAAGGTAACCACTCTGAGGCCCACGGGACGACCCGTGGAACGGTGTACTCGCTGGTGAGCTAGTCCAAGGCTCTATTAGAGTTCTGCTGAGCCACTGTGTCAACCCAGTACCTGTGTCGACCCAGTACCCATGTCGACCCAGCACCCGTGTCGACCCAGTACCCATGTCGACCCAGCACCCGTGTCGACCCAGCACCCGTGTCGACCCAGTACCCGTGTCGACCCAGTACCCGTGTCGAGCTAATGCTCGTATCCAACTAGTGAGACAGAGAGAGAGACGAAGAGAACCAGTGAGAAAGAGACACAGACAGGCAGACACAAAGAGACAGACAGTATGAGAGATAATCAGAGACAGATCAGAAGAGAGACAGACAAGCTAGCAACGTCCTGGTCCACCGCACAAGTGGATCCAGCCCCACGAGGCTATAACCTGATCCGGTCTTCCTCTGCCAGTGTCTCACACAATCCCATCTCCCGGCCCACACAACTAGAAACAGCGCCGAGGAAGAAATGGGGGATATTTTCCCAGGGAATAAAATGTGGGGGGAATTAACTCAACTCGCCTGAAAGTGTCTGTCGTTGTTGTAAGAGATGAGTTGATTATACTTGTTTCTTGTTGACATTGGTATATTCATTGTTATATTATTATTATTATCGAGAGGCGGGGCCCAGGAGTTGTAGCTCCTCTTCCGTAAATACATCTAGGGAGGTAAGGTTATTATGAGGAGAAAATGCTAAGTCAATATGACTGTTTAACACTTGGAAGGAATATAACACACACTAAGATGAGGGATAAGGTATTAGGACAATATGATGGGATATGAGGAGAGGATATGAATACAGAGTTAAGGAACGGTGTCAAACCATTTGGACCTTCAGGGATCGAACTCCGACCTTGCAAGAATGGTTCTGGTACTCGAAATTGAGGGAATTGAGAACAGGGAAGGTGTAAGAGAACAAGAACAAGCCTGGGGGCTACTGGGGTCATTCATAGTACACTTAGTACCCCCGGCCAGTACACATTATGCATTTACACAACTCCTTACGAAACCTGTACATCTTTCCTCAATCATGGCGGCTGTGTTTACATTCATTATATACGGTTAACGAGCGTGGAGACTTAACAACCTAAGTTAATATTGTTGTAAACAACCTCGTGCCGCCTCGGAGCTTATAAACGTGTTAATAAATATAAACACTGTCACCATGATTAAGAAAAGATGAAGAGGTTTCGTAAGTGGCTGTGTAAATGTTTAAAGAGTCTGGCCATGAGTTACACTCATCTGAGAGTGAGGAAAGTTATCCACATGACCCCCCTCCTCCCCGCACAGTACCTTGAGCTCTTGCAACAGGAATATATACATGTCACTGTGGTATATCAGAGTCACTGTGGTATACCAGTCACTGTGGTATACCAGTCATTGTGGTATACCAGTCACTGTGGTATATCAGAGTCACTGTGGTATACCAGTCACTGTGGTATACCAGTCACTGTGGTATATCAGAGTCACTGTGGTATACCAGTCACTGTGGTATACCAGTCACTGTGGTATATTAGAGTCACTGTGGTATACCAGTCACTGTGGTATACCAGTCATTGTGGTATACCAGTCACTGTGGTATATCAGAGTCACTGTGGTATACCAGTCACTGTGGTATATTAGAGTCACTGTGGTATACCAGTCACTGTGGTATACCAGTCACTGTGGTATATTAGAGTCACTGTGGTATACCAGTCACTGTGGTATACCAGTCACTGTGGTATATTAGAGTCACTGTGGTATACCAGTCACTGTGGTATACCAGTCACTGTGGTATATTAGAGTCACTGTGGTATACCAGTCACTGTGGTATACCAGTCACTGTGGTATACCAGTCACTGTGGTATATCAGTCACTGTGGTATAACTGTCACTGTGGTATACCAGTCACTGTGGTATATCAGAGTCACTGTGGTATACCAGTCACTGTGGTATACCAGTCACTGTGGTATATCAACATTGCAGCTGAAGATGCCGCCAGCTGGTGGCGTCAACAGCGATGATTGGCAGTATATCTCTATATGACAACATCAATGTATGCAACGAGTGATTGCAATGCAACGTCCAGCTGAGAACACTCATTATAAAACCTGTACAGGGACTCGTGATTATCATCATTGATCCACCGGCAGGGCGAGTGCCTGTAAAGTCCACAAGACGCAGGTTCGATCCCAATGTATGCTTCTGTATTTTCTTAATAAATGATTGCTTAATGTATCTTAATATGAAGAACTGACTGCTTTAATTACCTCCCATTGCATGATAGGCCTTAATAACCCTCCCCTGGTCGATGGGCCTTAATGACCCTTCCCTGGTCTATAGGCCTTAATGACCCTTCCCTGGTCTATAGGCCTTAACCACCGCACTGCGCAGAGCGCATGTAGTTCTGGGGAGTGAAGAGCGCATGATGGTGCTCCTATTTTTAGCGTAGGATTAAAAACTGGTGCGCGGTTGACCCTGGTACGAGATGCAGAAACCAGGAGAGTGCCACCTACCAGCAGGAACCAGGAGAGTGCCACTTACTAGCAGGAACCAGGAGAGTGCCACCTACCAGCAGGAACCAGGAGAGTGCCACTTACTAGCAGGAACCAGGAGAGTGCCACCTACCAGCAGGAACCAGGAGAGTGCCACCCACCAGCAGGAACCAGGAGAGTGCCACTACCAGCAGGAACCAGGAGAGTGCCACCTACCAGCAGGAACCAGGAGAGTGCCACTACCAGCAGGAACCAGGAGAGTGCCACCTACCAGCAGGAACCAGGAGAGTGCCACTACCAGTAGGAACCAGGAGAGTGCCACCTACCAGTAGGAACCAGGAGAGTGCCACCTACCAGCAGGAACCAGGAGAGTGCCACCCACCAGCAGGAACCAGGAGAGTGCCACTACCAGCAGGAACCAGGAGAGTGCCACCTACCAGCAGGAACCAGGAGAGTGCCACTACCAGCTGGAACCAGGAGAGTGCCACCTACCAGCAGGAACCAGGAGAGTGTCACTACCAGTAGGAACCAGGAGAGTGCCACCTACCAGCAGGAACCAGTAGTAAACCCCCCTACCCGTGGGTACTCCTGGGAGTGCGAGTTACTCCTATTTGTAAACCAGGAGTGCACAAATAGGCGAGTAAAAATTGGCTAGCACACACACACACACACACACACTCACATACACACATAAATAAACAAAGAAATATTTTACATTTATTTTCCTTATAACAAGCAATAATTGCAAATAAGTTTTCAGCAGTCCAATTTCCGGGTGACTATTCCATTGTGACTGAGGAACCGGATCTCCAAACCTGTGAGGATATCGCTTCCTATTAACATGTTGTGGGTGTCGTGTATGAGGGCATCAACCCGTAATGTTGTCCCTGGCAGGGAGACCTCGGCGTTGTTTACCTGTTGGTCGTAGATGATGACTTGGTTATACGTGTCCCAAACTCTCACAGGTTGTGGGCTGTGCTGTACCTTCAGGCCACACAGCCTGGCGATGTTGCTGGTGACATAAGTGCGGGTGCTGCCCGTGTCTACGATGCACCTCTTGAACCGTCTCGTGTGCTGGCCGACCACGGTACACGTCGTGGTTAGTTCGGCATTGATCAAGTCCTGCACGTCGCTCAGTTTACCAAGCACAAGGGTGGGCTGGGAGGGGGATAACCTGATACAACACATGTAGTTATTGTATACATCAAGACCGAGCAGGTTGGGCACGCTTTCATACACCAGCATATCCGTCCTGATCCTAACGCGCCCTTCACATTCCAACTCCGTCTTCACTACTCCCATGACTCCGGCTCCTCCTTTAGTGAACTTGGGAGGTTCCATCTGGTGTCTTAACCCGCAGCTACCCTTCTACTACCCTTCTTAGGGTTACGAAGGGTAATGAAGGTTGTGAAGAGTAGTGAAAGTTGTGAAGGGCAGGGAATGTATTGAAGGGAAGTTAAGGTTGTGAAGAGAAGGGAGGGTTGAAGGGTATAGAAGGTTGCTAAGGGAAATGAAGGGTAGTGAAGGTTGTGAAGGGTAGGGAGATTGTGAATGAAGGAAAGGTTGTGAAACGTAGTTAGAGTTGTGAAGAGTAGTGAAGGTTGTAAAGGGCATCGAAGGTTGTGAAGGTTGTGAACGTTAGGGATGGTGGTGGACTTTAGGGAAGGTTGTGAAGGGCAGTGAAAGTTGGGAAGGCTGTGAGGGGTAGTGAAGGTTGTGAAGTTAGGGATGGTGGTGGAGTTTAGGGAAGGTTGTGAAGGGTTATCTTGAGATGATTTCGGGGCTTTTTAGTGTCCCCGCGGCCCGGTCCTCGACCAGGCCTCCACCCCCAGGAAGCAGCCCGTGACAGCTGGCTAACACCCAGGTACCTATTTTACTGCTAGGTAACAGGGGCATAGGGTGAAAGAAACTCTGCCCATTGCTTCTCGCCGGCGCTTGGGATCGAACCCAGGACCACACGATCACAAGTCCAGCGTGCTGTCCGCTCGGCCGACCGGCTCCCAGTGAAGAAGGTAGTGAAGATTGTGAAAGATTAGTAAAGGTTGTGAAGATTAGTAAAGGTTGTGAAGGGTAACGAAGGCTGTGAAGGGTAGGGAAGTTTGTGACGGGTAGTGAAGTTTACAAAGGGTAGTACGTGAAGGTTGTGAAGATTAGTAAAGGTTGTGAATAGAAGGGAAGATTGTGCAGGGTACTGAAGGTTGTTAGGTTTAGGGATGTTGGTGGAGATTAGGGAAGGTTGTGAATGGTTGAGAAAGTTGTGAAGGTTGTGTTGGATAGGGAAGGATGTGAAGGGTTGTGAAGGTTGTGAAGCATAGTTAAATTTGTGAAGAGTGGTGAAGGTTGTAAAGGGCATTGAAGGTTGTGAAGGGTTGTGAAGGAAAGTGAAGGGCAGTAAAGATTGTGAAGGGTAGTGAAGATTGTGAAGGGTAGTGAAGGTTATGAAGGAAAGTGAAGATTGTGAAGGGTAGTGAAGATTGTGAAGGGTAGTGAAGATTGTGAAGGGTAGTGAAGGGCAGTGAAGGGTAGTAAAGATTGTGAAGGGTAGTGATCAAATCCACAAGGGCCGTGACGAGGATTCGAACCTGCGTCCGAGAGCATCCCAGACGCTAGTAAGGGCGAAGAGGGAGAACGGCCTATTGACATAGCTCGAGTGCATGGGGGAAGTTGTGCAAAACCCCGGTTTGTGTCTCGGAGAGGCTGCAGGATCCAGTAAGTTCAGTAGAACTTCGGTTTCAACTCCTTTTGACCATGTCGTAGCTCAGTCGATTAAGGCAGCGTCTGGGATGCTCTCGGACGCAGGTTCGAATCCTCGTCACGGCCCTTGTGGTTTTGTTCATTTGATGCATCACGCTATTGTGATTTCTGTGTGTAATGGGTAGTGATGGTTGCGAAGAGTATCGAAGGTTGTGAATAGTAGGGAAGGCTGTGAAGGGTATGGAAGGTTTCGAATGGTAGGGAAGGTTGTGAAAAATAGCAAAGGTAGTGAAGGTTGTGAAGGTTGTGAAGGGAAAGGAAGATTGTAAAAGGTAGGGAATGTTTTGAAGGAAAGGGAAGGTTGTGAAAAGTAGGGAAGGTTTTGAAGGTTATTGAAGGTTGTGAAGGATAGTAAAGGTTGTGAAGGGTAGGGAAGGTTATTAAGGGGTAGGGTAGGTTGTGAAGGGGTAGGGTAGGTTATGAAGGGGTAGGGAAGGTTATGAAGGGGTAGGGTAGGTTGTGAAGGGGGTAGGGTAGGTTATGAAGGAGTAGGGAAGGTTATGAAGGGGTAGGGTAGGTTGTGAAGGGGTAGGGTAGGTTGTGAAGGGGTAGGGAAGGTTATGAAGGGGTAGGGTAGGTTGTGAAGGGGTAGGGTAGGTTGTGAAGGTGTAGGGTAGGTTATGAAGGGGTAGGGAAGGTTATGAAGGGGTAGGGTAGGTTATGAAGGGGTAGGGTAGGTTGTGAAGGGGTAGGGTAGGTTATGAAGGGGTAGGGAAGGTTATGAAGGGGTAGGGTAGGTTGTGAAGGGGTAGGGTAGGTTGTGAAGGGGTAGGGTAGGTTATGAAGGGGTAGGGAAGGTTATGAAGGGGTAGGGTAGGTTATGAAGGGGTAGGGTAGGTTGTGAAGGGGTAGAGTAGGTTGTGAAGGGGTAGGGTAGGTTGTGAAGGGGTAGGGTAGGTTGTGAAGGGGTAGGGTAGGTTGTGAAGGGGTAGGGTAGGTTGTGCAGGGTAGTGAAGGTTGTGAAGGGTAGTGAAGGTTGTGAAGGGTAGTGAAAGTAACAAAGGGTAGTACGTGAAGCTTGTGAAGATTAGTAAAGGTTGTGAATAGTAGGGGAGGTTATAAAGGGTAGTGAAGATTGTGAAAGGCAGGGAAAGTTGTGAAGTGTAAGGAAGTTTGTGAAGGGTAGGGAAAGTTGTGAAGGGTAGGTAAGGTTGTGAAGGGTAGTGAAGATTGCGAAGGTTAGTGAAGATTGTGAATGGTAGTTAAGGTTGTGACGGGTAGAGAAGGTTGTGAATGGCAGTGAAAGTTGTAAAGAGTTATGAAGGGTAGGGAAGGTTGTGAAAGGTGCTGAGGGTTGTGAAGTGTAATGAAGGTTGTGAAGGGGAGTGAAAATAGTGAAAGGTAGGGAAGGATGTGAGGGATTGTGAAGGTTGTGAATAACAGGGAAGGTTGTGAAGGGTAATGAAGGATGTGACGGGTAGGGAAGGTTGTGAAGGGTAGGGAAGGTTGTGAAGGGTAGGGAAGGTTGTGAAGGGTAGGGAAGGTTGTGAAGGGTAGGGGAAGGTTGTGGAGGGTAGGGGAAGGGGGTGGAGGGTAGGGAAGGAAGGTGGTGGAGGGTAGGGAAGGTGGAAAAGGGAAAGGAATCTGGAGAAGGGTAGGGAAGGTGATGAAGGGTAGAAAAGGTGGTGAAGGGAAGGGAAAGTTATGGAGGGTAGGGAACGTGGTGAAGGGTTGGAAAGGTGGTAAAGGGTAGGGTGTACGAGAGAGATCCTTGTGTAGGGAGAAATACCGTGCCGTACCAGACTCACCGTACCGTTGGTCTGGTGAGTCCTGACAGGTCAAGAGGAACAGTTCTGCGAGCGACCCCGCAGGTGTGAAGCCTGTTGTCAGTTGCAGTGTCTCCTGCGGTGTTGAACAAGTGGAGAGCAATCACCACTTGTGTCTGTAGTTACAGCATACATTGCTGTTTTCAGTTAGCTAGCTAGTAGCCCCACTTGGAATTTTTACTTTGAGTTAGACGTACCGTTACTACTAAGAAATATTTACGTAAATTCTTCAAATTTACATTAATTGTTATTTTCTCCTTTAACCGGAAGGGGAATTATGTAAGAGAGAGACCCTTATGTAGGGAGAAATAGCAGTGTTAAATGTTGAAAACCAGACTAGGACTCTTACCCCTTTCAGAGGCACAGAGCATCATCTCAACAGGAAAATGTAATCTCCTAAAAAACAATGTAAACAAAAGGGATGAAATGGTTAAAAAAAGCAGATTCAATACAAGAAAACATGGAGAAACAGCAGTGCTAAATGTAGACAAATAGCCTGGAACATTATCTATAAATAAAAATGGAAACGTTCGTTTGTGCATAATCGCTAATATCCGAAAGTTCTTCACCGATTGCTTTGAAATTTTCACACAACGTTCCATTCGCATCTGAGCAGGTTTTTATATACATACTATATAGATGTCACGTCTGTGATGGGAAAATAACATGCTTTTTCTGAAAAACTATGTTTTTCATGTGAGGGGAAATCTTCGAAACCTCTTTACCGATTGCTTTGAAATTTTGACACAACGTTGCATTCGAATAGGCGCGTTTTTTTTTATATATCTACTATATACGTGCCTCACCTGTGACAGGTAAAAACAACTTTTTTTTTTAACAGCACCATCTGTTGGACGTAAGAGCAACACACGCTGTAATCTCCGAAAATTCTTCGTCATCGATTGCTTTGAAATTTTGACACAACGGTGCATTCGAATAGGTGCGTCTTATTATATACCTACTATATAGATGCCACCCCAAAGTTGTGCCCTAGCTGCCGTGGGGTATAGACGTGTTGCCTGAGCCCTCCGGTAGTTAGGGGTTGTTCGCCGAGTGGCTGGGAGGTGTGGGCTGCAGTAGCGTCTCTGCAGTAGCGTCCCTGCAGTAGCCGCTTGGCTGGTGTTGATGTAGCACGCTTGCGATGGGAGGCCTTCTTCCCCCTGTTGTGAGAGTGAACTATGTGGGCCTGGAGTTTACAGGCCGTGTTGGTTACCCAGTCGTTGAGCTTGTCATGTGTGACATACGTTGAGCTTGTCATGTGTGTCCCAGTGGATGACGTCTACGGAGTTGAGCTGGTAACTGCTCACCTGGTTATTGTCAAATTAATGGGGGAGAAGGTGTACCATGAGTTCCTCCGCCGTAAAGAGGGGCGTTCCTTGTCGCTGCCGGATGGTGCCGGCTCTGTGACCATTACGGATCGTAGTGGTTCCCTGACATATGTGAGTGTGCATGGGGCGCCCTTGGAGTTTCCCGAGGACCTACTCCGGCGTTACTTCCAGTAGTTTGGCGCTGTCGTTAGTGTGTGGGTGCACACGCTGTCTTTGGGGAGGTATAAGGGTATGTGTACGAACGTTTGTTCCCTTGGGATGTGCCTGAGGTCTGACATTCCTTCTTCAGTCTGGCTTCTGGGGTACTACATCTGGGTGTACTATGCCCGGCAACCCCGTACCTGTTTTCGGTGTGGCCTGTTGGGGCATCAGGCTGCTGGGTGCTCTGGGGCTGCAGTTGCTCCTGTGAACCTGTTCCAGGAGGAGGATTTCCCGCCGCTCCCTGTTGGGGTAGATTCCGTGGGCGAGGATGTGGACGTCCTGCTGGCTGATGCGGCTCCCCCTGCGTCGCCCGGCGGGCCGCCAGATGATGCGGCCCCTCCTCCGGGTGTTACGGTGCCGTCGGCTGATCTTCCTGCTCCTGTCACTGTCCCTGCTGCTCCCGTGGGTCTTCCGGATGGTCTCTGCAAGTTGTCAACGTCTTCATCTTCCTCGTCTCCTGCTGCTGCAGCTGGCCCTGCGCCCTCGCCAGGTGTCACGGCTGTGCTGGGTGCTGGGGGGGCTGTGGAGCATCCTGTTGTGTGCGGCCCGAGTCCCCCTGTGGTTGAGGCTGCTGCCGTTCTGCGACCGGCATCGGTTCACCTGGCGTGTGAAGCCCGTGGTTCTGGGTCCGCCTCCGGCTCTGAGGATGGGCGGCCGGAGCCCAAGCATTCCTGACGTTCTTCAACTGCTTGGGCTGATGTGGGGGATTTCAACGCCGGTGGCTCTTTAGGCGATGATGTGGTGGTTCCAGGTGCTTTGTGCTCTACGTTGATGGTGGTTGCTGACGTCCATGTGCCTGCTGATGACCATGTTTGTGCATATGATGTACCTCCTGTTCTTTCTTCTGCAGATGGTTCTCCACAGTGGGGGGTGTGTGGGGGGGTCCCTGCAGGTGCACCGTCCGGTGGTTGACGTGGCCGAGGCGGCTCCCAGTGCACTGCCCATTGCCTGGCCCCGTGGGAAGAAGCCCTTCCCTCTTGTCTTGGCCTCCGGCGTGGAGTATGATGATGATAACCCCTTGCTGTTTGACGTTGTTGACCGCGTGCATCCTGTTCTATGGAGCGCTTCTTCCGTCTGGGTTCCGCGGGCTCGGTGTTTTGTTGTGGGTATGCCGGAGTTGATGCCTGATCCTCGTACGGTTCATAGTAATCCTGTTCCGGCTAATGTCATGTTGCTTTGGGAGGCGTATTGTGTTTAATTCCCGGTGGCGGAGTGGCCGGATAAATATGAGCATTTTGAGTAGTCTGTGTGATTGGTGTGTGATGGGGCCTGGGGTTTGTTTATGCTATGTGTTGTAATTATTGTGCGCCCTTCAGGCCGGTGTTATGTTTCGTTTTCATGACCTTGTTTTTTTTGTATTTATTGTATTTCTTAGCACGCTTTGCATGTAAATATAAAAAAAAAAAAAATTAGATGCCACCCCTGTGACAGGTAAACATATTCGTTTTTGAATAACAGCACCATCTGTTGCACATAATAACAACATGCACATTATTCTAAATATGTCACGAACTCCATTTCAATGTTTTCGATTGCATTGATAAATTTTATTTTCATAGATTACGATTTATTTTCATTTTGCTTTAATTATTATGTGTGACATTGCGTTGGAATTGAGCTCTGTTGTTTACCGTACTGTTCATTTCATAAGTATAAGTATAGTTGCCCCTGTGACAGGTAAAAACATTCTTTTTTTAAGAAGCAACGCCATCTGTTGCACATAAGAGCAACTCATGCTATCTATCTATATAAATAAAAATGGAAATGTTCATTTGTTCATAATCGCTAATTTCCGAAAGTTCTTCACCGATTGCTTTGAAATTTTCACACTATGTTCCACTCGCATTCGAGCAGGTTTTTATATACATTCAATATAGATGTCACGTCTGTGACAGTAAAAAGCATGCTTTTAAAAAAAATGTTTTCATGTGACAAAAATCTTTGAAACCTCTTTACCGATTGCTTTGAAATTTTGACACAATGTTGCATTCGAATAGGCGCGTCTTTTTATATACCTACTTTATACATGCCTCACCTGTGACAAGAAAAAACATGTTTTTTTTTCAAAACAGCGTCATCTGTTGAATGTAAGAGGAACACACCCTGTATTCTCCGAAAGTTCTTCACGGATTGCTTTGAAATTTTGACACAACGTTCCATTCAAATACGCGCATGTTTTTATATACTTACTATATAGATGCCACCCCTGTGACGGGTAAAAACATGCATTTTTGAAAAACAGTACCATCTGTTGCACATAAGACCAACACATGCTATACTAAACATGTTATGATTTCATTTGAATGTTTCTGATATCATTGATAAATTGAATTTTCATAAATTTTGATTTATTTTCATTTTGATTTAATTATTTTGTGTGACATTGCGTTGGCAATGAGCTGTTTCGTTTACCATACCATTCATTTCGTGAGTATAATTCATTTTTTATTTTTTCATTAATTTTCATTTCGTTTTTGAACTGTTTTTCTTATACTTCAGTGATGGGAACAGCTGGGGCCAGATTCACGAAGCAGTTATGCAAGTACTTACGAAGACTTCTGGTTCAACCTTGATGCCGTACGGACGTCTGGACACCTCCTCCGCCTGGGAGCTGCCGGATCACGTCCTGTTTTCGCGTTTTGGCTTTGCTACTGCCGTTTGGCATCCCTCTTCAACGGTCCGCTTGTACGACACCTGGCGCACATATCGCCTTGAGTCATGGGATTGTTGATAGATTTTTTTGTCGTGTTTTGGCTGGTTCTCCCGGCGGGGTGACGGTGTTCGGGGGCCGGCTTGGCCGAGAGGTGCCGGGGGTTGGTTAGTCTTGGTGGGCTCCTGGTGTGCCCTCAGTCCTGGTGGGCGGCTGGCTTCTGTTCTGCCGGGGGACACTGGATGACTTTTTGCGTTTTGGTTGGGGGCCGAGTTTTGGTTTGGCTGCCTGGTGTTCTCTGTGTGGAGCGGGACCGGTGCTTATCACCCTGAGGGACTCCTGGGGATCCCCAATAATCTGCCCATCTGTGCATTTATTTGCTGTATGGCATGTTAGTTTCTAGTGACTGGCGTCACTCGTTTCGCGATTTGGCTTGGTGTTCCACCCTTCCAAACTTCGCGAGTCACCCATCACGGGTACACCAGGGCGCATCCGATCCCACGATCGTCGTCGCCCCTAAATGAACAACAACAAGTACTTACGAACGTGTACATCGTTCCTCAATCTTTGATGGCATTGTTTACATTTATTAAACAGTTTACAAGCATGAAAACCTGCCAATCAACTGTTGCTATTGTTATAAGCAGCGTCCTGGTGCTTCAGAGCTCATTAACTGTTTAATAATTGTAAACAAAGCCGACAAAGATTGAGAAAAGATGTACAGGTTCGTAAGTGTTTGCGTAACTTCTTCGTGAATCTAGCCCCAGATCATTTGATGTTCTCAATTTTCTTATGTTAACATCAGATCATTTGATCATCAGATGAGGGAGTGGGGAATGGTGGGAAGGACGAGGGGACGGGAGTGAGGGATGGTGGGGGAGGACAAGGGGATGGGGTAGGAAGAGAATGGTAGGGAGGTCTAGGGGATGGGGGAGTGAGAGATAGTGGGGAGGACGAGGGGAAGGTGGAGTGGGGGGATGATGGGGATGAAGGGTTGGGAGAACGAGGGGATAGGATAGGCGGGGAATGGTGGGGAGGACTGGGACACAGGGTAATGTTGTTGGGGCTCAGCAACGCATATGCGTTGCTGAGCCACAGCAACACGTGGCCGGGTTCAGCTAGTAAGACATATAAATGAAGTATTGGGAAATGTGTATGACATGTATAGGGAGGAGGCATTATTGGAACCAGGCAGGCAGGGACATGTGCAAGGCCCTATCAGTCACTTGGGAGAGGAAGGCAGTGAGAACAAGACCAGTGTTCTGGATGGTCTCCAACAAATACAATAAGTGCAGTATTATAGATGTTTATAGCGGTGCTTCCGCTTTTCTTTATGAGTCAGAGATAGGAATTTGTGTAAATAAGGATTTTGGAACCCTGTGTGTAGGGAGAGTGGTGTGTTGTTAATCCAGTTGTATGTGTTCAGCTGTGGGTCACATGGGGGTTATCCACATATATTTTGTATATCCATTTGTATATTGTGGTCAGAGTAGTGTATTGTTAAAACCCAGGTCTTTTGTAGTGACCTAAGAGAAGTGGAATAGAGTAATAACCTTAAGTTCCAGGTTGTAGAGGGAGAAGGAACCTTCCCCCCCCCCTTTTGTCTGTATCAATCCTGTGGTGGATCCAAGTTCACCCTCCCCCCCCCCTGTTCTAATCAGTGTGAGGAAATCTGGTGTTTATTAAATAAAAACCTTTCAGTAAAATTGTACCCCCAAGGTGTATTTCTTGTCCCATGTAGGTAGAACTGGTGACTATTACTATATAGACCCCTGCACTTCCATTATTTATAAGAAAGTAGGAGCGGGTGTTGTTAGCGATACTTTATTGTACGGCTTTCAATCCCGTACCATACAAGGGAAGGTGGTCAAGTGTAGGGTAAGTAGTGAAGGGTAGGAAAGGTGTTGAAGGATAGGGAAGGTGGTGAAGGGTAGGGAAGGTGATGAAGGGTAGGGAAGGTGGTGAAGGGAAGGGAAGGTCGTGAAGGTTAGGGAAGTTGGTGTAGGGTACGGCGGGTGATGAAGGGTAGGGAAGGTTGTGAAGGTTAGGGAAGGTGATGAAAGGTAGGGAGGTTGGTTGAGGGTAGGAAAGGTGGTTTGTGAAGGTGAGAGAGGCTTGTGTAGGGTAGTAAAGGTTTTGAAGGTTAGGGAAGGTTGTGAACGATTATGAAGTTTGTGAAGGGTAGTGAAACTATTTAAGAGCAAGGAAGGTTGAAGGGGGGCGGGTGAATGTTATGTAGTGAAGGTTGCGAAGGGTAGAGATGCTTGTGATGAGTAGGGATTTTTAGTGAAGATTACGAAGTGTTGTGAAGGTTGTGAATTGTAGTGAAGGTTAATGGTAGAGAAGGTTGTGAAGGGCAGGGAAGAGTGTGACAGGTAGTGAAGGTTGTTAAGGGAAATAAAGGTTATGAAAAGTAGAGAAGGTTGTGTAGGGCAGTGAAGGTTGTGAAGAGTAGCAAAGGTAGTGAAGGGTATAGTGAAGGTTGTGAAGAGTAGCAAAGGTAGTGAAGGGTATAGTGAAGGTTGTGAAGGGTTGGAAAGGTTGTGAAGGGTAGTTAAGGTTGTGAAGGGTAGGGAAGGTAGTGAAGGGTTAGGGTAGGTTGAGAGAGGAAGTGAAGGTTACAAAGGTAAGTGATGGTTGTGAAGAGTAGTGAAGGTTGTGATTTGTAGGAAAGGTTGTGAAAGGTAGGGAAGGTTGTGAAGGGCAGGGAGGGTGGTGAAGGGTAGGAAAGGTGGTGGAGAGTAGGGAAGGTTGTGAAGGGCAGGGAGGGTGGTGAAGGGTAGGAAAGGTGGTGGAGAGTAGGGAAGGTTGTGAAGGGCAGGGAGGGTGGTGAAGGGTAGGAAAGGTGGTGGAGAGTAGGGAAGGTTGTGAAGGGCAGGGAGGGTGGTGAAGGGTAGGAAAGGTGGTGGAGAGTAGGGAAGGTTGTGAAGGGCAGGGAGGGTGGTGAAGGGTAGGAAAGGTGGTGGAGAGTAGGGAAGGTTGTGAAGGGCAGGGAGGGTGGTGAAGGGTAGGAAAGGTGGTGGAGAGTAGGGAAGGTGGTCTCTATGCATGCTTTGTTGTTGTCATTATATTCCTGCCCGGGTCTTGTGTTGTTTGGTGGGGGGGGGGGAGGGGAGGGGGGGAGGGGAGAGGGGGGATGGGAGGGGGGGAGGGGAGAGGGGGGATGGGAGGGGGGGGTTGTATATTACCAGGACCCCAAGTCTTCCACCATCTGTTGTCAGTGTGCCAATGATGGAGTCTGTGTATACGTTTTCACTCTGATTCTTGAGTTCTTCCAACTGTCACTCCTGTTTTACTAGGAGTGCAACTCCTCCTCCTCCTCCTCCTCCTTGCCTTTGTTGTCTTTCTTTCCTTATCACTTGGAATCATCCCCTTCCCCCTGGGAATATTGCATCGATCATATCATTTATTTTCGTTTCCATTATTGCAATAAAAAAGAAACTCTGCTCATTTGTTTCCGCCTCCGTCGGGAATCGAACCTGGGACATTAATGCTACAACCCCCAAGGGCTCTCCCCTTACCCGCGAGGGGCCCGCCCACCCCCCCTTCAACCGTATGTGTTTACTATTTGTATTTACTATTTGTGCCTTCAAAATTTAGCTATTAACCAATCTATTTTCCTTTAATATTTCTTCCACCTGTATTTCTCTCTAACACACACACAAATCCCCAGGAAGCAGCACGTAGCATCTGTCTAACTCCCAGGTACCTATTTACTGCTTGGTGAACAGGTCCATTAGGGTGAAAGAAACTCTGCCCATTTTCAGAGTTTTACAGGATAAAAGTGCAGATATATGAAATGTTTTGAATGCACAGAAACTGTGCACGAACGTAGTATACCATACAACGTGAATATATCATTGAATAATAATGACCCGAAATGAATAACAAAGAATCTAAAGAACCTTATAGGTAGAAAGAGAGCGTGGTACAAAAGGATTAAAAGTGAGAAAGTTAGTTTAGAACAAGAATTTGCCCAACTGGTTAGAAATGTTAACAAAGAGTTAAGGAGGGCAAAAATAAACTATGAAGTTCGCATAACAGGGCAAACAAAGACAAGTCCTAATACTGGGTAAATACTGGTTCGGTAACAGGGTTGTTGATTTGTGGAACCAATTACCGCGTAACATAATAGAAGTAGGATCCCTTGGTTGTTTCAAGCGTAGGTTAGACATTGAGAATGAGATTGGGTGGTTATAAATAGGAGCTGCCTCGTATGGGCTAATAGGCCTCCTGCAGTTACTTTCATTCAGATGCAGACGAGGAGTCACAATAACGTGGCTGAAAAATATTGGCCAGACCACACACTAGAAAGTGAAGAGACGACGACGTTTCGGTCTGTCCTGGACCATTCTCAAGTCGAATGTGATGTCTGGAATGTTATTGTTTTAGATTCAGCTCCTTGAAACAAAAAGTTCCAAGTAGCACGGGCTATGGTGGGCCCGTAGTACACTTACCTGGCACAGGAGCGGGGCAAGTAGCACGGGCTATGGTGGGCCCGTAGTACACTTACCTGGCACAGGAGCGGGGCAAGTAGCACGGGCTATGGTGGGCCCGTAGTACACTTACCTGGCACAGGAGCGGGGCAAGTAGCACGGGCTATGGTGGGCCCGTAGTACACTTACCTGGCACAGGAGCGGGGCAAGTAGCACGGGCTATGGTGAGCCCGTAGTACACTTACCTGGCACAGGAGCGGGGCAAGTAGCACGGGCTATGGTGGGCCCGTAGTACACTTACCTGGCACAGGAGCGGGACTGTAACTCGGATGAGAGGAAGGAGGCAAAGGCAATAAATAGGCAAGAGAGAGGTGAGGAGAAGGAAATCTTAAAGAAAAAGCAAGGCAACAGGTACGGAAGGTAAGGGTGAAATAAAGGGGGTAATAATGAAAATAAGGAAGGGATCGTAAGAGAAAACAAGGGAAAGAAAAAGAAAGAAGGAAGGGTAAGCTTATGTTAGGTCACGTTTGTTAGAAAGATTAGAGCATTTGAGTATATACTGTGAAAGGGAAGAGTCAACAGCAACAAAGCCAGGACTCAAGTTCATGTTGGGTACGTTGTGTATTAGAGCTGATTTAACAAGACGTCGTCTGTGTAGAGTTGAGGCAGGAAAGATTATTTTAGAGGAAGACCAATCAATATGATGATTAGAATCCCTCACATGACAGAAGAGAGCATTGTTAGTGTCTGCAGACTTAACACTTCTCTTTTGTTCTTTAAGTCTGTCATTAAGTGTACGGCCAGTTTCACCAAAGTATTTGAGAGGACAAGACGAACAGGAAATAGAGTAGACACCAGCAGCATTAGCAGCAGGAGGAGCAGTGTGAACTAGATTGCTACGAAGTGTGTTAGTTTGTCGAAAGGCGAGTTTAATGTCAAGAGGACGAAAGGTATTGGTAAAAGTTTTGACATCAGATATGAAGGGAAGGCTTAGTACAGTGCTACTAGTGTTGGAAGCAGGTTTAGGATGAAAGAAATTTCGTTTAGCTTGAGAATAGGCACAGTTGATGAAATGTAAAGGGTAGCCAAGGCGAGAGAATGATTTGTAGATAATGGAAATTTCAGAATCAAAACCGTTTGGGTCGCTGATGCATTGAGTGCGGAGGATGAGAGAGACGAGAGATTTCCTACCATCCTCCTTTCTTAACAGAAGGAGGATGGTAGGAAAAGAAGTGAATGTACATGCCACTATGCATGGGTTTGCGATAGACTGAGAAAGAGAACCCGGACACAGAGCTGTGAACGTGAACGTCAAGAAAAGGAAGGAGGGAATTAGATTCCCACTCAACTTTGTAATGTATGGAAGGAGCCAGAGTGCTAAGAGAGGAGAGGAAAGGCTGGAAAAGATTAAGGTCATGAGGCCATAAAGCAAAAATGTCATCAACATAGCGAAGCCAGAGAGAGGGACGAGTATCAATAGAAGGAAGAAGAACAGTTTCGAAGTATTCCATGTAGAAATTAGCAAGAACAGGGGAGAGAGGGGAACCCATAGCGACACCGAAAGTTTGAGAGAAGTATTTACGATTGAAACGTCGTCGTCTCTTCACTTTCTAATGTGTGATCTTCATTCTCATGTTCTTATTTGTTTCTGCCTCCGCCAGGAATCCAACCCGGGCCCTTAGAACTATGACCCCCAAGCACTGTCCACTCAGCCACGAGGCCCTCCACTCTGCTGTGTGTGTGTGTGTGTGTGTGTGTGTGTGTGTGTGTGTGTGTGTGTGTGTGTGTGCGAATGTGCGTGTGTGTGTGTGTGTACTCACCTAATTGTACTCACCTAATTGTGCTTGCGGGGGTTGAGCTTTGACTCTTTGGTCCCGCCTCTCAACCGTCAATCAACTAATGTACAGATTCCTGAGCCTACTGGGCTCTATCATATCTACATTTGAAACTGTGTATGGAGTCAGCCTCCACCACATCACTTCCTAGTGCATTCTATTTACTAACTACTCTGACATTGAAAAAGTTCTTTCTAACGTCTCTGTGGCTCATTTGGGTACTCAGCTTCCACCTGTGTCCCCTTGTTCGCGTCCCTCCAGTGTTGAATAGTTCATCCTTGTTTACCCTGTCGATTCCCCTGAGGATTTTGTAGGTTGTGATCATGTCCCCCCTTACTCTTCTGTCTTCCAGTGTCGTAAGGTGCATTTCCCGCAGCCTTTCCTCATAACTCATGCCTCTTAGTTCTGGGACTAGTCTAGTAGCATACCTTTGGACTTTTTCCAGCTTCGTCTTGTGCTTGACAAGGTACGGGCTCCATGCTGGGGCCGCATACTCCAGGATTGGTCGTGTGTGTGTGTGTGTGTGTGTGTGTGTGTGTGTATGTGTGTGTGCACGAGTGTGCGTGTGTGGCTGTGTGTGCGTGTGAGGTTCTGTACATTCAAAACATTCCATACATCTGCACTTTTATCCTGTAAAAATAAATATTGGGTTAATAGTTAGAACTTTAGTGAGCTAAAATTTATATCAAAATCCGCCCAAATGATTCGAATAAAAAAAAAATATATATTTTATGTTCACTGGAGTGCAAACTTGTTCATAAACAGTAATCTGCGAGCCTGAATCATCTGGTGAATTATACGCTTGTTTAAATACAGTTTCACACGAGATTATTGATGCCAGTATTTCAGCCCCGCTCCCCCCACCCTCTCTCTCTCACTCTCTACCTCTCTCTCTCTCTCTCTTTCTCTCTCACTCTCTCACTCTCTCTACCTCTCTCTCTACCTCTCTGTCTACCTCTCTCTCTACCTCTCTCGCTACCTCTCTCGCTACCTCTCTCGCTACCTCTCTCATTCTCTCACTCTCTCTCTCTCGCTACCTCTCTCTCTCTTTTACAGTATCAACACCGTTGCTGGACCGAGTAGTGGCAATATCAACGCCATCTATGGACCTGCACTCCAACTCCAAGGCATTAAGTAGGACGACTACAACGCCATCTGTTGACGGAGGTGTGGCAAGTTCAGCGCCATCTGTGATAGGTTCCTGTTCATACCTTAGGAGGTAAGGTCGATGATGATGACCTCTGGTGAGAGAAGTAACGATATCAACAACATCTACATTGTGCATTCAATTACATCTCCAGTTCCCGGGTGAAAGAGCGTCATCTTAAATTCTCCTTGCATACTTCCTGTCTGGCTAATGACTATTATGTCCACAGAGATGACAAGACGGGTCTATTGCACTGTAGAAAGAAGTTCACTTCGGGCTGTTCCAAACTCTTGGGGGCCAGATTCACGAAGCAGTTACGCAAGTACTTACGAACGTGTACATCTTTCCTCAATCTTTGACGGCTTTGGTTATATTTATTAAAAAGTTTACAAGCATGAAAACTTCCTAATCAACTGTTGTTATTGTTATAAACAGCCTCCTGGTGCTTCGGAGCTCATTAACCGTTTAATAATTGTAAACAAAACCGTCAAAGATTGAAAAAAAAATGGCAGGTTCGTAAGTACTTGCATAACTGCTTCGTGAATCTGGTCCCTGACTTGCTCGTGTGAGAGGACATGTGGCCGCCGTCGGTGGTAGACTGTGTTAGCTGCTGTACTTGAGTAGTCTTGTGTGGCCTGACGTACCCGGGTTTAGGCCAAGAGGAGTTACACGACGACAGTATTGGCCGTCTGCTGAGAAGTGCTGCCAGCGTGTAGACTTCTGCCACGGTGTTAGTGGAGACCCACTGGACGTGTTACTTGTGACCCCTGGACGTGTTACTTGTGACCCCTGGACGTGTTACTTGTGACCCCTGGACGTGTTACTTGTGACCCCTGGACGTGTTACTTGTGACCCCTGCCAGCGTGTTGCTGAAGCCCCCTGTCAGCGTGTTGCTGAAGCCCCCTATCAGCGTGTTGCTGAAGCCCCCCCTGTCAGCGTGTTGCTGAAGCCCCCCTGTCAGCGTGTTGCTGAAGCCCCCCTGTCAGCGTGTTGCTGAAGCCCCCCTGTCAGCGTGTTGCTGAAGCCCCCCTGTCAGCGTGTTGCTGAAGCCCCCCTGTCAGCGTGTTGCTGAAGCCCCCCTGTCAGCGTGTTGCTGAAGCCCCCCCTGTCAGCGTGTTGCTGAAGCCCCCTATCAGCGTGTTGCTGAAGCCCCCCCTGCC
Source organism: Procambarus clarkii (assembly GCF_040958095.1). Lineage (NCBI taxonomy): Eukaryota > Metazoa > Arthropoda > Malacostraca > Decapoda > Cambaridae > Procambarus > Procambarus clarkii. The sequence continues at coordinate 36,748,278 of NC_091168.1, read as the reverse complement.
AGCGTGTTGCTGAAGCCCCCCTGCCAGCGTGTTGCTGAAGCCCCCCTGCCAGCGTGTTGCTGAAGCCCCCCTGCCAGCGTGTTGCTGAAGCCCCCCTGCCAGCGTGTTGCTGAAGCCCCCCTGCCAGCGTGTTGCTGAAGCCCCCCTGCCAGCGTGTTGCTGAAGCCCCCCTGCCAGCGTGTTGCTGAAGCCTCCCTGCCAGCGTGTTGCTGAAGCCCCCCTGCCAGCGTGTTGCTGAAGCCCCCCTGCCAGCGTGTTGCTGAAGCCCCCCTGCCAGCGTGTTGCTGAAGCCCCCCTGCCAGCGTGTTGCTGAAGCCCCCCTGCCAGCGTTTTGCTGAAGCCCCCTGCCAGCGTGTTGCTGAAGCCCCCCTGCCAGCGTGTTGCTGAAGCCCCCCTGCCAGCGTGTTGCTGAAGCCCCCCTGCCAGCGTGTTGCTGAAGCCCCCCTGCCAGCGTGTTGCTGAAGCCCCCCTGCCAGCGTGTTGCTGAAGCCCCCTGCCAGCGTGTTGCTGAAGCCCCCTGCCAGCGTGTTGCTGAAGCCCCCTGTCAGCGTGTATCTTGAGAGCAGATGTTGGGGTATTGGGACTTAGTGATGATACGGCGTGTGTACTGACTGGCCCATGTTGAGGAAGGTGAACTCGCCGGTGCTGACCAGTGAGCGTAGACGACGTGAACTTGAGGACAGTGGACTCACCGGGTGTTGAAGAACAGTGGACTCACCGGGTGTTGAAGAACAGTGGACTCACCGGGTGTTGAAGAACAGTGGACTCACCGGGTGTTGAAGAACAGTGGACTCACCGGGTGTTGAAGAACACTGCAGATATACTGAGTGTCCTGGGTGGGAGAGACACTGTACATATGTGTAGTAATATGACACATAATATATTGGTGAAGATATTATTTAGTGTGGATTACCCACTTTATTCCTTGCACAATTACTTGCTACTGCCTTTTCTTGATAACTTACCACTGACTTGAGGTGGGATCATTGAGGCTCTAAAGCCAATTAAGCAGAAAGAACCCAGTTACTGGCTCAAGCAGGGCGTAACACTCTCACTCTCTCACTCTCACTCACACTCTCACTCACACTCTCACACACACTCACACTACAAACAGAGTGAGCCATAAAGGCCATTAATAGCAACATCAGAGCCAGACTAAAGGTTTTTCTCCTAATAAGACACACAACAAACAGGGCAGACAACAAACGTCCTGCGCATTTATTAACGTCAACGGAACCCTCGAGGCCTGGCCGGGGACGGTCGACTGGGCGCCCCTCTTCACCCAGCAGTAATTGGGTACCTGGCTGTTTACTGATTGACGGGTCGTGTTCCAGGGAAAACTAGTAGGGTAAGGCTTACCATAAGCTATAGGAAGGAAAAATTCGCAGTCTGTTAAGATCCTCAAAGTTTCAGACCTTAAATGTGACGAATTGTGGCCATCAATTGGGTTGTAGAGACTTACAACTGCGTAACGTCAAGGTATCTAGACAAAGAGAGGCATCAGGTGAAAGGAAAAAGGTTCAACCGCTTCTTTCCTCTCCAGGTCATAACTTGGCTCCCTCGATTGTGAGCAGAGGACGTAGACCACTGTGCTACAGGAACCCATATCTCTCTCACATAGAGCGAATACCTCACACATTTCCCTCACTCTCTACCCCTATTCCTCGCTTCCCTTGAGCTTTCTTCTCACTCCCTCTCAACTATCTCCTCTTTTTATGCCTTCTTCTCTTCTTCATATCGAACCTCTTCTCCTTTCTTCTTCTCACCGGAGGACATCTTTCCGTAAATCAAAATGATTTTGTTACTCCCCTTTGTATTTCATCTCTTCACAAGGCAGTCAACCCTCTTCCCAGTCTCTATTCCACCTATGGAGAGAGAGAGGGAGGGTGGGGGGGGGGGGTAAGAGGGTATTAGAGAGAACCAATTGGACGGTCGGGGATTGAACGCCGACCTGCATGAAGCGAGACCGTCGCTCTACCCTCCAACCCAAATGGTTGGAGAGAGAGAGAGAGTGTGTGTCCAGACCAATCTAAAAAAAATCAGTATTGTGATTATGTGTCATGTGTCTGGCGAACAAGTATCCGAGAGGGGACACATGTACTCCAAGCTGTAGTGCTCCTGGTGACCATAGTTTAAACCACTTGAGACCAAGTGACAGCAAGAGACCAAGTGGCCACTTGGACTGAAGTACATCAACTTCACTCAACGAGACAGTGACAATTAAGTACGTTAACTGACTCGATTGATTAACGAAGTTGATGACATGGTTTCTGGAGCCCCTCACACCCAGCGAGCGTCACCAGCGACACTTTACGACCTGTTTCTTCTAGACCTCACCCTCCCCCCCCCCCCCGCTATCTTTTAGATATCCCCCTACCCCCTCCATCTACTAGAAATCCCCCCTATCCCCGCCATCGTCTAGATATCCTCCCCTACACCCGCCATCGTCTAGATATCCTCCCCTACACCCGCCATCTTCTAGATATCCCCACCGACCCCCGCCATCTTCTAGATATCCCCCCTACCCCCGTCATCTTCTAGATATCACCCCTGTTATGGCCACTTAGGACCAGTAACCGGGTTGTGGATGGATTAACTGCTTTTAGTGTATCCGACCCCAAGTCGGTAGTAATCTTTTAAGAACTGTAGTGGTGCCGTGAATAATAAACGGGGGAGGGTAAAACAATGCACGCTTTTCTTCACCAATATATTCACCTTCACCATAAATATATATATAAATTGATTATTTCTACACTTATACTCAGTAGTGTCACTTTCACGCAGGACACAAATGTGTTTGCAGTGTTCACCCACTCCTGTGTGTGCTCAACGGTAGAGTGACGGTCTTGCTTTGAGGTCTGCGTTCAATCCCCGACCGTCCAAGTGGCTGGGCACCATTCCTTCTTCCCTCCCCTCCCCCATCCCATCCCAAATCCTTATCCTGACCCCCTTCCAAGTGCTATATAGTCGTAATAGCTTGGCTCTTTATGCTGATAATTCCATTCCACTCCTGTGTTTATCAACAGTACCCTATTCACTTGTACTGGACAACAGAGCCGGTCGGCCGAGCGGACAGCACGCTGGACTTGTGATCCTGTGGTCCCGGGTTCGATCCCAGGCGCCGGCGAGAAACAATGGGCAGAGTTTCTTTCACCCTATGTCCCTGTTACCTAGCAGTAAAATAGGTACCTGGGTGTTAGTCAGCTGTCACGGGCTGCTTCCTGGGGGTGGAGGCCTGGTCGAGGACCGGGCCGCGGGGACACTAAAGCCCCGAAATCATCTCAAGATAACCTCAAGATAACACTGGCGAGTTCACCTTTTACATGGGCCAGTCCACCGATACAGTATCACGAGGTGCCTACACCCTACCTTCACTCTCCAGCTACTCCCTGGCAGAGGACTTCAGCAACACGCTGACAGGGGTCTCGAGCAACCATATACAGGGGTAGCGAACACCCTGGCAGAAGCCTCTAGCAGGTTGCCAGCAGCGCTTCACAAGAGGCACCTCACTGTCGTTTGCAACTCTTCCAAGCCAATCTCGGGTACGCCGATCTATACCAACACAACTGCGCATATTAGCAGCTAACGGGAGACATCTCCCGTCACGCAGGGTGCAGTCGCACCTCCACAGATCTCCAGTATCAGCTCTTGATACTGGTAATGACTCAAAAGGGCCACCACTTACGGGCTATTCATGCCCGTGCCACCTTTTGGGTGGTTTAATCTTCATCAATCAATCAATCTAGCAGCTAACACACTGCTCAGATCGACGGCGGCTTACTTAGTCTTCTTCCAGGACCAAGCTGGACTGCCTAAGGTAAACTGCCTTCCTCAGTACAATTGCCTCCACACGTCACCTCTGTGGACACAAAAACACCATTAATGAGATGGACAGGACACCTGGGAAACTATGAGGTAACACTCATTCACTAGGGAGTTAACATTATGCTCTGTAGCCCAACAGATGGCGCTGATCTTGATACGCCACCCACCAGAGGTCATCCGCATCAACCTCTTTTGCTAACTAGGGCAGGAAAGCAGAGCCATTTATCGCTGCCACGCCACCACCAACAGATGGTGTTGTCCACGTAGCGTCCAATATCAGGGTAACTGAGGTGCCGACCCATAGATGGCGCCGAAATCGCCACTCCATACTCCAATGAAGGGTTGGATACTGTAACAACCCTCTACCCCAGTTATCCTCTAGATATCCTCCCTAACCCCCTCCCCCACCATCTTCTAGATATCCCTCCTACCCCCCGCCATTTTCTAGATATCCCCCCTACCCCTCGCCATCTTCTAGATATCCCCCCTACCCCTCGCCATCTTCTAGATATCCCCCCCCCCTACCTCCACCTTCTAAAACAATAACTATGACACCTCTTAAATTAGGTCATCATCAGAAGAAAGAGTCAAGTCAAAGTCGTTGTATCACTTTGAAGATCTATGAGGCCCAGGAGCTAGGATATGAGGACCAGAATATGGGGTATGAGACCCAGGAGCTAGGATATGAGGACCAGAATATGGGGTATGAGGCCCAGGAGCTAGGATATGAGGACCAGAATATGGGGTATGAGGCCCAGGAGCTAGGATATGAGGACCAGAATATGGGGTATGAGGACCAGGTGCTGGGATATGAGGACCAGAATATGGGGTATGAGGCCCAGGAGCTAGGATATGAGGACCAGAATATGGGGTATGAGGCCCAGGAGCTAGGATATGAGGACCAAAATATGGGGTATGAGGCCCAGGAGCTAGGATATGAGGACCAGAATATGGGGTATGAGGACCAGGAGCTGGGATATGAGGACCAGAATATGGGGTATGAGGCCCAGGAGCTAGGATATGAGGACCAGAATATGGGGTATGAGGCCCAGGAGCTAGGATATGAGGACCAGAATATGGGGTACGAGGCCCAGGAGCTAGGATATGAGGACCAGAATATGGGGTATGAGGACCAGGAGCTGGGATATGAGGACCAGAATATGGGGTATGAGGCCCAGGAGCTAGGATATGAGGACCAGAATATGGGGTATGAGGCCCAGGAGCTAGGATATGAGGACCAGAATATGGGGTATGAGGCCCAGGAGCTAGGATATGAGGACCAGAATATGGGGTATGAGGACCAGGAGCTGGGATATGAGGACCAGAATATGGGGTATGAGGCCCAGGAGCTAGGATATGAGGACCAGAATATGGGGTATGAGGACCAGGTGCTGGGATATGAGGATCAGGAGCTGGGATATGAGAACCAGGTGCTGGGATATGAGGGCCAGGATTTGGGATATGAGGACCAGGAGCTGGGATATGGGGACCAGGAGCTGGAATATGAGGGCCAGGAGATGGGATGTGAGGATCAGGAGCTGGGATATAACGATCAGGAGCTGGGATATGAGGACCAAGTGCTGGGATATGAGGACCAGGTGCTGGGATATGAGGACAGGGAGCTGGGAGATAAGAACGGAGTGAGAGTAACGGGTTCTAACCATTTGGACCACTGGGGATCGAACGCCGACCCTGATAGCGGGTTCAGCAATCTTACACACAGGGGTAAAGCTATCATAGACAGAGGGTTAAGCTATCATACACAGTGGGTTAAGTTATCATACACAGAAGGTCAAGTTATCATACTCAGTGGGTTAAGCTATCATACACAGAGGGTTAAGTTTTCATACACAGAGGGTTATCATGCACAGTGGGTTAAGTTATCATACACAGAGGGTTAAGCTATAATTCACAGAGGGTTAAGTTATAATACACAGAGGGTTAACCTATGATACTCATGGGTCTAAACTATCATACACATAGGTCTAAACTATCATACACAGAGGGCTATGCTATCATACACAGAGGGCTATGCTATCATACACAGAGGGCTATGCTATCATACACAGAGGGCTATGCTATCATACACAGAGGGCTATGCTATCATACACAGAGGGCTATTCTATCATATATAGAGGGCTATGCTATCATACACAGAGGGCTATGCTATCATACACAGAGGGCTATGCTATCATTCTAGAACATAGTATACAAACAATTAAGTTATCATCCACAAACGGCACCGGGGGCAGGATTCCCTACACATCATGCCACTTACAAAATCCTCAAGCACACACACACACACACAAAAATCTCGTCACATAAAATCCCTCATTTTCGCTCTCGTCATTGGTGGAAAATTCCTGCCCAGAAATGAAGGAATTGAGCTCTCAGGGATCCTATCGGAATTTCTGATTGGCCAATTACGTCGTTGGCATGTAAAGATGGAGGGGGATGGGAGGGTGGGGAGGGGGGGGGGGGGTGGGAACTGCCATATGTCTCCCTCATTGACTCGAATGGTAACATCTGTTTATTATGTAGAGGGACAGAGAGGGGCTTTGATTTTGAGAGATTTTGATAATTATTTGGTGGTGTCACGCGTCGCTCACCTTGGGTTACATGTTACGTGGGTTACATGTTACGTGGGTTACATGTTACGTGGGTTACATGTTACGTGGGTTACAGAGGATCATGCTACTGATCCTGTGCCTCCACACCGCGGGTCTATGCTCCCTCCACTGGGGTACCATCGACCACACCCAGGGAGCTCTCCAAGTCATGCCTCCAGTCCGGTCGCCACTACTTGACCTTGGACCCAAGGGAGAGAGGAGAAGACCCAGCGCACACACTGATCGAGCTCAATCCTGCACTGTGCAACACCCCCATCGGGCCGGCCCACCCACACGTGCAAAGTTTTGCCGGAACTCCGGCCGTTACTAAGTTCTCACCTTTATTTCCAGGTCGCCAGCTGGGTAATCTTCTCAGCGTCCCGGCAACACTTTTATTTCAAATGTAATACCGTGTTGCCAGCCAAGGGTCTGTTTTCTATTTAATGCCAGTACTTGTGTGTTGCAAACTAATATATATTCACAATTCTCAATGAGATGGAGGAGACACATAAAAACAATGATAAAATAATAAAGTTTACTTAAGTACAAACTACAAACACATGAGAGATATATATGCATGAATATTAATGTAAATATATGATGGTGACAGTAGCACTCCTCTGGTGGCCGCCGGCAACTCGCATCAGCTGGGCGAGTGAGATCTTTGGCCCCTCACTGGGGGGGGGGGGGGGGGCGACTCCATCAGTGTAGTTCCACAGTCTTCCTGACTCCGCCACCCGCTGTCTTTACCAGGCAGTAGATAACAGATATGTGCTGCCCTACAGCCTAATCTACTCCTGTATTATCTAGAAATACTCTAGTAAGTACCTGTGTATACCACTAGGCCTATCTTGCTTAATTATCAAGGGATAATGGGAAGGAATAATGATCTACCTTAACATGTTCTGCCCTCAGATGCCTGGTCCGTAGTCCCTCACGTCATTCCTCGGCGTTCCGGTCGATTTACAGGTCCGTAGGCATTGTGAAGATCTGGGTCATCTCCGTGCTCACTCCCATATGTGGTCCCACTCCCTGGTCGCTGGCTCATCCAGTTGTCACTGCTCACTTTGTCTCCCTTAATCACCCCTTTACCGAGACCAAATACTCATGGATCCGACTGCGACTTCTCCCTTCCGAGTTCCCAGTGGCATGATCCAATTACAGCAGCTCTGAGCACCTCGGAGTTCCTCTGATGGCGAGCCACTCATTACTCTTCCATCGCCATTCCCGACTCCTCCAAGACTATCAGCTCACAGTCCTCGGCACCTTTAGGCCGCTGGAAAGGAGCTTCCTCGCACTCCCCTGAAGTGTTGTAGTCTTCTGTAGTCTCTGTGAACGTGCCAGGCTGCGTTACTTCGCTGTATGAGGCTCCTAGACCTCCAAACTTGAGAGCTCAACCAGCGCACGTCCGCTCTCGATGAAGCGCCAAGCCCTCTGCAACCTCTGAGTCAGGCCTCCCGGTGACGTCACAGCCCCCCAGGGGCGGGCTCTCATTGGTCACTCTCGTCACGTGACCACAGCCAGCCAATCGCCAGCCTGCTGGCGTCTTCACGTTTTTGGCGCACTTTTGTCCAAGCCATCACCATTTGCATGCACTAGGGGCGTAAGCCCCCTTAAAGCCAAAACTAAAATAAGAGTTTTATACTGGAAAAAGAACTGTTGCTAGCTGTTACCAATGTCAAACGAATCCCTGCATCTCAGGAAACTTGCAGGGTGTTAAGATATGAGTCTTCCCACTGGATAAGAGAAAATATAGGATAGGGCACCATAACATTGGTTAAAATGAATAACATGCACGAAGCTCTTGTCTCTGCTAGACAGTCAAAAAATGATAGCTTTTGCAATAGTTATTAATATAATTTTGTATAAATAATTAAAATTAAAACAATATGTTCTAAGCCTAAACTCTTCCATAATTCCTTTTGCGGCTCCCAGGGAAGGTTTAAATTATCAGTTGGATACCAGTTAGGTGTCTCTGGGATCCTTCCTTACTGTGTGCTGCTCATTGTACGGTTGGTTGAACTTTTGCGGTCCAGGATTCAATCATTGGTTGTCCAAGTGAATGAAATGTTATAATCTACATTATTGTGGTTTGCTGTTTTATAATATTGCTATTATTTTTTTAAATAATTAATATTTTTTTCAATATTATTATTATTATTATTGTTATTATTATATATTTTGCAGTTTTAATACATAACTCGTAATTTTATACATGCTGGAGCTGGACTTATTCGCCACAGTTATATGAAACAGAACAGATAAAACTGCATGTGTCAAGCTCTCATCTTGGAAGTCAGTATCGTTAACTTCTAGCCAGTAGGCTTGTGGTGAGTGGACGGTTGAAATTGAAGTCTAGATCTAAGATTATAGGTGCTGGCATGGGGTAGCTGTATGTAAAGTGGTCTGTCAACCACAGTAGGTGGTGTCCCAATAGAAGAAACTGTCTGGGTAGGTTCATTGTCATCATCTGCATCAGTCTCATCTTCTTATCTTGAGGTTATCTTGAGATGATTTCGGGGCGTTTTAGTGTCCCCGCGGCCCGGTCCTCGACCAGGCCTCCACCCCCAGGAAGCAGCCCGTGACAGCTGACTAACACCCAGGTACCTATTTTACTGCTAGGTAACAGGGGTATAGGGTGAAAGAAACTCTGCCCATTGTTTCTCGCCGGCGCCTGGGATCGAACTCAGGACCACAGGATCACAAGTCCAGCGTGCTGTCCGCTCGGCCGACCGGCTCCGGCTCATCAGCAGTTATTTTAGCTAACTTCATGTGGTCTAAATGTTCATTTATATACTCTCCTGTTAACAAATTCTTAAGTTTGTACTTGTTACCTTTGATAAGCTGTATTACCTTATATGGACCCCAAAAAATGTCTTAGTTAGCTTGTACATAGGGCCAGACCTGTGTTGGTCACGTACCATTACTGCAGATCCGACAGTTATCTTACTGGGCTTAGCTCGTGCATTCTTTGCTCGAGTGAACTCTGCTGTTGTCTTGGACAATTGTTCTCGTATTTTCTTGAAAACTAGTTGCATTTGGCTATGCTTTACTTTAACAAAATCATCTAGATTATACAAAGGAGTAGGGGGTACATTAGTCAATTCATTAGGGAGGATCTTATCCATACCATAAAGAATAGCATAAGGAGTATCTCCTATAGAAGCAATTAATTGAAGAATTTATGGCACACTGAATTAACAGTAATTGGGATGTGTTCATACTTTTATCAAAATTCAACATGACTCTCAAGGCATCTAACACTTTCCTGTTAGTACCCTCTGCTAAAACATTACTTGCTGGGTGATATGGCATAATACTACATTTCTTAATGTTATATAAATCACACAAGCTATTACTGAACTCGGGACCATTATCCAAAAGAAATGCTTTAAGCATACTATATTTTCAAGATATTTGGTCATGGAATGTAGTAATGCAGCACCTAAGCCTACATCACTAGCATCTGTGATCATAAAATCATAAAAGGAAAATCATAACCACATCTTCTGAGCTCCAGCGTTCTGTGCCCGAGTATTATAATTTGACATATTATTATAGCTGGGCTGGGTATTGTAATTATGTGAGTTCTCATAATGTCTTGGACACTCCGCTTCGCCATGACTGACCGTGGGAGCTACGAGGTGGGGATGTTCTTTGCTGAGCTCTACAATCTGCGGTGTGGTGACAAACTTGTTTACGATGCTTACAATATGGGAGCCTAGAGTTATTACAATGAGGAGACAGAGAAAATTGTCTAGGGATGATGATTTAGGAGCGGACCAACAGTCCCTTGCCAGGTAAAAGCTAGACACAGGAATATGTGAATAACACTTAAATTGTCAACATGATATGGTAATATTTAATGTAAAATACTGAAAGAATAAACATCAAATTAATGTATGGAGAAATATAAAAAAATTCTATTGTGCAAATCCTTAACTGCTGGAAAAACAATTATTTCTTACTTCTTTGAACTTCAAATTTGCGAATAACACTCAAGGAACACAATTAATACACAATGGGGTTACTGTGGAAAGCAGAATAAGTTGAAATGGCTCAGGAAAGCTGTGTGTGTGAAGTGGCTACCAGGTCCAATATTTAACAAATCACTGGAGGTGAATGACACACTAAATGAAGTTTATTATTCCTTAAAACACTTTTAATTCCTAGCAATGTTAAAGCTATCTACCCGTTACTTATCTCGGCAGTGCAGTACATGAGATTCAGCAGTAGTCAAACATGAAAATGGCATTAAGGCGTGTGAAGAGGCACATGTGGCATTTGTTTACGTCTGGGGCGACAGCAGCGTGACTTGTGGCAATGTTGAGAAGCTCGGGTGGAACCCCACAGTAGAGATGATGTCAGGAGAGCGACGATAATGGCGAAGGAAGCACAGTTGCTATGCAGGTGTACCTTACCTTGAGGTTACCTTGAAGTGCTTCTGGGGCTCTGTGAGGGGTCTGCCAGTTATGCCCCTTATGTGTAGTTTTGTACATGTACTTACGTGTACTTATGTGTAGGCAGAGGTAGCAGGGGCGATGTGAGTGGCGGTTGCTAGCGGTGGTCGAGGTGTGGCGCCACTAGTCAAACGTTATAAACGTCCACCAATTATTCATCAAATAACTGCACACACATCTGATGAGCAGTTGAAGCTGGAGACGACGATTGCAGTAGCTGGCAAACACACAGAATAATAATAATAATAATAATTTTTATTTAGGTAAAGGTACATACATAAAGAGATTTTACAAAGTTTGTTGGCTTTATAGATAGAGCTAGTACATACAATGCCTAAAGCCTCTATTACGCAAAGCGTTTCGGGCAGGCTTGTTGCATTTGGCTGTGAGTAGTGGAATATGGCGCGGAGGTCCGAAAATGGTGCAGGAAATTCAAAATGGCTGGCGCGGAAATTTTCCTCTCCCCTCACTGATGAACTGGCGTTCTCGCTGCAATATATTGTGCCTTACTTCTGAGAACGCTGACCTAGGGTAGTGGTTGATGGCAGGATCCCGGACTGGTACAATATAATGAATACTGACGAATGCGTGGGTGAAGCGGGTGGCGGCTTGGTGGTGGCGGGTGGTCGGTGGAGACACATGACGTTGTGAGCACTTGAGTTTCTTGCTCAGCACAAAAAATCTGAGTCCCAGTGCTGCTTCCAGTATTGGTTGCCGTTTGGCAGTTGATGGTACTTGCTTGGGGACTGGAGAGATTACACACTGTCGTTGCTTCAAGGGCTTCATTGGTGAGGCCACAAGATATAAATGGAGCCCCCGAGGTCCTACCTAACACTGGGTCTGTGAGATACTGAGGCCTACTTGAGAACGGGCACTGCCGCTCTGGCGTGTGACGTCATGGGCTAACTGTCTGTGATTGGCTATTCGCCAATCGTCAAACAGTTGAGGTTTAACATCTACTTGTGCTTGTCCATACTAACCCACCCTCTGCTTGTGCTTGCTCATCTTAACTCACTCTGCTTGTGCTTGTCCGCCCTAACCCACCCTCTGCTTGTGCTTGCTCATCTTAACTCACTCTGCTTGTGCTTGTCCGCCCTAACCCACCCTCTGCTTGTGCTTGCTCATCTTAACTCACTCTGCTTGTGCTTGTCCGCCCTAACCCACCCTCTGCTTGTGCTTGCTCATCTTAACTCACTCTGCTTGTGCTTGTCCATACTAACCCACCCTCTGCTTGTGCTTGCTCATCTTAACTCACTCTGCTTGTGCTTGTCCATCTTAACCCACTCTCTACCTGTGCTTGTCAATCCTAACCCACCCTCTGCCTGTACTTGTCCATCAAATCGGCTACCATCGTCTTTTGTACGGTCATGGTTGGTCGAGTGGTTAAGGTACCATGTACACCAGTTGCATAGTGCTCCTAGCTGTCTGGGTTCGAGTCACTTCTGGGGTGTAGAGTTTTCAGTTATATATATATATATATATATATATATATATATATATATATATATATATATATATATATATATATATATATATATATATATATATATATATATATATATATATATATGCAATTGACGATCACAAAACACTGATCATTTTATGCGGAAAATCCACAGAGAAATATGAAATGAGGTGAACGTTTCGGCTTTGTTAAAGCCTTTGTCAACACCAGACTGACTAAGGAGAAGGGAGAAGGGGGGAAGATATATAGGCCGACACCTGACCACCCCATCCCAAGGGTTGGTCAGGTGTAATTAACCAAAACAGGTATAGCTTAGCTTAGAATGGTCAAAGAGGATTAAGCGGTCAGAGAATAAGGATGAAAGATTAAAGAAAAGCCTCATGAACACACAATATATGAATATACAATTATAATGAGACATTGTAAGCCTCTCTATCAGAGTTGTTTCTTAAACTGTTGTGCAATATTATAACTTAAAAATGGATCAAGTTTGTACATTCCAGTACTAACATTAAGAAGATTTGGACACTGACTGATTAGAGCAGACTCAATCAAATTCCGTTCCACGAAATCCCCACAATTGGTAATGCTTTTTGCCCCATTCCAGTTAATATTGTGATCGCATAAACTCGTATGTAGATACAATGCATTAGACGTTTGGGCAGTTCTAATACTATAAGCATGTTGTGACAACCGCAATTGTAAGGACTTTCCTGTTTGTCCAAGGTACACAGAATCACAATCATTGCAGGGAATCGAATACACACAACCTGCTGTATCAGGGGAGTTTTTTATTAAATTGGATTTGATCGTACTATTAGTGAACACCAAATTTATATTAAGTTTCTTAAAAATCAGAGACAATTTTTCAAGTCCACTCGCATAAGGTACCACCAATGAGTTAATAATTTTTGGTTTCGCTTTAGGGACGTGATTATAAAACGTACGCTTGGCTTGTACAAACGAGAAATCCAAAAACCTCTTAGGATATTGTAAACTCTTCCCAATTTCATATATTTTAGCAATCTCTTCATCAAAAAACTCAGGGCTGCAAACCCTCAAAGCTCGTAGAAACATTCCTGAAAATACTGCCTGTTTAACTTTACTATGATGATTCGAATAAAAATGAACATACGACCCCACGTTGGTAGGTTTCCTATACACATTAAATTTGAACTTTCTAGTGACTCTATGAATCATAATGTCCAAAAACGTAAGAGTACCATTCTCCTCAGTCTCACAAGTGAATTTTATTGAAGGTACCAAAGAATTGAGTTCATTAAGAAAAACTATCTGGTCTTTGTCACACGGCCATAAGCACAAAATATCATCAACATACCTATACCAAACCACATTAGCCGGGATAATCCTGGATAAGATTTTTGTTTCAAAGAAACAAAAAACTTTTTGTCTTTGAAACAAAAATCTTATCCAGGATTATGCCGGCTAATGTGGTTTGGTATAGGTATGTTGATGATATTTTGTGCTTATGGCCGTGTGACAAAGACCAGATAGTTTTTCTTAATGAACTCAATTCTTTGGTACCTTCAATAAAATTCACTTGTGAGACTGAGGAGAATGGTACTCTTCCGTTTTTGGACATTATGATTCATAGAGTCACTAGAAAGTTCAAATTTAATGTGTATAGGAAACCTACCAACGTGGGGTCGTATGTTCATTTTTATTCGAATCATCATAGTAAAGTTAAACAGGCAGTATTTTCAGGAATGTTTCTACGAGCATTGAGGATTTGCAGCCCTGAGTTTTTTGATGAAGAGATTGCTAAAATATATGAAATTGGGAAGAGTTTACAATATCCTAAGAGGTTTTTGGATTTCTCGTTTGTACAAGCCAAGCGTACGTTTTATAATCACGTCTCTAAAGCGAAACCAAAAATTATTAACTCATTGGTGGTACCTTATGCGAGTGGACTTGAAAAATTGTCTCTGATTTTTAAGAAACTTAATATAAATTTGGTGTTCACTAATAGTACGATCAAATCCAATTTAATAAAAAACTCCCCTGATACAGCAGGTTGTGTGTATTCGATTCCCTGCAATGATTGTGATTCTGTGTACCTTGGACAAACAGGAAAGTCCTTACAATTGCGGTTGTCACAACATGCTTATAGTATTAGAACTGCCCAAACGTCTAATGCATTGTATCTACATACGAGTTTATGCGATCACAATATTAACTGGAATGTGGCAAAAAGCATTACCAATTGTGGGGATTTCGTGGAACGGAATTTGATTGAGTCTGCTCTAATCAGTCAGTGTCCAAATCTTCTTAATGTTAGTACTGGAATGTACAAACTTGATCCATTTTTAAGTTATAATATTGCACAACAGTTTAAGAAACAACTCTGATAGAGAGGCTTACAATGTCTCATTATAATTGTATATTCATATATTGTGTGTTCATGAGGCTTTTCTTTAATCTTTCATCCTTATTCTCTGACCGCTTAATCCTCTTTGACCATTCTAAGCTAAGCTATACCTGTTTTGGTTAATTACACCTGACCAACCCTTGAGATGGGGTGGTCAGGTGTCGGCCTATATATCTTCCCCCCTTCTCCCTTCTCCTTAGTCAGTCTGGTGTTGACAAAGGCTTTAACAAAGCCGAAACGTTCACCTCATTTCATATTTCTCTGTGGATTTTCCGCATATATATATATATATATATATATATATATATATATATATATATATATATATATATATATATATATATATATATATATATATATATATATATATATATATATATAATATCACATTCTTATAAAGCCACTATCACGCATAGCGTTTCGGGCAACGATTACTAACGTTTCCCTGGAATACGACCCAACAAATCGTTTAACAACCAGGTACCCATTCACTGCTGGGTGAACAGAGGCTACAGTTAAGGATTGGTGCCCAGTTAATCCTCCCCGGGCCAGGATACGAACCCAGGTTAAAGCGCTCCCGATACGCCGGACAAGTGTTTTACCACTGCACCACGGGGACCGCATTTAAATATTATCTTACCGGTTAATTTGCCATAAAATAAACGACCTGTTTTCAAACCAAAATTTGTTAAGTCAGGTTTTTAATGAGTATAAATCTATTTAAGTTATATATATTATATGGAATTGGAAATGCCTTAAGGAAATAGGGAATGGGCCGCGTTCTTGGCGAAGGTCAGAAGGCCGTAGAGGTAACTAACGCCTATGGGGAATGTCTAGAAGAACAGGGATTGTTCTGAGAGAACAGTAGAAAGTGAACAAAAAAAAACATACCATGGGGAGTTTGTGAAGGGTTTAAGGGCTGAGAAATTACCACGGGTAAAATGGAGTGTCGGGCGAGAATAATGAATAGTCAGGATCAATGATTCCAAACTTAGTCTTGGGAGTGAGGCCAGCACCGTCCCTGGGGGCTCAAGGGGGCCTCCAGGTTCTGTTTACAGGTTACACTCAACATGTTGTAAGGCGTGTGGGTCTGTCACGACCAACGACGCAAGTTCGAGTCCACCGCCCTACTCGTTGTTTGATTAGATATATTGCGTCATTGTATATTCCCCACGCCAGAATCCAGGAAGTTTTATTCAAAAACAGAGAATCCCTCCCGCCAAACACATACACCGAAACTACGACGCTGGTACAACGTTCGAAAAAG
Organism: Procambarus clarkii; assembly: GCF_040958095.1. NCBI lineage: Eukaryota > Metazoa > Arthropoda > Malacostraca > Decapoda > Cambaridae > Procambarus > Procambarus clarkii. The sequence continues at coordinate 36,732,263 of NC_091168.1, read as the reverse complement.
TTTTAACACATCCTAACCAGTTATAAGAACCAATATAGAAAGTTGTAACAACGTTCTAATACGTCATAAACACGTTAAGCCAAGATGTAACAACTTTATTGCAAGTTGTAACAAACGGAAAACACAGACAGTTTTGGTTTGTGTTTGCAGGGCTCAGCTTATGTCGCTGTATCTATCGACAACAGAAGACTGGACATCAGCGACATACATCACACCGAACCATCTATCAACAGCCAATCAACACCAATTTGCACACTGCAAACTTCGTGAACACGACGAACTAGAACATACAGGCCCATCCACCACGATTTTTGCTTCAGCCCGGCTGCTACTCAGCTAAATATAATCAAACCCCAACTTTTGTTCTTATAGTAATATACACCATTTTTCACCGATCTCTGGAAAATTAACAGAAAATTACTGCTATTCATAATTTGCCCGTAGTCGCACAAAATGGACGCGGGGCTCTCAGTCTCTAACCTTCCTTAACTCACTCCTGTCCTAAGAGTAAAGGGGTTTCGGAGTAAAGTAAGAGTAAAGAGTAAGAGTAAAGAGTAACCTCAGAGTAAAGGGGTTAATATTCTTTTCTTTTCGGTAGAATCTCGCACCACTGAGATTCTCTCATCGCTAATCATCCATGTATTAGACAATTATGTTTTTCATGAGAGACAGAGACCAAGACAGACAAAGAAATAGACAGAGGCAGAGAGACAGGCAGATTCATTGAAAGAGAGAGATAGTGACAGACAGACAAGCACAGAGACGGAGTGAGACAGACTGTTGGCAGATGGATAGATAGGTGGACTGATAGATGGATGGATAAATGGCTTGGTAAATAGATAGATGAATGGATAGAGTGATGGGCAGATGGGAGACAGACAGATAGACCCAAGATACTTGATCAACCAGGAGAATACCTGATCAACCAGGAGAATACCTGATCAACCAGGAAAATACCTGATCAACCAGGAGAATACCTGATCAACCAGGCTGTGATTCCTACGCCAGGCTGCGAGCAGCCGCGTCCAACAGCCTGGTTGACCAGCCCAGCAAAGTCCCTCCATTCATCCCTACCTCCCGAGGTAGAGAGAGACGGAGAGAGATAGAGACAGAGAGAGAGAGAGGGGGGGGGAGAGAGAGAGAGAGGGGGGGGAGAGAGAGAGAGAGGGGGGGGGAGAGAGAAAGAGAGAGAGAGAGAGAGAAAGAGAGAGAGAGAGAGAGAGAGAGAGAGAGAGAGAGAGAGAGAGAGAGAGAGAGAGAGAGAGAGAGAGGGAGAGAGAGAGAGGGGAGAGAGAGAGAGAGAGAGAGAGAGAGAGAGAGAGAGAGAGAGAGAGAGAGAGAGAGAGAGAGAGAGAGAGAGAGAGAGAGAGAGAGAAAGAGAGAGAGAGAGAGAGGTTTGTGCTGGGCTCCGCCAGGAGTGGTGTCCCAGGAGCGGGGGGGGGGATATCCCAGGGACTGTTGCTGGGATAAAACGTTTCCTCTCCATAAAACGTGTCCTCTGAGCCTTTATCCCATTGGTGACTGTGTTGTTATCGCCTCGTTACTGCCTCCAGCCTCGTTTGAAGTGCAAATCCTCGATGGTATCCAGACATTAGTCTGTCTTGTTACCTTCTCTGTCTGTCTGTCTGTCTGTCTGTCTGTCTGTCTGTCTGTCTGTCTGTCTGTCTCCTCTGTGTAAGCCTGTATGTCGAACTGCTCTCTCTCTCTCTCTCTCTCTCTCTCTCTCTCTCTCTCTCTCTCTCTCTCTCTCTCTCTCTCTCTCTCTCTCTCTCTCTCTCTCTCCCCACATCCCTCACCCACAATCGTTCCATTACTCTCTCCTTCAAAGGTTGTCCGTTCCTCTATTTCTCACATCATCCAGGGTTCGAGCCTTTCATACATCATCCTTAGCTCTCTTCTCACTGTGCTTCTTCTCTTCTCCATTTGCTTTTAATTCTGCTTTTTCTTCCTTTATTTTGCAATTTATTGATATCGTATCTCTATGTTATTTAAGTTAAAAATTTTACACCATTTTAACAATTATTATTTTTATTATTGTTATAATAGGATTTGTTATTATTGGTTCTTTTGGCTTACTTAATACGATGTTCTCGTTTCCTCGTTAATCCAAACTGAACATTGAACTTTCTCTCTCTGAGAGAAACAGAGACTTTCTCTCTCTGAGAGAGAGAGAGAGAGAGAGAGAGAGAGAGAGAGAGAGAGAAAGCTGCTTCGCTTTCTCTCGGGGAACAGTCTGAGGAACAAGGAATAGGAGTTAGGATACAAAGGAAGAGGGAGAGGAGGGACTTGATGTACTAGGGAGGTCAAGTGGTTTGTGATACAGAGGAGGAGAGTGAGAAAGGGATTCGGACACGGGGGAGAGGGGAGGGATATGGAGAGGGGCAAAGGGGAGGGCCAAAGGGAAGGGGGGGGGAGGGGGAAAACTGGGTGCAGGGATCAGGAACAGCAGCCGTCAGCCGGATATCGCGGATCTCCGTAAGAGCTCCGCAGTTTTCTCAAGATGGTGACAAAGGGTAAATGAGGAATATAAAAAAGTGGAGATGTGGGAACCGCACCAACTTTGGTGGGGTGCTTGCTGATAGCAAAGGGGGAGGGGGGTGGGCTGAGGGAGAGGGGGAGGGGGTGGCTTGGCTTGGCCTGGCTTGGCCTGGCTTGGCTCCGGTACTCTCTAGCGGGAACTGAAGGAGCTCATATTGCCCTCTAATCCGGCACTTAAATTCTCACCGGCTTGACACACTGTCACCCACCCTGACCCACACTGTTTTAGTGTCAGAGTGGTTGACAAATGGAATGCATTAGGAAGTGATGTGGTGGAGGCTGACTCCATACACAGTTTCAAGTGTAGATATGATAGAGCCCGATAGGCTCATGAATCTGTATACCTGTTGATTGACGGTTGAGAGGCGGGACCAAAGAGCCAGAGCTCAACCCCCGCAAACACAACTAGGTGAGTACAACTAGGTGAGTACACTCACCCTCAGACTCACCCTCACCCACCCTGACTCACATTAGGCAGTGATATGGTGGAGGCTGACTCAATAAATAAAGTCAAGTATAGATATGATAGAGCCCAATAGGCTCAGGAACCTGTACATCAATTGATTGACAGTTGAGAGGCGGGAGGAAAGAGCCGATGTTCAACCCCCCCAATGCACAACTAGGTGAGTACTGCCACCCGACCTGACAGTGACATTGCCGTGACGAATTCAAAATGAAACACAGCCGAAGGCAGACCCCTTGGTCCCGGGTGACAGTCGTCCAAGATGGGTAATTGTCTATGTCATAGACCAGAGAGAGAGAGAGAGAGAGAGAGAGAGAGAGAGAGAGAGAGAGAGAGAGAGAGAGAGAGAGAGAGAGAGAGAGAGAGAGAGAGAGAGAGTGAGAGAGTGAGAGAGAGAGAGAGAGAGAGAGAGAGAGAGAGAGAGAGAGAGAGAGAGAGAGAGAGAGAGAGAGAGAGAGAGAGAGAGAGAGAGGGAGAGAGAGAGAGAGTGAGAGAGAGAGAGTGAGAGAGAGAGAGAGAGAGAGAGAGAGAGAGAGAGAGAGAGAGAGAGAGAGAGAGAGAGAGAGAGAGAGAGAGAGAGAGAGAGAGTGAGAGAGAGAGAGAGTGAAAGAGTGAGAGAGAGAGAGAGAGAGAGAGAGAGAGAGAGAGAGAGAGAGAGAGAGAGAGAGAGAGAGAGAGAGAGAGAGAGAGAGAGAGAGTGAGAGAGAGAGAGAGTGAGAGAGTGAGAGAGAGAGAGAGAGACAGACAGACAGACAGACAGACAGACAGACAGACAGACAGACAGTCAGACAGACAGACAGACTGACTGACAGATAGACAGAGATTGATGGATAGATGAATGCTAAACCATGAATTGCATCTCTCAGAAGAAATAATTAATAGAATGGCGGGTATTCACAACAGATGAGTCCAAGAGCTGGAGCTCAACCCTTGCACACTCGCACACACACAACCGGAGACCCAACACCAGAGGCACACACCAGCAGGATAATGAGAGCAGCACACGCCATCTTATCTTAAGGTTATCTTGAGATGATTTCGGGGCTTTAGCGTCCCCGCGGCCCAGTCCTCGACAAGGACTTCTTTTTGTTACACCACACCCCCTGGAAGCAGCCCGTAGCAGCTGTCTAACTACCAGGTACCTATTTACTGCTAGGTAACAGGGGCATCAGGGTGAAAGAAACTTTGCCCATTTGTTTCTGCCTGGTCCGGGAATCAAACCCAGGCCACTGAATTATGAGTCCTGCACGCTATCCGCTCGGCAACCAGATCCCCAGGTGTGTGTGTGTTTGTGCGTGTGTAGCTGTAAACTCAGATGAGTCACAGAGATGTTAGGAAGTTTTCTTTTAGCGTGAGAGTAGTGGAAAAATGGAATGCACTTAAGGAGCAGGTTGTGGAAGCAAACTCTTTTCATAATTTTAAAACTAGAAATGTCACTGCTGTAACCAACTCGTGGCTAGAAAGACGGGATCCAAGAGTCAATGCTCGATCCTGCAGGCACAAATAGGCGAGTACAAATAAGTGAGTACATACACACACACACACCTGGGTGTCTGGTTCCCGAGCGGATAGCGTGCAGGACTCATAATTCTGTGGCCTGGGTTTGATTCCCGGACCAGGCAGAAACAAATGGGCAAAGTTTCTTTCACCCTTATGCACCTGTTACCTAGCAGTAAATAGGTACCTGGAGTTAGACAACTGTTACGGGCTGCTTCCTGGGATGTGTGTGTGTGTGTAGAGGAAAATGAGAAAAACAAGAAAAACAATTAGTTAGTAGTTAGTTAAAGTTGATTGACATTTAAGAGGCGGCCCAAAAGAGCAGAGCTCAACCCCCGCAAGAACAACTAGGTGAATACACCCACGCACACAATGAGATGTGGGTGCGCACTGTTATGATCTCTGCCTGCAGGAGTTACATTAGTTACATTAGTATGTTAGGCATGTTTTGATAAGGCAGAAAGCCTAAATAAGAGGACACAGATGAGAAAGCCAGCTAAGGGACGAGCGGTGCATCCTTCGACGCCAAGCTCCAGACTGAGGGCCGGCAGCCAGCTGCCTAGAGGGCCGCCCGGTTGGGCGGAGAATGGACCAGCCCAAACGTGGGGGAGTCCACACCCACGACGTTCGGGAGACAGAGAGATGTTGGATGGAAACATTAATTGTGTGATTTATTTTGTTTATGTATTTATAGACGAACATTTTTATTGGCATATCGGTGGGTTGCAGGTTTGTCCTCAGGAAGGAGTCGATGGGAATACTCTGAGGCCAGAGAAGAAGTTGATGATTGGAACTTCAAGCTTGTTGGGGTAGATGTTGTACTCTGTGCAAGAGCAAGCCCCATAGTGAGGAATTGGACCTCATACTGTGAGAAGAGGAGCAGTGAAGTCTCACATGTTTCTGCAGAATCAGTGGTGAAGTACCACTGGAGTCCAAGGAGAACTTCGTGGTGCAGCAGTCTGCAAGGGCTACAGTGGATCCTGGTAGATGAACCTGCAAGAACCTGATGATGTCAGGGTAGTGAACTTGCAGATGTGGGAAGGAACTTCTTGTTGACTACTTGTAGGAAGTTGGTAGAGTGCTTGATTGTCGTTAGCGTGCAAGACGCAGTGAAAGGTGGTTATTGGATATCATTTCTATGCCAAAGAATACCTATACTGAAGTTTACAGAGAGTTACAGCTATAGGATGGATTACCTACAGAGATATATATGTTCTAGGACTGATAGGATGATTGGTTATCATTTACTTATGCTGATGTTTATAGAGTTACAACTGTAGGCTGAATTACCTGCAGAGATATATATATGTTCTAGGGCTGATAGTGCCGTATTTATCTTGAAAGATTTAGCCACTTGGTGAGGTGGATAGTGTAAGTGGCGAGCCAGAAGTTGGGCGACCACTTGGTATAAGTGACTGACAGAGTCCTGATGGATTTGATCTGCAACCAGGTTATAATATCATAAAGTGTAGAGGTTTATATTCCCTTGTATTATATGTGAATGCTTTGTTTGAATGAATATGCTCTGTTTTGTTATTAAATCTGTGTAGTTAACAGGTGTTTGCCCTTGTCCTAGTGAGGCTTCCCAGAAAGTAGAAAAGAGAGAGAGAGAGAGAGAGAGAGAAAGAACCAAGAACCATAGCTGTGGACACAGTAGTACAGAGTAATATTTCAGAAAAGGGGATTGAGGAGATCATACCAAATAAGGAGAGAGTGGGGAGTCACGGTGGCTCGAGTGGGTGTGTGCACATGACAACGAGGTCAGTACTGGAGCTGCACCCCCCCCTAAACGTGTGACGTTGAACCCCTCTCCAAGAGCAGGAAGGGTACGGGGTGATCTCCTGACTAAAGTGCAAGCACTCTACGAAATTTTGGGTTTGGTGGTCCGTGAGGAAAGACGACCAACATCAACATCATCATAATAGTACCTTACCGACTAATTATTGGTTTTTACTAATTTGGATATTAGCTCCAGATTAGTTTAGCAGCTCACTATATCAGGTCCACTATATCCAGCCCTTCCTTCATAAGTGATAGTACATTGTAACAGTGTAAAGTACCAATATATAGTGAAGGGCCACCAGAAAGTACCAATAAATAGTGATAAGCCATCAGAAAGTACCAATATGTAGAGATGGACCACCAGAAAGTACCCATATGTAGTGATGGACAACAAAAATTACCAATATGTAGGGATGGACCACTAGAAAGTACAAATATATAGTGATGGACCACCAGAACGTATCAATATGTCGTGATGAACCAACAAAAAGTACCACTATGTCGTAATGGTCCAACAGAAAGTACCAGTCTGTAGTGATGGACCAAGAGAAAGTACCAGTCTGTAGTGATGGACCAACAGAAAGTACCAGTCTGTAGTGATGGACCAACAGAAAGTACCAGTCTGTAGTGATGGTCCAACAGAAAGTACCAGTCTGTAGTGATGGACCAACAGAAAGTATCAGTCTGTAGTGATGGACCAACAGAAAGTACCAGTCTGTAGTGATGGACCAACAGAAAGTATCAGTCTGTAGTGATGGACCAACAGAAAGTATCAGTCTGTAGTGATGGACCACCAGAAAGTACCCATATATAGTGATGAACCACCAGAAAGTACCCATATATAGTGATGAACCACCAGAAAGTACCAATATGTAGAAATAGGTCAATAATGGGGGGGTAGATGATTGGTCAACATGCATGTCATCGGTGGAGGTCAACACTGGCGGACAAATCTGATGGGCAATATACAAGGTTAAGCAAGTTACAGAAATCACAACTGAAGCAGCGCTCAAATTATCACCTAAGTAAGTCATTATCAAAACAAAAACTGTAATTATCTGTAATATTAATATTACATTGTGTTTTGTGTTTTGCATAAATTTATCGTTCATAATTTAAATAAATAAAAATGGAAATGTTCGTTTGTTCAAAATCGCTAATCTCCGAAAGTTCTTCACCGATTGCTTTGAAATTTTCACCCAACGTTCCATTCGCATCCGAGCGGGTTTTTATATACCTACTATATAGATGCCACCCCTGTGACGGGAAAACACATGTTTTTTTTATTAAATGTGTTTTTCCTGTGTTTTTCATGTGAGGGAAATCTTCGAAATTTCTTTACCGAATGCTTTGTAATTTAGACACAACGTTGCATTCAAATGGAACGTGTTTTTATATACCTACTTTATACATCCCTCACCTGTGACAGAAAAAAAAACATGTTTTTTTGAAAGACAGCGCCATCTGTTGCATGTAAGAGCAACATACACTAATCTCGTAAAGTTCTTCACCGGTTGCTTTGAAAAATTTTGACACAACGTTTCATTCGGATATGCGCATGTTTTGATATACCTACTACAGATGCTACACCTGTGATTGGTAAAAAAAAAAATTTCTTAAAAAAAAAAGCACCATCTGTTGCATGTAAGAGC